>NC_056727.1:369191481-369551481 GCF_019279795.1 Protopterus annectens | reverse complement strand
CCAGTAGTGCTTGGAAAGTTACAGTACCAAATGGCCATTGCACTCAAATATTGGCATGCTAATGGAAGAGTATGTGCAGGTTATGAGTATGTCAATTTCAGGTAAGTGTACCTCAGTTATGACATATGATTCCTGTCTTACCACTGGGGAGATATGGTAATCTCAGGTACATTAGGTGTAAACATGTGTGGCCAGGTCTGTGTGCCCAAATCTATCACCCATGAGTATGTACATCACATGTTGTTACTGATGTGCTACTTACCAGGAACATAGGTGTTACAGGTGGAAATTATACTACATATATATTTGCATTGAGTTTATGGGCAGTAGTATGTCAACCGACATTTTTTCCTCAATACCCTCTTGTAGGATATTGACATAATTCACAGAGTCTATGACTGCTCACAGTTTGCAGGCATCAGCCAACATTGTCAGTCACAGACAGTCACTATACACTTGTATCGTGGTGCAATGGATCCCGAGTAGTACAGGACCCAGGACTGAGCCCTGTTGAACACTGCTGCTTACAGAGCAGCTATTACAGGCAGATTTCCCTATTTTGAATATTTGTGCCATCAATTAGCCACCTAGTGAGCCCTATAAAGATGTTTCCATGATGACTATGTGGGCACTTTTTGGAAAGACCACAGAAATACCTCGTAAAGAGGATTACTGGCCTCAAACAAATGCCCTACGCAGACCGTCTCAAAAAACTACAGCTTTACTCCATCACATATCACCTACTCAGGGGCGATCTCTGCCTAACATACAAAGCTATGTCAAACCCAGAGCTGTTGGACATGCTCCTCTTAAAGAAATCCCAATCCCTCCAAGCTACATGCTCTAGGGACCTAAACCTTGTCACCACAATAAACAGAACATGCTGGAGGGTTAGATTCCTGTCCCAGAGACTTCACATACTCTGGAACAGACTACCTATCTATGTCAAACAGAGCTCCTGATTAGCACTCTTCAAGAAAAATCTTGATGATTGGGATGGGAAATGGGAAATTCACCCCAGGGATCACTTCTGTGGCTCTGCTCGACGGGGGCACAGGAAAATAATTTTCTTGGGTGGCGAAAGCCAGGGTACATTTTTTGGCTAGGCTTATATAGGCCCTAGGGCCAATAGCCTAGAACCTATCTATGAACCTATGAACCTATGATGCCTAAGTGGGGGATAGAGTCACATGGCTTGGCAACATCCAGGAGGTTGTATGGCCTGATGTTCCCTCAGTCAGGTCCTTGGTGACTGCCTCAGACATTTCCACCACATTTAAAACTTCAAAGGTGCCTATATGAGCAAGTAGCTACACCATAAGCCCAACAATTGAAACAAAATGCTCACAAAGAGTATGTTACTCCAGTCTCTTTATTGTTAAGCGCCTTCTTCCCCAGTACCTCTAGATAGTGCCTATAAGATGCACTGTGGGGGTGTCAGCAGCCTTGACCAGTACTCAAAATCCCAGGGGTGAGAGATGAAGACCATCTCTGGCAAAGCATTGATGTCTGTTGAGCAAGTAGTCCTAGGAAGACATGTAGTGGATCCCCTTACAATGACACCACACACTAAGACAATTATTGAAGTCTCTAATATTCTGTGTGTATTAAGCCATCATCTTAGGAGGGTAAAATGCAGCTGAATGCTATGGCTATACCCGCGAGAGACAGAGTGTGCAAGCTCAGTCATGTGTCTGCATACAGTCCAGTGACGTATGTCTCTATTCATACACACCGGCAGGAAATATGATGTCATCATTATATCACCTGATATTCCTTGACGTGTGGCAATATGTGGTATGGCGTATTGTGTCTACCCACACACAGCTAACTGTAATGTTTCCCATATGTAGCCTGGTGACACAGACAACAATGTGTCTCAAGATGTACTCATCTATGAGTAATAGGTCTGCATTTGTGATGTGCCTGAGGTGTGACTGATGAGACCAGTGGTACATGCACTATTATGTGTACTGTGCTCTCCAGAGGTGGGTTTTCTGAAGTGTCTATTGTTTGGGAATGTGTCTGGTAAGGAGCTGTATACATGCAGGTGTGTGTTGTGGATGTGGGTGGTGCATGAGGTGAGCTGTGCATATTGGTGAATTGCTCAATGCCATATGTACTGACTGCTGTGTGAGACACCATGCAATCAAGGTTTGAAGCAAAGTCACATCTCTCACACATTGTGTTTGTGTGGCAGAGGAGTAGATTTTCCACATGTCATCAGCAGTGATTGATACTGTCATTAGCAATACAGTCATGCTTGTGTGTATGTCAAAGCATGCCATAGATAGGCAGTGTTATGACAGATGGCAAAATGTAACATGTCCCCTAAAGTAACACAGCACCTGTCAGTGTGCCATACAATGCTTTGCCAGCCATGTGGACCTTGGATTAACTATAATCCTGTCATTAGGCATGGTCGCAATACCATACCTAAAATGTGCCACTCTGCAAGTCCTGCAAGTAAGAGTCATGCTGCCACATCCTTGGAGTTGACAGCCTGAAACATAGTGTTTGTAGGCACATCTTCCAGTGAAGATGTGGGTGCCCATGCATACACAGAGAATTTGTTCAACTTTGCTGACATTATGTTGCCCTTGCAAGCTTTCAGTGCCTGTCAAGCAACCACACAGCAAACTGGTTGTTGTGTGACATGATGTGGGAACACACGTGTTCCGGATACATGACTGTACAATATGACATACCTAGGTCATGTGGCAAGTCGATACACTTTGGACAAAGGTGGCCAGTCTTCTGCAGTATGCCTCACAGCTATGTCATGCAGATATCCACCATTACTCTTTGGAAAGGCAGGATGCATGAAGTGCTATGAAAGTGTCACCTAAGATGGATCACCACTGCTGTGCTGCTTGTTTCAGCAAGCCTGAACATCTATGTCACTGGACATTGCACTTTATATTGTGACACTGCAGCTTTGCTCCTAATCACCATCTGCTCAGTTCCCTAGTGACATACCACCAACCCTAGTACAGAAGGCATACTATATGCAAAAGCCAACTGATTGCTCAGGTTGCTAATCAAGGCATCTACCTGGACAAGGATATGTGAAACCTACAGAGCCTTTCATGATGTGTGACAACCATGTGGATGAACAAACAGGCTGTGTCCTGCTACTCATCATGAGCTTTGTAGTAACATTTTGCATGTGATGACAGAAAAGGCATTGGAACATGGTATCCCATGACAGAGCGGTTGTGGTGAGACCAGCAGTAGTAATAGACAGGCACCAGCAATTCAGAGACTCCCCTGTTTTCCTCAATATTCAAAAGGTAATTGTGTCTTTGCAGTACACACCACTTGAGTAGTTCCCAAATGCAGAATACCTGTCTAAAATCTCCTACCTTACCTTCCCAGGGTATACATATTATGCTTCCCTCCATTGTTTGTCTGTGCTCTGTACAGACACCTTGGATGACTCTTTATTTGGAACATGATGGAAGTAACTGCAATACTTAGTTGCAAAGAGGACAACTAGCATGCAGTGCCAACCAGTGCCCCCAGATCTCTCAGTCATCTGATATGTAAATCTATGAAAGGAGTTAGAATGGATACGATGGGTAACAATGATGTACATCTACTGACACTGGACCTAACACAGTTTGTTTTTCTCAAGGGCAGATCATGCCTACCTACCCTAACCAGTGGACCTCATTGAGTTTTACAGTATGCAATGGATGATGGGAATATGATTCACTCAACCTACCATGGCCTGACAAGGTGTTTGAAATAGTAGGCCAGTAGGCCTTACTGAAAAATGTGTAGGTTATTTACAGAGTGGTATGTCAGGTGGTGGATAGCCAAGCATCATAGTCAAAATCTGGGATGATAGCATTGGGTCAACCTATGCTACAGTGATGCCAGTCAATAGTGGACTTCCCTCAGGCATCATTAATAGAGTACCCCTTGTAGCCATTCCTTTCTCTACAGTCACGGCCACTATTAGTGACCTCTGACTAACTAAATTAGAAGGCAACTGCATATTAGAGCAGTCACTGAATCCCACATAGAACCAACAGTTATTCAGGATGGCCTGAGACACACATTCAGTTGTTGTCAGAGCCACTGACAAATAGTAAATGACAAGGACCACACAATACTATCCATTTGGAAGTCATTCACCCATGGAAAATATAGAAGTGTTTTCACTCCACACACAGGTGAACCAATACCCATGGACTTATGGACACAGAGAAAAATGTAGCTTTTGACTTTCACTGGTCGGTAAGATGTGGGGATCCATTCAATTTTGCACAGCCTATACAGAAAGGTATGGCATGTAAATCCCAGTCTGTAATTGTCATACTGTATTTGGCACTCATCACACCTATCATTGAGTGCAATGACACCTTTGCTATGTCACTACACAGGCTTATCTTACAACTGTAGCAGCCACATAAGTTCTATGGTAAACCCATACACATTGCAAATAACATGTCCAATGCAGTCCGTGTCAAGAGCGTACATATGCATTCTGTCTTCTACATGATTTGGAGGGAATGTGTATGGCTGCCATACATAGAAGTGTCAGATCCCAACGTGTACCTCCTTCCTATCCAAGACAGAACCAACACATATATTACCTGTTCTACACAGCTACACCATCACTGTTGTGTAAATAGTACATTCTGGATAGACAGGTATGTAACACAGACTCTAAGCCCTATATGTAACAGGCTCCCCAGGCACGTGAAGCACACATCTGCTGTAACATGTGCAAGTTACAGAATGGGATGCAGAACAAGACAATCATAACTGGTGTAGGGCAAATGTGTGTAATGGATACAGGAAATCTGTAGATAGGTCACCTCCATCACCACAGCCTGTAGATGTTTTAGGTCCAGAAACCCTGGTGGCACTTATCAAGGGTATCAGACCAGGTCATAGATGAGGGATGCATGAGTAGGCTGTGTGATGCCATTGTCCTTGTTAGCCTGTTATACACATATGACCCTATGGAGCCATGCACCTATACTGCTGTACCCTGCTGGAGACATATGTCTTCTGTGCTGACATTCCATCTTGTGCTGTGATGTCTATGGGTTTATTACCACTGTGTATCCATAGGTGTCCCCTGCAGACTCCTGCAACTGAACCATAAACAGGTCCCTGACACACCTTTCATTTGTGTAAGTATACAGCCATTACAGCATCATACAATATAAGGTACACAAAATTATGTGGCTTACTCATTACAAATGTCAGGATACAGTATCTGTCAGTGACCAGTACAAGTGGCATGGCAAAGCAACTCTGTATTACACAAATACATGTTAATTTATGTAGTCAGCCTGTGTATCAGACACGTCTTCATTTCCCTGCATCGATGACGAGGATGACAGGGATGTGGCACAGGTATCATCACTTGCACAGGGTGTTGTGTGGGGGTACAGGATGCCTAGGCTGACCCAATAGGTTGAAAGCATGTGTGTGAGACAGGAAGGGAAGCAGGCAGGATGGACCGTAGAAGTGTGCCGTATGTGTCTGTAGGTGACTTCATTTTGACAGTGGTAAGTGAGTGTGTGCATGAACTGGCTCTGCCAGGAGTTGCACTGGCACATAGATTGGGCAAGGTCAGAAGTGGTGCTAGAACCTGACAATGACTGCTGTCTATTGGGACCATGTCCTCCGCAGGAATGCCCAGGACCATGAGCCCATGACCTGCTACATCTTGGTGTGGGCAGCACACTCTCCTCTGGGGTGCTAGATGTACTGCTACTATGGTAGCATGATTGATCATGGCCACATAAACTCTCAGCAGATGTAGTTGCTGACCTATATCCACAGGTCTGACACTTGACACCAACCAGATGTTCCATCACAGACAATGTGCATTCCAAGACAGATATTCTGTGATCTGTCTTAGAACACCTTCTTTCCACTGCATCAATAAATCAATCCAGGGTATCACCAATGCTGTGGAGGAAGTCATGGATGCCAGACTGTGCTGCATCCATAACCTTGTGCATTCATTTGGAGTTTCTTTTGGAACATGCCTTTGTTCCATGACAGCCTGAAACATACTCTGAGTGACCTGTGATGAGATACCTGTGACAGGTGGTGGAAGGACAGCAGGCCCCCTACAAGCACCCCTCTCAATCCCCCTGTATGGAGCCTTGCCATAGCCAGTGTCTACACTCACTGGAGCCATGGTTGCCACACTTTCCTGTTCAATGTCCCCACCCTCTTACTGTCCAATATCTGTGGCCTCCAGGAATTGGATATGTGTAGGCATACTGACTGTGTGCAGTGGTAATGAAGGCAGAAGAGGGATATAAACCTCTGGGACAGATTCAGCCCATGAAAACTTAACCTGTGCCTCACTTTGGCCACTGTCATCATCAGGGTCTGAAGAGACACTGAAATCAGGTTGTGCAGGGGAGAGAGACCATGCTGCCCTGGTCACCTGTGTTATGAAAGGGAAAGTAGTACATTAATAACTGCACTATTATGCTTGCTGTACTATGTTACATAGTAGGACATTACTTTTCCCACATACATCTGTAGTTACTTGTAAATAAAAGCTCTTTACACTGCAATTTCATCAGCAACAATGAAGTACACAGTTGACATTTGTGAAGACCCTGCACAGTTGACACATATGGCACTTAATAGTATCCTGACAATAGTGTCATATCTATCAGTGTTATCACACCTACAAGGCATAGGTATGATTCTCAAGTGTGTACAGACAGAAAATATTGGTGTAGTTGGCAATCATGCCAACAGTACTGCAATCCAGCCATCAGGCCTGGGATGACATTTTAGGAAATACATTGCAGTAAATCTACATCTGTAACAAAACAGTGTGCTTACCAGGAGTAGGACCACAGCCTTGTCCGGTTTCTGAGGGACCTATGGAAAGTTGAGGGAGAGGTATTGTAAACACCAACGCATGTTGCACTATAAGAGAGTAATATGGCCATATATCTCACACGTACAGTAGTTACTTTGTTAATTAATATGTTGCTCACAATTTGAACATGAGATTCAAACTGCAGTTAAACTCCTTCCACTCCCAAAGAACAAACACCTGACACCCATGTAAATGTATCTACATCCTGACATACTGAATGCTACAGTATTCCAATGCTGATCAAACAAAGCCTACCTGGACACTCCTCTGCTGTGGAAACTGTGGCACTCACATCCACAATATACTGTGTGATGGATGCCTGGGAGCTGTCATGTGTTTCTAGGTTCACCAGCAATTCCACTGTGGCTGAGTGGTTGTTCTGCTGCAGGCCCTCCACTAGTGACACCATGATCCTTGGCCACATCTGCTGCTCTTCTGCATGCAGCATTAATCATATCTGTGGCATAGTGTCCAACCTGCTCATATGTCCTGTTGTGGTGACCTATGGTGTTCACATCACAGACAAGGTCAGCCCACAGTGCTGCAAACTGTTCCCTGTTGTGCCTCCCCCTGGACAGAAGGAGTTCATGGTGTTGACAGAGGCCTTCCAGGATGATTTCATTCTCAGCATCTGTAAAAGGGGCACGTCAACTCGAATACATGCTTCTTGAAAGACAACAAAATGGGAACACATATAAAGATCACATATGTGGAAGTACACTATGTAGAGATATAGCAAGAACACAATGGCTGGCATTATCCACTGCTTGATCACATCTGTCATATTCCATCATGTGCAAACATACTAACCGTATAGATACAACTCAGATACTAGCAATAATCAGTTCTTCCTATGTGTCCCATGACAGGTACTGCTGTATGATCACACACCCAACACAAGAGTATATTGTAGTGTGTCCCCTAGGGGCAACCCCCCTGATAATATGTCAAAACAACAGTGCCAAACAAATAGCAGTGTGACAACCACTATACAAAGTCATTCTCATGAGACCAGTGTGCCACACTGGCAAAAAACATTCCACCCCTGATGTACTTTACATCCTCTGTAGGTGTAACAAATATGGAGATCAAGGACATGTCATCATTACAGTTCTAAGAAAGGTTTAATGCTGTAATCTCCAGTTCCCCTATGTATATTCACACATATGCATAATTTTGTAAACAAAAGGTCACATACCTGATAGAGTACAATACTCCTATGTTGGTATGTGCATATATATAAAGTGTTTAGCAGCGTGGTTACTCTCTGAAGAAAACCTCATGCAGACTAGTTTCTCTAGCCACCTATTTGTCTTTTTAACATGGTTCACATTATCTAGTGATTGGCTCTTAACCAATCTGTGATTCTGAGCTGTTAATTGCAGCCAACACAGCTGGTTTACAGTATAATCAGCCAATGACATGCAAACACTAATCAAGATATAAGGCCTTCATGTGGATTAGAAGCCCCTCCTGATATGTTGTGCTGGAAACTCCTGGGGTCATGATACTACATCATCGCAGGGGGCATGTCTGTAACAAGTACTTTTACATACAGATATGTGTGCTATAGGCTGCAGCTGATGCTGCAGGCAATAGGCATAAACAGAGACTGTGAACACTTTGGAGGACAAGAAGCTGTAAGGGT
Source organism: Protopterus annectens (assembly GCF_019279795.1). Classification (NCBI taxonomy): domain Eukaryota; kingdom Metazoa; phylum Chordata; order Ceratodontiformes; family Protopteridae; genus Protopterus; species Protopterus annectens. The sequence goes on along the minus strand of NC_056727.1, from coordinate 369,542,956 downwards.
AACTGGTAGAGCTGAGTCAGCCTTGTTGTAGAGGTAAGGCCAAAGTGAGGGTACCAGTTCCACTGCAAATTAAGGCTTGTGTTTAATGTAAGTATGTTAGGCAATGGTATCACTAATAGAGTACTAGGCAACATGTTTGTTGTGTCCTTGAGCATCATAGGGGGTAATTATACCATTATGCCAATTATTTGGGCAACTGTCAGGCCATGTGTTACATAATAGTAGTCATGTGAAATGTGTGTGCTTGCATTCCTTCTTATTAGCAGGACCTCCATATGTGTATGTTAGTTGTGCAGCTGTGCTAATCTGTAATAACATTATGAAATAATTATGTGGTGCACTCTGATATTAGTGGGCCTCATTTGCATTACCTAAATTAAAATCCTCTGTAAATGCATATTAATGCATGACCTGACACTATGCACTTATAGTATTGCTATATAAGGATATGCCAAGTGTGTTCCTATCTGCAGGGCTGTGACTTATATCAGTGAAAAGCAGACATTTCATTAGACATGCATTGTGTAGATAAAGAGTGCATGACTCACTCATTTATTGATAGCTTCACAATAATGTAATTTAAATGCAACACACCACTGGATTTGAACCAAGGACTATATGTGGCAAAAGTTACTGTTTGCAAAACATTTAACAAACTGAACTACTGAGTCACTAATACAGCATGTGTACTTGTGACAGTATAAGTGCATGCATACAGCCTGTGACATACCTCTATTATATCCATTATTATGTGTCTGGCTTTATAGGTCTGTATTTCTCCATCAGAGTCCCAGTTGAACATGTATTTTGCTATTAATGTTGTAGCAGGTGTACTTGTACATATTGCTGTTAAAAGTGCCAATTTACCTGTTATTAGAGACATCAGTTACATCTATTACTGTTTGGCTGGCTTTCTAGTAGTGAACTCCTGTACCAGACTGGAAATTACACTCCCAGTTTTTCCATTACTTTGTTGGCAAGTTTGTGTGACATGGTGTGATGCACAGCTCTGCTTACACATGCTTAATTACAGTAACTTGCAATTACTATGTTTTGCTTAAACCACCTATTTTAATTAACAGCTATATGGAGTGGCAGGTTAATGAAGTGTCAGTTGTGTATATTTCTATAGATGATGTAGCATGTACATACCTCTCAAGCTATTAGCATGGGACAATATTGGCCAAGCACTAACAACTGCAGGTACACAACTACATAGAACTGTTTCACATAATGTGCCCATTCATAACTACCAAGGTGTTCTGTAAGCAGATTTGCACATACAATGCATTGCAAGTAATCATTTATCTGCCAATCACGGACCAGACAGATTGGGCAGTTGTCATTACATTATGAAAAAATCGTGACACTTAAGAGGTATGTCTCTGTACATTAAGTACACTAGACAGCCATTATGTCTTAGTTGGCAGGCATGGGAGTAGAACCCAAAAGCTGTGACTGCAGAGGACATGTGCACATTATGTAACAATTGACTGCAGTGACATTAGAACAGACATGCAATGAATACAGCACTACTGCACTTATTTCAACATAATCTTATGAAATCACAATCCTGATTTACACTTTATTGTCATTGCTCCTTTGAATATGTGAGGTGCACACATGAGATCTGCCCAGAAAATGTGCTATCTTACCCATATACCTTGTTTCTGGACTGGGAGGAATAGAGAGCATTATGTGACTGAAAGTGGTCTGCAGATAGCCCTGAGCTATACTGTGGGTTGTGCGATACATTTATCAGGCAATTACTTTTGTATCCTTTACTTATTTCAGTTTTGTACTTGATTGCAGCAACATTAGGACAGACATGCAGTGAATACAGCCCTACATCCTGCTTTACACCTTATTGCTTATTGGTATTGGTATTGTTTATTGATTATTCCACTACAGTTATCAGAAAATATCTGTTCTTACCACACTCACTGCATATCCTGGCCAGACACCTGTCATGAGACTAGACATTGTGAGTCTATTCATCTGCAGCTGTTAGAAGAATGGCACACTATTATGCACACCAATTTTGCAAAGATTCAGCTTGCATTTTATTAAAGTAGCAACAAATATACATACATATCTGTGGGGCATGCCCATTCCTCACCTCTTGGACCCAGGTGTCCAAGGTTCCCCTCTTTCTTCACTTCAGGTAGTCATAGTGGTAAAAACACTGCTCACCAGTGTGGAGGATACCAGTAGCACTAGTAAGATCCCTGGCCAACTGATCCCAGGCTTCAGCTTTACATTCTGAGCCCTAGTAATTGCCCTGCAACAGCCGGGGTTCATAGTTATGGATCCAGAGTTCAACAAACACACTGGACTCCTGCACACCCCACCGCTGTGCCCAAAAGTGCAGTCCCTCACCAACACCACTAGGCATACTGACAGGTTAATGAAACTCCAACAAATGCTGCAGAATTCCTGCCTAGTGCCCTTAATATAGGCTTTTTCACACCCTTAAATGTCATACAGCAACATTCAGAAAAGTGCCACATTGCTTAGCAATGAGCAAAATTACACAGCCGTGTTTTAGCAAAGCTTAGCAATGTTCAAACAGGAGTAACTGTTAACCATTTTTAAGCAGTACTTAGTACCACTCAGCTTTTTCAAATGTAACTAATATGTTTTTATATTAAACCACCCTTTAGGTCCACTGACACATTTCTACAGCAATAAAAAAGTTATGAATGTTGGGTTCTTGAACCTGGGATCTACAGCACTAAGCTGTGGCTCTACCTATTCAGTTACTTGAATAGTATGAAAAATACCATACCTTCACATATACTACTAAGCTACCTGTTAGCTTTGCTAAGCACCACTCCTCACCAGGCAAACAGCCATTCATAATGTAAAACACAGTAGACAACGCATAATTGATTACATCCAGTTTCTATTTTTAGATGTCTGGCAAATGTCACCTGTACATGTGTAAGCACAACTCAACATTGTTGCACTCTGCTCTGTGCTGGCTGCACAAATGAGCATTCAAAGAACGCAAAGTAAATAATGAATTCCATCCAGTTTCTATGTTTAGATGTCTAGCAGGTGTCAGCTGTGTGTGTAAACGCAGCTCAGCATTGCTGCACTTTGCACCATGCTACACCTCACAAACCAGCATTAAAAGAAAAAAAAAGAAAAAAAAAAACAATTCAAACATATTTATAGACTACCCTTTCTTATTCTCCTCTCTCTCTTTTGCCTCCTTCACTGTCATTTCACTCTATTTTATTTTTTCATTCATTACACTTTCCTTTAACTTTTCTGTTTTTTTCTGTTTTCTTATTCTCTTCTATTTAGTTATTTAATTTTGCCCTCCTTTCTAGCCCCTCTGATGTCCCCCTCTGTTCCTTTACTTTAAATCATGTAAATTCCTCCTATCCAGCACCACAGTAAAGTACTATGAATGAGAACAGATACTCAGCATGTAACTCTTCCACTCTTTGGAATCGCATGCCTTGAAACACTGTTATGGCTTAAAACATTTTGTATGATCACAGAATGCAAATAATTAGGTTAAAAAAAGGCAATCCCTGTCTTGTGCAGCATTCTCAGCCATGATGACAGAAACAAACCTTCTACTACCAAAAACAGCACTGTTCAATATGTCACCAATGCAATGAAACAGGAAAAGGAAGCACACCTGCACTGCAAACAAATGAGTGAAATCGCTCTTGCCACCAAAATGTGAAGCATGCAAACAGGAACAATACTAAAATAAACAGGCAATCACCATCATGTCACAAAACCCCCAAATTTGCAAAAATAAATAAATAAATAAATTACATTAAATTTAAAAATACCTCTAGAAGCATATTAGCACTTTCCAAAATTATTTAACACTTTAACTTTTTTATATAAAATCTGCAGCAGAGATCACCACATGAAAGTAATAATGACCCACCTAATGCCAGCCAGAGCACAAAAAAATGAATGCCAGCAAGCCATTCCCACAAGTGCTACACACTTCATCAAGTGCTACCAGACATGATAAAACAAACTCTACAACAGAGCTTATGGAGCTATTAACAACTGTCAGTTTAAAGCAGGAAATGCTCGTATTAATGCCAGACGTAATCTGCTATGTGACTGATACCCGAGTGAGGAAAGAAAAATGGTACCAGATTTTATAAAGAGGTACAGGAAGTGATGAAGTAAATATAATTAAAATTACTCTTGCTACCAGATGAGACTGAATCAGGTAAACCTAAAATTGTTAGAGTATTAATTAGATCAGCTAGCTTCACCCATGGCTAACACAGAGAGCCAAAGCACAAGGGAAAATACCTTTGCAGTATGATTTCTTAAGGGAAGGCAAACTTGTGCACTTCATCATCCTCAAAGGAAGTATCAATCAATGCAGCAACAATGAACAACTGACACCAACTTTCAAACCCATTTCCCCATCCCAACACAACCAAGACATCTATTATCTGAGAATTGCACACACACACACACACACACACACACACACACACACTTAAGGGAATTCAGTTATGAAGAAGTAATATATATATATATATATATATATATATATATATATATATATATATAGAGATAGATAGATAGATAGATATAGATAGATATATAGATATATATAGATATAGATGTACAGATATATAGATATATAAATCAAACTTAGAGATGAGTCACAAGGCATAGTTATTTTTAAAACAATTATGTGTATGATGAGAACGAACATTGTCTTAGTTTTTTTTATGAGAGTGCATATACATACTTATATGTAGTATATAACTCCATTTTTCTCCAACATTCCAATTCATTTCCTTCCAATATTCCCATTACTTACTGCTTAAAAGTGAATGGAATCTATGGAGAATATTTGGTGTGACAATGTTAAGGAATAAGAAAGTCATTTTATTAAGAGATGGAGTTCTTTGTAGATTTTGTCTTGTTTGAGGTTATAGCTGTTTTTTGTTTCTTCTTGTTTACATCAGACCAGGAGTTCTTAGCAGATCTTTTTAAGGCGGGGGAATTCCAGTCCACACCTTCAAAAGTTGGTAAAAGGTTATTGTTCTTTATGAAGGAAGAAGCTTCTTCTAAACTGTTGAAAATTCTGATACCATTTGATAGATTTTTTTTATTATTTTAGCAGGGAAAATTATTTGATTCCATTTTGTTTGAGTGTTTTCACAAAAGGCCACAATTTTTCCTCATTTCTAAGGTATTAACTGAATAATTATCATCAAATTTTATGCTGTTCTGACCATATTTTAATAGAGCTTTTCCCCAAGCTGTTTTAAGAATCAAGTCTTTATCAGTGAAAAAAGTAATGCTATTAATATAGATCTAGGAAGAGTTTAGTTAAAGTAGAAGGCATGGGTTTGCCTATAGCTCTAAGTACTCTTTCAATACCATAAGAATATGTTTTGGGCAGGTTTAATAATTTTGGAATCCAAGAAGATAAAAAAGTAACTAGGTCATCTCCTTATGTTTTTTCTGGTAAACCGAATGAATATTCTTAAGTTGCATCTTCTTTTTTCTCTTTTTGAAGTAATTGATTCTGTTTAATAAGTAGCTGTTTTGTTTTAATAAATATTCTGTTTGAGTTTCATCTTCCTTTAATCATTCCTCCATGTCAGTTAGAGCATTCTTAATGTTAGATATTTTAGTCTAATGCTGTTGGAATATTTCTATAAAAATGTCACTTCTTTTAAGTCAGTTCTGTTTCAATTTTTTTAATTTCTTCTGCAAAACATCTATTTTCAGAGATAACTCCTAAAGTGTTTTTGTCACCAGTTACATATCCTTCTTCAAGGAAGATTCAAGTGGGGATGCTTAGAGTTGCTCATTTTCTTCCAGCGAATAAGTGTACAAAAAAGTCTGACAGGAAAAAGTTGATGAAACTTCTCAAAATTCAGAGGCAAGTAAGCTTTCACTATTATACAATTATGTGCAAAGTAATTTTCCTTAGAAGTAAATATTTTCCTGTTTATTTTGATTATACTGCAGACCTAACTTGGCTGTCTAGGCTCCACCTTACCACGAGCTATTTTCAGCAGAGTATATTTATACATAAAAAGTCACATAATTTTATAATTATGAAAAATGGATATAGAAATTTTGTCACATCCCAGAAATGTGATGTATTCTGTTATGCCCAACCAAATATGTATGTAGTGAATACTGAGTGTGTGCTCTCTCTCTCTCTCTCTCTATATATATATATATATATATATATATATATATATATATATATATATATATATATATATATATATATATATATAGATATATAGTCTGGTATTTAATATACATAATACACTTTAGTTAGCAAACATATTTCTCTAGTACTAGAGTAAATCAATCACCAGTTTCCATTTTGCTCTATACATTCCATTTATCTCTTTTTTCCTACTCATTTTTGTATACATATTTGGACTATTTTGCACAGTCCAGCACAGTGTGTGTGTTCGTGTGTGCGTGTGTGTGTGTGTGTGTGTGTGTGTGTGTGTGTGTGTGTGTGTGTGTGTGTGTGTGTGTGTTAGGTGTCATAGACCGAGGACCATGTAGATATTTGCCGAGGGCTAGGTCAGGCAGTTATATAGCTGCTGTTAAGGTTGAAAATATCTGGTAAAGGGATGGGATTACAAGATGGATGGAATGCATTTCAAGTAAGTACAATACACTTCAATTCCTTCTTCTATTTTGTATACTATGGTGTATTTGCTTTGCACTGTGTTTTACTTGTATTCTGCTTTCAACTGCATATTTAAACCAGGAAAGAAACCACCGCTGTGTCTCTTGTGAGTCACACAGAAATTAGAACCGATCAGGTAAGGTTAATTACTTGTGAAATGAGGGTGGATCTAGGAACTAAATCATCTATTTAAGGGGTAAAATAAAACATATCAAGGCTTTCCTGGAAAACAACTATAAAACAAAAATGACACAAAACCACTATAAAACAAAAATCACAAAACAATTTCCTGGAAAAGCTGATCTAGATTCTGCCATAGATTGCTGTGGGAAAGGTTAATTTGTATTGCTTCACTGGCTTCTTCTATTTTGTATACTGTGGTATATTTTCTTTACAATGTGTTTTACTTGTATTCTGCTTTCAACTGAATAGTTCAACTTGGAAAGAAACCACAGCTGTGTCTCTTGTAAGTCACACAGCAGTGATGTTTTCAAACTAAGCTGTCTCTTTAGTTACCTACCCCTTATGTTAATTTGACCACATATTTTGTTTCCTCTCCTCTTTCACTCGATATTGTCAATAAGCACAAAATTATTATTTTGTGAAATCACCCCTCGTCGGCTATTTAAATTTATTTGCCATCCCACAGTTTTCCATAGAAACAGATTATTAAGTACTCAACACCTTCTAATCTATCATGGTACTTTAAATTAGTGGTTCCCTCTTAGATTGCTAAAGCTTTAGTTACCCCCTCTTTCATATCTAACTGTATAGTGCACACTGCAGCTCTTAGCCCATTTTTCCCATCTTACCTTTAAAATATGCAACATCTACTCTAAGACCACCAGTTATTGGACAGTCCACATCCTGCCTCTCACTACCCATTTTGGGATTAGTGCTTCCATTTTTCTCCTGGTGAGAGGAGTATAGGGACATTATTTCATGGAGACTGCTGAACACCACAAAGCTTGATAACTGCTATATAGGTTTCAGCTTGGAATTTATGCTTATATGTTGCTCCTGGTGAAAAAAGGAGCAGAGGCATTGATTACTGACTGTCTTTGATTGAGTAGTGAGAGTCTAATCAATAAAAAGGTAAAAAGGACCTGTTGCCGTGGATATGAACTTTCCCACTATCTTTGTTACCATCTTCATGAATATGGACATGCTGAGACAATGTAGAAATTGCTTCATGTTTACTAACAACCAGCTAATTCTCAAACAAACTGGGGAGGTATTTGAGAGATGTATTTATATGATGCCACTAGTGGCAAAGCTCTCTCATAAAAGCACTCCTACTTAGTAGATAAAAAATTCACCCGGTTAGATGCAAACCGGCTAACCATTTATTCCCAAACAAGTAAAATGCACAAAATTCAAGAGGTTAAGTATAAACCCTCATGTCACCCAGTGGATAGCCAGTTGGCTCACAGATAGGGAGTTAGAATTGGGGAGTCCACCTCTACAAAAAGGCCAGTCACAAACTGACTCCCTCAAGGATCAGTCCTGGGGTTGCTCCTTTTTGGCATTTACTTCTCTGAAGTCAAGGCTTATGTCAAGGGACTCTGAATTACTACATATTCAGATGAATGCAAATTAGGAGCAGTCACAGAATCCCCCACTGACATAAATGTTCTCCAGGAAGGGCTTGAACAGACACATAACTTGAGCCAGAGCCAGACACTAAAACTAAAAGTCAAGAAATGCATAATAGTATCCTTCAGGAAGTCATCCACCCTTGATAAATATCATATTGACAACACGTGTCTATAGCATAACATCAAAACCGACAATGTCAAATGCTCACATGAGCAAATATTCATGTACTCGACGACAGTATTGTGGGGGGGCTGCACCACCCACACACCCTGCTAAATATACATTCCTACTCCAAGGTCACACTACAGTGGGGAAAGGGCAAAAATCCTGATCTTCACTGTACCGTGAACAAAATTAATAAATTTTGAGGATGTGATTTTTTGCTCATGTGAGCGTTCGACGTTGTCGATTTCGATGTTATGATGTACACCCAACAACACACCCTTAAGAGTTGACCTAGTAATCCGGGACTTGGGACTCAGGGATGCAAGTAGATAGTAAGCAGATAGTAATCTAGCCTTTGACCATTATGTGTTTGTAGTAGTGAGGAAATTATTCCATGTTGTGCAACTTATAAACAAATGTTCAGTATCTAGATCCAAAGATATCATTGTTCCACCATATTTAGCATTCATCCGACTTATCATTGAGTACAATGCCTCCTTTGGTATGTACCTAATAAGGCACATCAGATGGCACATCCACATAGGATCTCAGTAAAAGAATATATGGCATAAGTATTATGTGCTTTGCAGACCACCTTAAATCCCTATCCTTGTATCCTGTCTCCTGTAGGCTGTTGAAGGGAAATCTATGTCTGACATGCAAGGCATTGTCAGATGAACACACCCTGATGGACCTCCTGCATGTCCACAAAACAAATAGCACCACAATTACCCATTCTAATGACTTAAAACTGGCCTGTGATATAAATAGGACTTGGTGGAGAGAGATATGTAATCCAGAGACTGCTCCTTCTATGGAACTGGCTCCCCCTCCATGTGAAGCAGAGTTCTTCCCTAATCCAATTCAAGTGTAACTTGGACAATTGGATGGAAAACAGGAAACTCATCCCATGTTTGGCCCCTGTGTCTCTAATGGGCTCAGGTAGCCTGTAAATGGTTCATCTCCCAGGCCCCTGCTTGTAAATGTTTCATCTCACAAGTCCCTGTTTAAAGTTATCAAGGGTAGCAGAACTCATCAGAGATTTGGGTTGCATGAGTAGTTAAAAATTCTCTTGCAGTCTTTAGCCTAGTACACACCTACGAACCTATGAACATAGAGTGGTGATAAATAAAATACAGGTTCATATGTTCATGGATGATTACTAGGCTAATGACCCCAGGGGACATGTTTAAGCCTAGCCATGGTTCCCAAATTTATATGACATGTGTTGATATCCAGGGATTATTTTAAGGAAGAGAGGCTTGGGCATGCACAGTCATGCAATTTGTAAGCTGCCTTTGTCTAATACAGACATAGGTGCTGACCCAGATCAACTTTTTATCATACACACATATGCAGAGATCTACTTCTAGACTGTTGTCTTTTACCTTGACATGAATAATACCAGTAGATGTTTTCTGTATATTGTATATCCAGTGCATGCATGTTAAAATGGCATGCTGTTTGAGGCATAACCATTCTGTTCAGTGCTGCATACAAACTGTCTCCATTAGAGGTGCAAAACCAGTTTCTGTGGTAGTATGTTCCTGCACAGAGTGCACCAACCATCTCATAACATGTTATTGTTCTTCTTTCGGCTTTTCCCGGTTAGGGGTTGCCACAGTGAAACTCCGGTCTGCTAATGATTGGCAGTAGATTTTTATGGTGCCTGATGCCCAACCTTCAATGAAGGCATGCCCATTCACACATGTCTTTTGAACACCACTCGACCACAGGGAGAACATGCAGACTCCACACAGAAGGCGCTCCAGCTGAGAATCGAATGGGAGAACCTCTTGCTGTGAGGTGGCAAACATAATCAGCATTAATATAATATAGGATAAGGATGAGGATATAATTCAAACTAAGAAATAACAAAGTTAGCAGAGACATTCTGTGCTACTCACCTTTAAGCAATTTATATTTCTGTATAAAACTAATAGCCATTTATGCTTTTCTTACACCATTAAAATATTTCTTAAACAGATTAAGGGCATGAAAGATCAAACAAAGTTAGCAAAAGCAGCATTCCTTGTGTGACTGAAAAGGCAAGACATTTAAACTCATGGCACAACAAGTCTGTTTGTGGCTTTATTTAACATCAGATTCCTCTGTATCTATTGTAAAAATCTTACCCCCTAGCACAAAACATAAAATGTATCCTTTATCTTAGAGCTCTGATATTCCCTGATCAGATAAACAGAGCTGACATATAACCACCTTCTCTGATTCAAATGGTGATATGCAAATAAATGAAAAAGGTAATTTTGTTTGATCTGCCTGGCTTGCCTACCATTAATAAGATATGATCTAATGAATTCAGTTAATATTGCTGTTGTCTGTCTGCACCACACAAATATAACACAGCCATCCTGTCTCTGTTAAATTCCACTGTAAAGCATGATAATTCTTTAGATTTAGCCCATATAAAACATTTCGTCATTCATTCTTTTACAGCAGAAAAGGATCTGGTTTGACACATTGGTTTTCAGTAAAATGGAGCACTTTGTATATCCTTAAGAAAAGGGCATCTTAGCAACTAGTACTGTGTAATACTTGTACAGTAAACAAAAGGAAAAAATATTTCTGACAAGGTATTTAGATCAGCATCAAACTTCAGGGCCCCTCCACTATGTTCCAAGGGACACAGAGTAACAATGTCCCATATAGTAGGCAGAAATAAATGGTATAAATCAAAGGAATTTAGAGATTAATAAATAAAACAGTGCAATTCAAAGAGCAATCTGTGAATCATAAGTCTTCAGGAGGAAATCAGAACAAGTAACGTGCAACAGCTGAAACATGGAGTCCAGGTAAAACAAGTGGTGCACAGAAGCACAACTACTGCACAGATAATTATAAAACATTGTACAAACCATCACAAGGGTGGAATAAGCAGACAGAAGGATTGGCATGGATGACTGAGATTCAGTCCACAGTCCACAGAAGGGCAAAGAGGCAAGCCAGCATGAGCAAAACAGAATGAAGACAGACACACAGGTCATTGTCCACCCACAAGGCAAATAGGGCATATATATTCAGAAAGGAAGTATACGAGTTATACCCATATGTACAAAACTTTGGCCATAAAAAGCAAGATGCATCATATGGAACTCTAGAACAGGAGTACATAGTAGCAGAACAGTATTGTCCAACCAAAAAACAAATACCTGGAGGAACACAGATGCCACCTGAAGTCCAGTGTGCAAAGACAAGAGCAGAGCAGTGGAAAAGCCTAAACACATTCACACACACACACACACACACACACACACACACACACACACACACACACACACACACACACACACGCGCGCGCGCGCGCGCACACGCGCACACGTGCACACGCACGCACACACGCACACACACACGCACGCACACACACACACACACACACACACACACACACACACACACACACACACACACACACACACACACACACACACACACACACACACACACTCACCACTCACACACCACACTTAGGTTTATAGGAGCATAGGAGGTTACTAGGCTAATGGCCCTAGGACCTTTACAAGCCTAGCCATCTAATACCCATGTTTCCTAATTGACCATTGTTAGATGGTTCCCTAACTGACCATTGTCTTGGTCTCAAACTGAATGCAAATAAATGCATCATCATTCCCTTCAGCACAAACAATGTCCCCTCACAGTATCAACTCAACAACAATACCCTAAGTACCTATGAAGTGGCAAGAGACCTGGGATCACAAGTTGACTGTGACCTTAACTTCGACCACCATGTGTCTACTGTAGTAAGAAAAGTTTTCTGTGTAGCACACTTGATTAGTAAAGGCTTTGCCTCAAGAGCAAAAGAAGTTATAACCCCCCTATACTCAACACTTATCTGGTGCATAATTGAGTATAACACCCCATTTGGCATGTACTGTACTAAGCACCTGCAGCAATTAGAGAGACCTCAGAGGTTTTTAACAAAGAAGATCAAGGAGTTACAACATGTGCCTTACACAGACTGACTAAAGTCCCTGTCACTATACTCTGTATCGTATAGACTTCTTAGGGGAGACTTACGCCTGGCAATCCATAACCCAAACCTAATGAACTTGCTGCATATCCATAAATCAGACGGGACTAAGGCTACCCATTCCAGGGACCTAAATATGGCCTGTGACTTAAATTGAACATGCAAGAAGGACATATTTATCTCCCAACAACTGCTGTGTCTTTGGAACTGGCTACCAATTCATGTAAAACAGAGCACCTCTATGACACTGTTCAAGAGGAACCTGGATGAGTGGATGGGGCACTGTACCAGAGAGAGGGCCACAACCCTTCTGGACATGGACAGTCATCACTAAATACAATCTTGGGCATTGACTAGCATTTCTATGGTATTACATTGGGATGAAACGGCTAGGCTTAAAATGGCTTCTGGGTAGATAGCCTAGTAATCTCCTATGATCTTATGATCCTATGAAAGCCTTGGCTAAGTCAAGATAGGTGGTATGTACTGCTTTGATGACATTCTCAAAGAAGTCCACCAGGTTTAGTAAGCGTGATCTACCTGTAATGAAAGCCAAACTGGGTCAGGGTCAAGATTTTGAAGGTCACCTATGTCCTTGTTGATAAGGTACGTGATGATTCTTTCCATGGTCTTGCAAATAAGGCTGGTTTGGCATATTTGTCTATAGTTCCCAGAGTCATTTGATGGACCCTCTCTGTGCAAAGGGATTACAGTTGCTGTTCTCCACTATGCTGGAACAAAGTCAGTGTTTAGTATGTGGTTAAATAGAGTACCAAGTGGATCCACTAGGTCATGTTTTAGATTGTTTAGTAAGCAGCCTGGGATGTTATTTGGTCCCACAAATGCCATGTTTTTGACCTTGGAGGGCACGGATATGAGCTGCTCATTGGTGATACTGAGGCAAGGACAAGTGGCTGGTAAGTTTTAGGGTATGGCTGGTGGGGACAGGGAGGGGAAGTTTGTGCCAAATCTGTCAGCTAACAGGTAGGCCAATTTCCTCAGGGTCAGTGCAAGAGGTACCATCCACTATGAGTTCAGCACATAGCTGGGTATTCCCTTTTAGATTTCAGATGTAGCTAAAGAATGCCTTATGATTGTCTTTAGCTAGGGAAGCTACTTTAGCCTCATAACTAGTTTTAGAAGACTTTACCAGATATCTGATTTGCTTGTTTAAGCTCTGGAGGGTATTCTTTCTCTGCTGACTAAGTTTCCTCTTGTTCTTAGATATGTTTCTTCCTTTTGTTATATAACCTGTTTGTAGTTGAGGTCCACCTGGGTGACTTGTTTTTATGGGAGGACTTGGTTTTGATTCTGTCAGGTACAGTAGTGTTAATACAGTTGTTTAAGTGGTTATACAGGGTGTTTGTGTAGATCCTCTGCATAGGAGTGATTGTTGGCTATGTTAGAAGGGGGTGTGAAACTTTTCAAACCATTGCTTAGTAGGCTAGTTTGTTTTGGAGAAGTTTCTCATTTTTATTGCTCCTGTGGAGGTGTCAGGTCTGATCATTGCTTTGAGCAAAACAGATATTTAGTCTGACATTACTAGGGAGGGCAGGACATAAGGGGTAGTACAGTGACCCCCCCCCATACCGGTGAGTACAAAGTCCAGAATATTTGATCCCCCTGTGGGGGTGCAGACCAACTCTTCCAGAGGATTCGCATTAACAAAGCGCAGAAACCTCAGAGTGATCAAGCTTGTGTTCATGTAAATCACCCACTCAGTAGAAGGATAGTTGAAATCACCCATGACCAAGGTGTTTGGCTGTATAGTGAGTGACTCAAGCAAGTCCAGGTAGGAAGTGTGCTTCTCATGGTTCATGGTTGGGGACCTGTAGCTAGCAATGATGTGGTAGGGTGTTTCACCTATAGTTATTTGGACCTGGAGTAGGTCAAGAAATTTGTACTGTTTAACCAGTCTCAAAGTGTATTTGAGTTTAATGAAGATGGACACACCTCAATCTTTGGTTCTTTCACTCTCATTAGCGGTATGAATGTGTGGCAAGAATTGTAGCTTTGCATGCCCTGGCTGCTCTTTGCAGTCTTGAACCAGGTTTTCGTGACTGCACGGACATCAGCATCTTCCAAAGTGAGGAGAGCTTCCAGGGAGTGCAGTTTCCTGTTTTGACTCCTAGCATAAAGCAGCATAACCTAGAGTGTGTATATAGTGGATTTATTTATGTTGGAAAATTTGTTGTTTTGGTTTTGCCTAAAAAAAGGCACTATGGGGGACGTAAACGTCTTTGCCAGTATTCAAAAGCCTAGGGGAGACAGGTGAAGACCATCTCTGGCAAAAAAGAGTGACCTGTTGACCATGTCTTCCCTGGCTGACAGATTCTGCATCCCTTTCGAATGACACCAGAATCTAAGCCAATTGTTGAAGTCAATCATTTTTTGTTTATATTGTGGCATCATCCTGGATGAAGGTAGAATACTGCTTAGGGCTAGGTACATACTTGCCTGGGACACATAATCTGAGAGTTCAGTCATGTCTCTCTTCATATAGTCCAAGGAGGTATGTGTCAAGTCATTCACCCCAACATGTACTACGACAGAGCCATAACAGTAATTGCTGTTGAGTGACTTGATTGCGTGCTTGATTTGATGGCTCCTGGTACCTGACAGGCAGCTGACCATGACCTTCTCCTTGCCCAGCCTAGTTAGGAGGACATCTGTGTGTCTCGCTATGGAGTCTCCTATGACCAGGACATTTGGTTTTGAGGTGTTCTATCATAGGGGCTTATTTGATGAGACACTGGTATGTGTCTTGTTATGTTCAGTAGATTTTGGTCATGCTTTAGTATGTGTGAGTTGTTTGTGCTTATGAGATTTCTGGACTTTTGGTATGCTCTTAGTGAGTACTTCCGTGTATGTGGGTTTATGTGTCATGACTTTATCTTGTGTGAGAGGAGAAGTGTGTGTGCTGACAACCTGTTTGATGTCTTGTTTATTGTTACACGAGAGGACTGATTCCTGTTTTATGGTATAGTTACATTCTCTCACATACTGTATTTGTTTGCTGTAGGAGCAAATGGTCGTCAATGTACATGAGGCAATTACTACATCGCTTCAGGAAGCCCATGTCAATCAGGTTGGTTGGAGAAATGTTGGGAAACTGACTGTTCATTGTAGCAGGTTAAACCATAAGTACTGTCAGGGGTTGGGCAAGTTAGATCAGCTTTTGCTGTAGGGTTAGCAAGTGGACTTAATCTATTGAGGATTAGGGATTAAAAAGTGTGGAAATGTTGCTCAGTGTTCAGCTGAGTTGCCCACAGTGAAGCAGGGAAGCCTGGGAAGGTTCCACTGAATGTTCACTAGGGAAAAAGTTCTAAGTGTTTGCATCTATACAGGGTACTGCTAACCCCCATTGCTCTGTGTGTAGCTACGTGCAAATGCAAGGCTTTAATACAAGCAAATTTAAACAGTTTTACCACAAGCTACCAACAGGAAATCCCCACACAGAACCTTATTCCAGCAATCCCCAACTCTGATGAGTCCAGAGCTACACAATCTGGCCACAAGGGTGCAGGGAGGCCCTCTTAATGCAAGATGGCTGGTTTTAGTGCTGAAATTATACCAAACAGTCTAGATTCAGCATGTCTGAATCTAGCCTATGCTATTTAAGGCACGAGTAGCAATTGTACAAAGTGCAGAATGAAGCAGTCATGCACACACACACACACACACGCACACACACACACACACACACACACACACACACACACACACACACACACACACACACACACACACATACACACATGCATGCGAGCGTGCATACACACACACACAAATACACAGTACACACACAAACACATACACACACACACACACACACACACACAAACTACTACACATTAGACACACACACACACACACACACACACACACACACACACACACACACACACACACAAAATACTACACATTAGACATGCACACATAGACAAATATAGAAGTCGATATAGCAATGCCACTATTAGAAAGAGGAAAACCCGCAGAGCTAATAGTGTGGATATGCATTATTAAACTAAACCCTCAACATGCCCAACAGATTTATCTCACAAAGGATGTTGAGCAAAAAAAATGGAAACAAAAATACTGCTGAGACTAAATTACTTGCATATCTTCTTTGATTTATGGCTGTTTTAAAGCTGATGAGAGTAGCTGTGTATTGTGGTAGGGGCAGAATCACAACAGTTGAACAGTTGTGATTGGATGTATTTTTTTAGGACTTTTGAGAGTGGGGATAGTATAGCTGCTTGTCTATAGATAGCAAAGTCAGCAGAGTTACCGCCTCTGTGGAAGGGTAAGAAGAACGTGTTTTCCATGTTTCAGGGATGTACCTTTCCTACAGAGATCAGTTCATTAGAATGGAAAGTGGATATGGCAGTGCATCTGCTACTGTTTTTAGTTTTTCAGTTGGTAGCTTGTCAGGGGCTGATGCAATAGGCTTTAGTTTTGTAGTACTTTTTTTATGGTTATAGTGGATATGGGTCTGAATGGGAGTTCACTAGGGGTGGGTGTGGGACTGTGGGGTAGTACTGTAGTAGAAAAGGTAGTGAGGTTATGAAGTGAGTCCATTAGTAAACATGACAGGAGATTGTCTACGTACACACTTCTCAGTATGTTAGGATATACATAGAAAGTGTAAAGTTAAGGTCAGCCTTCCATTTCTTTTTGGTACTGTAGCAACTCAAGCCACCTCCCAGGCAGTTCAGATCATTTAAACAGACACTGGCTCACAACATGAGGGATACCAATGTCAGCAGTGAATATATGAAGTAAACACGTCCATACATACTGATATATACAGTTCCTCTTCCTTTACGAAGTAACCTATAAGGAAGCAGTCATGGCATCCCATGTCCCACAAAGAGTTATGCTTCTTACTTCCTTTATGTAGGGTGGGTGACAGGGCCTTGTCTGCCTTATCTTTCCAGACTTTACTCTTGCTGTTATACATTTTATAGAAAATAGCAATCAGGACATTGAGATATACTAGTGCAACTGAGTCCATGAGACACTGGCTATTATGGCTGTATACGGTGCTTATTTTGTTACTACATGGCACACATTTCACATAATAATAACTGGACACTCGACTGCAGTCTGAGTAGCACATGATTTCTATATGCTCGTGTTTATGTTGGTGTAGGCATACTTCCACATTTCTCTTGTGCCCATACCTCTCAACCTCTTAGAGTAAAAATTCTGGACAAAGCCTAAAATGATGGGGGGGACAAATAGGGACAGATTTTAAATATTGCCCTTACAAACTTAGAAAGCTGATGGAATAATAGGTTTTGTATTAGCATGAATTTTCCGAAGGATGTGGAGTCTTAAACTCAAGTGTTTGTTATTATATAATGACTTCAATTCTCAACTATTTGCCAGAAAAGGACAGAGTCTAAGGGGAACACACCAAAAATATGAAGCAAAAATCTGGACATTCTGCAAAAACCTGTACAGTTGAGAGGTATGCTTGTGCCTTGTCACATCCATTATCAGTCACAATGACATACATGGACAAGATGCAACATGTCAGCACTCTGACATGTGTCACTGTAGTGCCATAGATTTTATTTAGGCATTCTACATTCCAGAGAGTGATGCACTGGACCACGGTGATTCAGAATGTAATTTAATACCTAAAACACTGTGAAGGAATCATTATGTATGCGTGTACATAGCAACGTATTTCCATCTCACTGCATGCCTGATGGTAGCAGTATCATTTGATTGAAGATTCAAGATGGACTTTGAGGTGTAGATGTACAGAGATTTCATTTCCTACTAAAGCAAGGCATGGAAAAATATCTAACTGAATTTACAATGTTTCCACATAACACTGATGTGCATTCATAGCATATGTTTATTTTGCACACAGGGCTATTGCCACTAAGAAATACTGAGTTTATTTATTTATGTATTTATTTATTTGAACCCTTATCAACTTGTCTAGTCCCACTAGGCTATTGGCCTCTTTTCATTGGAGGACTGAGGTGGCATTTATACTATTAGGGAAAATGTGACCAGAGGATCAGACCTTACCCTACTCTTTTTGTTCCCTGGAAATTACATGATGGACTGGGGGCTGGTCACATAAGGAATCTGGAAAGAATGGCTTCAGTGACTGACCCTACTGTTTCCTCATGTCATTCATGATGATGTTATTGTTACAACACTTACTGCAGGAGGACTGAATGCTCATACCTTGAAAACATTGTTTGATACTGGTGAACCATCTGGTGAAGAAGCTGTTTATTGAAGCCAAATTGCACATTGTTGTAACATGCAGAAGAAAGGTGATGTCAAAAAATCTCCTGTCAAAGGATAAATGTCACTCAATGTCAACTGCTTCTGTCTGGCAGGTCATTTTCTTGAAAATTATTAATGAATGGCTTAAGGATAGCATTTGTGCTGATAATATTTGTTAAGGGATATTTTGTTTTTGTATTGAAAAAGGCTGAATAAGCAGATCTGTAAAAATGAAAACCATTAACACAAATACAAATTTATTTTTTTTGTAGACTTTTACATAACAAATTTTTTTTTTTTCATCTGTATTTTTGTTTGGTGTTTTTGGCACGAAAATCAATCATCTAGAAGGTTGCTTTTGCATGAAATCACTGATTATATGCAAGGTAAAGGAGAAGGATTTTTATTAATGTCTAACATTAAAAAAGCTTTTGATATGTTGGCCCATGATGACTTCTGGGATGTGTTAGAAAGCTACCATCTACCTTTTCAAATTATTCATGTGCTTAAGACTGTTTAATGACTATACTTGGATCATTCCTTTGGTTAATGGGTGGCTTGGGATTACTTCAAAATGGATATGAGGAATAAGACTAGGTTGTCCTTTGAGGTTTTTTTTTATTAGTTATGAATGCATTTTTCAAAGAGTGCTATCAATTGCATCTACTGAGGCATGGAACCCTGGTATTGGTATCAAAATACCTGTTTTTCTTTCTTATGCTGATGATCTTAACATCATAGATAAAAGCAATGATTGGCATTCGGTATTGTTTGTGATATAAATAAATTGTCTGTACTTGGTTTACAGTTGAATAAAAAAAAAGGTGTATTGGCTTTGAGAAAAGTAAATTGATATTAGATATTACTTTTGTTACATCAGATATTAAAACACAGGGTATTCATTTTGGATCTAGATCAGCTATAGCATTGTTATGGAGAACCATTTTGAATTACTAACAAAGGGATTTATATGGATGGTCTGTACTGAAGAGGTCTTTTAAAAAAATTGTATTTTACATAAGTTTGTGATTGGTAAGTTGATGTACATTGGTAGTGTCATTCCATTTCCTCAGAGTAAAGAAAAATATCTTTTAACATTATGATTTGAGTTTATTTGGGGTAGTAAATTGAAGCCTATTTAAATGAAATGTCATATAGGATTATAGGCTCATAGAAAGTTGCTAAGCTAATGGCCTAAGGGCCCTTACAAGCCTAGCCAAATTTACCCTTGTTACCACAATCAGCACCTACAGCCCCAGTCCAAGAGGGACACAGGTGGAACCCCCAGGGTGAATTTATGGTTACCATTCCAATCATCCAGATTACATTTGAGGGGGGCTAATAAGGTGCTCTGTTTGACATGAAGTGGGAGTCTATTCCAAAGGTGTGGTAACCTCTGGGAGACAAATCTGTCCCTCCAGCAGGTTCTATTGATGTCACATACCAGGTTTAGGTCCTTAGAGTGAGTAACCCATGTGCCATTTGATTTGCGGATGTGTAACATTTCCAATAAAACAGGGTCAGAGATCGCTTTATATGCAAGGCAGAGATTGCCTCTGAGTTGTCTATATGAAACAGAATAAAGTGACAGTGATTTTAGCTGATCCACATAGGATAGCTGCTGAACCTTGGATTTTCCTTGTGAGGAACCTTTGTGGTCTCTCCAATTGCTGCAGGTGCTTTGAAAGGTACATACCAAAAGGGGCGTTGTACTCAATTATTGACCTAATGAGTGAAGAGTACAAGGAGGTGATAACTTCTCTGTTTCTCGAGACAATGGCCTTACTTATGATATGAGCCATATAGAATGCCCTTTTTACCACTGTGGAAACATGGTGATCAAAGGCATAGTTTCTGTCAACATGAGAGCCCAGATCTCTCACCACTGAATGCGTACTTAGGGTATTGCCACTGATGTAGTAATTTGCAGGAACATCACTCTTACCGAAAGGAATGATAATATATTTTTTTGCATTGAGTTAGAGGCCATGACTTTGGCACCAGTCATTTGTTTGTGTAAGACCTTCTTGAAGGAAGTTGACATTGTCTGGAGATTATAGTAGTAGAAAAATGGAGGTTTAGCATTTATTAATTCTGTTGCCTTTTTATTTTCTATTCAGTTGCATAAAATAATAAGAAACTCAAAGTCTGAACATTCTGATCCAATTGGTAAGATTTTGTGGGTTTAATAGGCTACTATTTAGAAAAGATTATTTCTTGGTAAAAGAAGAGAAATATTATCTACAGTGATGTAAGAACATACTTACATGATTTTTCTGTGGAAAATAAAACCAGAAAATATCCCTTCACATAGAAAATTATGGTATATAATAATTACAAATTCTTTTTATTATGATAGGCCATGGACAAGATTACATCTATTATACAAATGTGTATAACTGGATGACAGCACAGATTTCAACCTGATTTAGACCTTCATGATTTTTATGGCATTTAATGTTAGAAAAATCACATGTAAAAGGACAGATGAAAAAAATGAATGTACATAGATTGTATCTCAATTGTGATGTTAAAGAATTAATTGAGCATGCATTACTTTTTTGTCCTAGAGTGAAATTGTTTTGAAATATGATAATTTATTTCTTTAACATGCATATTTTGCTTCCTTTGAATATGAATATGGTTTTATTTGGTTGTTATGACAGTGAACCAAAAGAAGTTAGAGACAAATTCCATAAAATTATAGTTTGAGCAACATGGATGCTATGGTTCATGAGATGCGATGAACTTTCATATAATAAATTGTGGAATTGTTCATTAGTATTTGAATGTACCACATCCTAAAACTCCAATACTATTTGGCATACCTAAGGTTCACAAAGGAATTACTCCTTTGAAATTCAGGCCAATTGTTGCCGGAGCTAATAGTATTACAGAACCTTTAGGTAAATATGTTGAATACAGCATTAAATCTTTAGTTTCTAAACTCCCCAATGTTTGCAAGGATTCTTGGGAATTCCTGGCCAGTATTCCATTTAACATCTGCAATAAGGATGTTTTGATGATCACAATAGATGTAGTAGAACTCTTCCCAAGCATACCACATGACATAGGAATAGAGTGGTTCTCAGACATCTTAGTAAATTTGAGTGATTTAAGTAACAAACAGATTAACATACTTATTGAATTTATGGAAATCATCCTTAATAACAACTACATATTTTTTAATGGGGAATACTTTAGGCAAAGAAAGGGTGTAGCCATGGGTTCCCCTTGTGCTTCATCTTATGCAAACATTGTGTTAAGCAAATGGGAGCAAACTTTCATATATTCTTCTAAATGGAAACAACAGATTTTATTTTACAAGCGATATTTAGACGACATTTGCCTATTGTGGCAGGGGCCTAAGGAATCTTTTTTGGAGTTCTTTGGCTACATTAACACCACAACTGATTTTTTGTCATTCACTTACGAGCTTAGTAGTAACTCATTACATTATCTGGATATCCTTCTTACTAAGGACAGTAAAGGAGAACATTTTGAATCAACCATTTATAGGAAGCCTTTATATTCCAACACATTTTTACATTTCGACAGTTCGCACCCCTTTTATACTAAAAAGGGAATCATCAGAGGTCAGTTGATTCGAGCATCGAGAATTTGTAGCACCTTAAATGCCTTCTTGAAAGAGGTTGCAACTTTAACTAATATGTGGGTAGAAAGAGGTTACCCCTATCAGTTAATTAATACAATCACTGAAGAAATATTAGAAAACAGGGACTCCAAGTTTCCACCTTTGCTTAGTAAAGGTCTCCCACTTTTTAAGAACAACAGTAAAGGAAACAATGATGTACAGAGAAGTTTCATTTACACATATACTAAAGATGCAGCTTTTATTGAGAACACCTTACAAGCTTTTTGGCCTATGCTAACAACACAAGAAGACATTAAAAATTATCTACCAAGCACACTAACTTTTATCAGGAAACGTGATATAAATCTCAAGGGAATGTTTGAACAGAATACTGGTACAAGGAACACCAATAATACCATGGCCCCTCATAGGAAGAACGGTACATTTAAATGTGGTGCGTGTAAACAATGCAAGTACCTACTTAACGCTGAGGAAATATTTCTTCCAGCTAGGAATTGCACTTTGAGAACATCGGGACACCACAATTGCAATACAATGGGGGTAGTATACCTGGGTATATGTACATTCTGCCATGGTTTTTATGTGGGTAAGACCACTAGAATGCTCAAAAAACGGATTTATGAGCATGTATATGAAATTGAGAAAAAGAAAATTACTAATGCTTTCTTCAAACACTCTCTAATATGCAACAATATGTCTTTAAAATTTTTTGTTTTGGAACGAGTCACCAGTGACCCTAGGGGAGGTGACTGGGAAAGTTACCTTGAAACCAGAGAACTAACCTGGCAACTTAAATTAGATGCCTCAAGGAACCCAGGAATGAATGAGAACATCAGTATTAATAGCATACTGAAAATGAAAAGGAATAAATTATAGACTATCTCTAGGTTCTTTTTGTTATTTAAACTTTATGAAATTTTATGAATATTTACATTTAATTATATTATAATAGTTTTTAAAAAAAGAGAGTATAATAAGTTATTACTTGATTTATTTATGCATATGGTTAGTATTACTAGAAATAGTTTTTAACATGAACGAATTAATTTAACTAGTGTTCACACATATACTAGTGCAGTAGTAACCATATTTATTGTGGCTACCTTTTTTAGCTTAACATTTGCATTGTCAGTTGAGAAATTATTTTTAATGTTGTGCGTTTATTACATGATTAATAAGTTTTTTTTTCTCTGTTATTCAAATTCATTAGCTAAGATTTTTAATGTATTGCATTTATATATTGAATGAATGAATTTAGAAAAGATTTAATATTTTTATGAACATTGAAGTTTGTTTTGCTGTGGGTTAATGTTCATTGATATTAAATGACTAACATTTGATATGTGAATGACAATGTTGCAGCACTATAGCACTTTAAAAGTTTGCATTATTCTAATTGTTAGCTTAATTGCTAAATTGGCCGATCAACTAGTGTATTTAAACAGTGTGGCCACACTTGCATTCTAACCTTGAAAAAGCCTGGAAATGTCCAGGCGAAAGCGCTTGGCTTACTTTTGGAGTGTTCCTTTGGTTTTCGCTAACTGTGAATAAAAGATTTTTGGTGGAATTATCTGGTTTGCCGTTCCTTTTTAATCTAAGGAAGAATTTTGTTCTGTTTGGTTTGATTCTTAAACAAGTTTTGGAAGACATTCACAGTAGTCTTGCTGTGTATCAACGAATACTAGTCATTTTATACGTTGTTTTTGGTCCAGGCTTGGTGTGTTGTTCCAGTTCCTGTTTTCTCATTAGTATTGAAGAAATTGAAAACATGGCTTTGGCATGAAAGATGAGAACATGTATTTTTGTAATTTTTCTTTTATTTTTCTTTGTTGATTATATTTCTTGTTTTTCTTCTTTGAATTGTGTATTACTAGTCTGTGTATATCTTGTCATTGGACATTCTTTGTTTCACAATAAAGTGCCTTTACTCTTTTTGATAGATGATATGGGATCTTTTCTATCCACCTGAGCTGCCACCAGCTGAAGCAAAAGGGACCTTAGCTTAATACCTCATCTGAAGGATAAATAGAAATGAAGTTTCAAAGAAGAGCAAAATCATGTGTTGAATGGCATGTATGAAAATGGTATGAAATGGTATGCTGCTAATAGTCAGAAGAAACAATAAGGAACAATGTTACCAGTACTGGCTATATGTTGTGCTAGATGCAATGGGTAGCAATGGATAATTGGCCTCAGATATAAATTTTGTTTACACAGAATAAAAGGGCCAATAAAAAAGCTGAAGACATTTTCCAGCAGAATTCCAGCAAGGCTGAGTAATCAGGTGAATTCACCCTAACCATTAGGAAAAGTTGCTCTTAGTCTTGTCATTGAGGTGGTCGTCAGTGGTGTACAGGGGGCAGTGCTGTAGGTGGTTGTGTATATGAGAGACATTTATGCAATATGCATCTGCTGTATTTCCCTTGCTGTTGCTAGTACAGAAAAATGTGTGTCCCACTCCTGTCTGACATGGCACATCAACATTACGTGCATGAATAATCGCTTACCATTAAGTTATACATCCATTGCCTATGAGGTGAAGGCTACACAGCTGTATGCATGCTCTCCACATGCACAACAATAGTAGGAAGATGTATCTTATGGTATACTTTCAGAAGCTACATTGCTGCTAGTGAATTGTGTATCCATTTTGGCTTACAGCTGCTACAATGATGCCAGGGACTTGTTCACATGAATGGTACTGATGCCTGCTGCACATGTGGCAAACACAAAGGACACCAGCTGAAGTTTTGAAGAGATGGTGAGAATAAAGGATAGGGGCAGAAAGAATAGAGTAATATAGTAAGGAGTAAAGAGAGTGAGATTGCAAGTTCCAGGCAAAGAGGGAGTAGGAGTATATTATACTCTTGAACCATGAGGAGATATGCCAACTGATGTAAGAGTGTACCAGATGTAAGTGACACTAACCATTACTGACAGCATCATGGATGTCCATGTTGTGATGCTATTGACTAGCATTGATCATTTATCTGCACAATTTAAAGAGAGGAGTAAAGTAAAAATTGAGGGGTAAAAAAAAGCAAAACAAAATGGTAATGGATTTTAGAAGAGTGGATTACAGTGTACATGGGAAAGGAATTGGTAAATAATAAGCTAGGACATGGGGACAAAAAAATATAGTAACAGAGATATGAGAACAGGTCAGGATGGTGCAGACAAAGTTATAGTTACATTTATAAAGAAGAGGCTAAAAGACAAAAAGAGAAGAACGCCATTGTTGATGCATGGAAATGTGTAGCCACAAATAGCACAAAATATATGCCCTACAAGAGGTAGAAAGGAGTTGTGGGTTGTTAGGTGAAGCACTGTCCAAGAATGCTAGCAAAAAGGCAGTTAAGACATTAAGGGCAACAAAGACTAAACTTAAAGTGGAGTCAGCAGATGGATGTCAAGAAATTAGGGCTCATTAGGTAAACAGCAAAAAGCAGAAGGGAAACCCATAACTGGCCCAGTTGAGCAAAGATACTGAATGAACACTTTGCCCCAATATTCACAAAGGAAAATCAAGGATAGGCCAAGGTGGTGGTAGGGTGATAGGGAGGCAAGTCAAGACAAAGCGGAAAGAGATTCAGAAAAGGC
This sequence comes from Protopterus annectens, assembly GCF_019279795.1. Lineage (NCBI taxonomy): Eukaryota > Metazoa > Chordata > Ceratodontiformes > Protopteridae > Protopterus > Protopterus annectens. The sequence continues at coordinate 369,517,036 of NC_056727.1, read as the reverse complement.
TGGCTACTCTTAGGGAAGCTAAAGCAGCAGAACCAGATGAGCTGCCTCATAGAAACCTCAGAACTCTATTCAGTGAAAGAGAGCCTGTGACCTAGAAGACAACAACTGTGATACCCTTCTACAAGTGGGGGAGCAGAGGAAAGTTGGGGAACTACAAGTCTGTTAACTTAACACAAAAACAGAAATACACAAAGAGAGAATCCTGAGGGCAAGGATGGTAGCTTGTCACAAGGACAATCTTCAAGACAAAGTTCATCATTGGTTCATGCATGGGCAGAAGGAGCCATCAGCCAAATCTTTTCCAGTTTTATGACTGGGTTACAAGTGAACTTGATAAGGCAGTGCCAGTAGATGTAGTCTGTGTAGACCTCAGCAAGTCTTTTGACTCTGAAAACTTGAGAGGTTAAAAGAAGGACCAAAAATGAGAAACTGGATAACTGCATGGATAAATGTAAGGACACTGGAGATCATGATGAGTGGCTTCAGGAAACTGAATGGTTAGTAGTAAAGTACCATGCAGATATGGGTCCAGTACTCTTCAATGTGTTTGTCTAAGACATATCTGATGAACTACAGAGCAGGATCAGCACAGAAAGATGAGGCAACTGTATAGCAAAAGATACGCAATGGCTAACAAATGGGCAGAAAGGTGGCACCAAATGCAAAGCTCTACACTTATGTCACAAAACCCTGATGTTAAGTATCAACCATTAGGAGTGGAATTGATGACAGCAGTGCAGGAAAAGGATCTGGTGACATCACACCAGGATTGGACAACTTATGGCAGGACAAGATGGCTGCACCAGCAGCAAACAGAAAGCTGGGGTATATCCTTGGTGTGATTAGTTCCAGAAGCAAAGAGATTTTGATCAGACCCCAACTTGAGTATTACCATATAGTATACATGTGTTGTACTGATTTGGGAGATGTGTTTGGCCAGCTTGCCTTGATTTTAGTATATCTATCCAGCTGGCCTTCTGCCATTGTCGGTTGTACTGCATGGAAAGCTAGAGGCCTTGTTGCAGCGTGCTGGGTCATGCTATACGTGACGTAGCATACAACAACTATCTGGTGAGGCATTCGGAGAATGTATAGAAGTAATTCAATGGTGCTGACTTTTATAGGAGCCAGGCTTGTTTTTGAAACATTAATAATTGACAGTCAGTTGTGTGATTACTAGTGTGGAATTGGATGGCTATTCCCAGGAAGGACAAATTGCCAATAAACTGGGGCTTTTCCTTTTTCTTATTATACAGTGACCTCAGAGTTGCTCTATATAAGTAGCGTGGGTGTGAGAGTTCAGCCCCTAACATCAGGGGTGATTTTCTGCTCCACAATAGGAATGTTTTCATTAATTTGTGACTACATATGTGTCAGGGTGTTATGTCAACTGACACAACTTCTTTCAGTTCAGTGCCACCCTCCTAACTTCTTCAACTGCCATGCACAGCTGTCATATGTTTTCTCTCATATAGTCTTTCCATATCTTGACTGAACATCCTCAGTTTCACTTGCCTTCTTCCTGTCTCTCCCAAATCTGCTTTACCAAATCATTTTTGATTGCCTGTATATGTGAATGAACCACAATAATCTCTTCTACTTGACCTATGTTTTAAATGGGACTTCATTGGCTCCCACTTAGACATCTTTAGTTCTTCATCTGTCCCACAATATGCATGCTACTCCCTATCTCAGGCATTTCACCTCCATCACCTCAGGCTTCCCAGGTTTCTGTATCTTCTATAAGAATCAGTTGCATAACAGTTTTGTACATCTTAATTTTCAGTTTCTTTGGCATTCGTCTGTCACTTGATACCCCTGATACTTTGTGCAAGTTAGACGCAGTGCTTCAAATCCTGTCTCTGACATCCTCACTTACATTTCCTTTGTTCTCAATTGCACATCCTAGATACTTGAAGCTATTTACTGTTTCAGTATTTGCCCTCAGTTTAATGCATTAATAAATATCTATACATATTTCTATATGTATATGTATATCTGTATCTATATATCCCTCTATATATATATATATATATATATATATATATATATATATATATATATATATATATATATATATATCAGCAGTAGCTAAGATGAATATAGAATATTACTAAGCTAATAAATATGAATTTGCAATAAGTTAAAGAAGCAGATATTCACAAAACTGGTGTGCTAAAGCCTTTGAGATTATGAAGAGTGGGGCTTGAGCACACAACTAAGCAATTATATAAATATTTACATACATAATACAAATGTCTGTGTATGTATGTATAAACATGTCACTTTACAGTTAGCAAATCCTTCTTGGAAAGCTGTGTATTTACAAATGCTAGTGTGTGTATGTGTGTGAATTTAAAATGTAAGTATGTGTATTTACGTATGGAAATGTGTGCGCGCGCGCGTGTGTGTGTGTGTGTGTGTGTGTGTGTGTGTGTGTGTGTGTGTGTGTGTGTGTGTGTGTGTGTGTGTGTGTGTGGGTGTGTGTGTGTGTGTGTGTGTGTGTGTAGCAAGCATGCGCACATGTGAGTTTGTGACACCTCTCAACTGTTATGATTTTTGCTCAGATGTTTGCCTTGCTTCTTCAAGATTTAATGATTTTCTTCATAAGGTTAGACCTTTGTTGGTATAGTTAAGACTAAACACATTAAATAACTAAGCTAGGTCTGTAAAAATGTTCTTATCATATAGTACATGTGATTTATTACTAAAAAATTTTTATTTTGAAAAAAATGAATAATAGTGCTTCTTTCTGACCCAGCACTCTGATTTCTTAAAAAACAGTGATATGATTTTTACTGCTCATGGGATAGAACTAGTGTGTGTATGCAAGACTGTGTATGTGTATATGTCTGTGTGTCTGTCTGTGTATAATACTTTTAAGTAATTGATGAAATAATCCATGCATTCAGCGTACTTCTGTTTTTTAAACCACAACAGATATAAAAGGCAACATTTTTGAATTTAAGTAAATGAAATTTACAACAAATATCAAAAGTAACACTTTTGAATTTAAGTAAATGAAATTTATCCAGACATTCGACAGGTTGCATGTGCAAGAAAGCTAGTTTTTCAGCACATTCTGTTTGCAACCTTAATCAGACAATAAGAAGGATTAAGCATGATGGTTCATCTTTCAGAACTCTTAAAGAAAGAGAGACCACAAGAGACATAATGTGTTTATAGCTGAGCTAGTAACTATATCTGTCTTTGGTAATGTCAAAATTAGTACTCATGATGTTATATTTAAACAAGAAATACATATTGTTATACAAGAATCTAAACACTTTGTAGCTTTGTAATTAATTAACCTATCTGCATGCAAGTAATCAACACAGCTGCTGACAGTGATTTAGTATTCCATGTTGTCTATGTTCATTTTGAAAGGGCATCACTCGTTTAAAGTATTAATGTCTTTAAAGTCTGACCAAGTGAAGAAGGTTGCATCATGCTGTTAAAAGGTAAAGAGAACTTTATTTACAGAAATGTGCACATAAAAAAGTGCTTTTATTCATTTTTTTCTTCTATACACATTTTACTTAAAGCAACAAAACAAGGGAAAAACAATTCCAAACAATTATGTTTCATCTAAAGTAATGCAAAAGTGGCTTTTATGCTGCTGGTTTTAATATTGTTAATGTTAATGCTATTATTAATATTACTTTACAGGTTGATGTTTTCTCCATTTCTGCTTCATCTGCAAAGCACTTACTAAATATATATAAAGACAACTGGCTACCTGTTCAACATCAGCATTACAATATTTATAGTCCACCCTTTGGTAGAGCACATCAGCTATTAAATAAAAGTGAGTGATAACTGAGGAAGAAGTTCCTTGGTCTATATTGCTAGTCTTTAAATTGAGAATTCCAACAATTGTGAATGTTCCTAACAAACAAGTGGTTCTGTTCCTACATCACACCAGGATAAAAGCCGTCCTAATACTACCCTCCTTTTAGAATACTGTTTTCTCCTCAACTCACCACTGTCATAACATGCTCCTACATCTCACACTACTCTACCAATGAATGAATCACTCTACTTGTCTCCCTAGGATCTCCACACATTTTCTTTAATACTTCTTCCCTCTCTCTTACACTCCTTCATCCTAACCTGTGTACTTTGTAATGCCTCTCACTGCTATCATAACTTCTCTATGGCCTCTTCTAATTACATCATCTGCTCCCACAAACAAATCTAATATGACAGCAGTGCAAATGTGCCTGCAACTTAACTTGTTGTATCTTAAAGACTGTAGAAATGTCATCTCCTTTCAGCTCAACATGCATTTTATTTTCTGATTTCATGCATTGTAAAGACCATGATCTATTATTTATAACATTTTTATTGTTTTTAAATTATTATGTAAAATCCCATGTGAACATTACTGTGTTTTTTTTTTTTTTTTGCAAATTCATGTAGCTGGAGCTTTTCTCCCCGGACTTCCACTGAAAAGTGATTGTTTCAACCCAGTCATACTTTCCTTATAATCAGAGGCTAATAAATAAAATAAATTGTGTCTAATTTTGAATATGATATAATGCAGTAAACTGATGCTCATATAACTTATATCCTAATAAAATGAATTAAAAATAAGATGCCCCAGAGACTTTCATTTCTGACGATAAGATTAAAGCCATGGGTTCTATAAGCATTTTTCTAACATTTTTATTAAATCACAATGTCCACAATGACAAGGGCACACATACATTAATAGAAAAGAAAACAAACCATAATCACATTTTCATTATTTTCTCACTGTAGACATATATATTTTCTTTTTAACAATTATCATTCATTCCAGCATTATATAAATTGCTCAGTTCCTGCAAGCCCTTAAATTTTAGTCCTCTTCCTAAGCAATATTCTCCATGAATTGTTTCCACAAACAGTTCCATTTATGTTTATGTCATTTGCTCCTTCCTTTTTCTAAAGATCTCACACTGCCAATTTGTTTCTCTTTTGCAATATTCAGTACTTCAGTTACAGCTTGTTTAGATTTTAATTTCCATTTTCTAGTAATTGATTTTTTTGGCACCAATATCATTAAATTTAATAAGGCCTTACCAAGGCCTTACCATGTCTGGGCAATTCTGATCCTGTGTCCCAGCTCAAAAAAAAAGAAATAATAACAACAATTTCCTTAGTTACAACTAATTGCATTTTAAAAAATTCCCAGTTACTTATGTCTCTTCCATCACACCACCAGCATTTGTTATCTGACTGAGGAAAACTTCTCTGAAGTCTGTTTGCGGTATAAAAATAGCTATGTAAACACTTCCAAGAAAAAATCCTAAATCTTCTGAACTTTGTTGCATACTTGTGAACCATACAAATGTCTTTTCAGTCTCCCAGTCTTTTCTAACTTCTTCTAATTGATTTTTATAATTATCATTACAGTGCAAGCTCTTGCACTGTGCACAATGTTGTAAGCTGGCGAGATAGAAACACTGTTGGAGCTGTACCTGCAAACTGAAGCTATTTTTTTATTCAAAGACCTTAGAGAAGTGCCATCGCAGAAGGACGGATACATTTCCAGCTTAAAAGCTTTGAGCCATGGTCATGCTCATGAAGAATGCCTCTGGGAGATGGAGTTGAAGATAGAATTTGTTTATAAACAAAATAGGATATACTTGTTAACTCATTACAGCATAGTGATGCCTTCAGGCATTTCTCTAGTTACGTCCTACTGATACCTATAGACATCACATAATGCATATTCATATTTACATTAATAATTCCAAAAACATGCTGCATACAATTTATTGAAAAATGTCATCTTAACTGTTATGTGATGGACAATACAACCACACTAATAAATGACCTCGATCTAGTTCAGGTAAAGATATAAATTGATGTCCTTGCCTTCACCGCTGGAGTATTCCTAATGTATAGGATTCCCTTTCATGGAAGCCTGATGACCAGCCAGTCTACCAAAGCCTACCATTCCTTTAAGGTACATTGAACATCACCCAAATGCTCCTTGGATAATGTAGGGCATAAAGGTGATGTTTAGGTGTACCATCCTCAGAACTTCTTTGCTGCTGCTCTGAACACTTCTTCTGATCATTGGTATGTTTGCCTACATCCATTTTCCACCAGTTTTGGATGTGCACAGACAACTCAAATTTTATTTGGATAAGACTAAGGCTATTAGAAAATCTGATCAATTGTTTGTTTTCTTTTCATACTAGGTCTTTAGGATTAGCTGTAGCCAAGTAAACTATTTCTTCTTGGATTTCAAAAGCTATTTGTTTTGTTACACTTTTAATGGCAACAGCCTTCCTTCTTCTGAAAAAGCTCATTCTACTAGAGCTGTGGCTTCAGCTGGTGCTTTTTTCAAGGGCTTAGATACTAATTCTATTCTTGAAGCAGCTACTTTTACCAAGCACTACAAGTTGGATGACATTTCTACAGCTAGGGCTGGTTTTGCTAGAGCCAATTCTTCATGACTTTTTAGAGGGCTCTTCTGCTCCTACCTTCTCCCAAGTTTCCTCTTGAGTTTTGGCACTCTCTCATACATTAGGAATGCTGCAGTAGTGAATGTAAGACATAGTTAAGTTGTGTAACACTTTACCATAACAACAGATGTCCTTACCTTATCTGCTGCAGCATTCACTCCCTCCTTCCACCCCCCTAGTCCTTTACCTTCCTGGATGTACAGGTTACCTCCTGGGTTTCCTTATACTGGTGTTCCTACTGGGGCAATCAGCTCTGAGGACTGTATGCCTGAACATCACTTTTATGCCCTACACTATGCATGGTGCATTTGGGTGATGTTCAGCATACCTTAAAGCAACAGTAAGCTATGGTAGAGTTGCCGGACATCGGGCTTCCACGGTAGGGAATCCCATACTTTAGGAATACTGCAGCAGTGATGCAAGGACATCTATTGTTATGGTAATGTTTTACACAACTGTACATTGTTCATATGATACTCATTTGTATCATTATACATTTCATATTTTTTTTAATATTTCAACAACCAAGTGACACAGACAGAACTGCTTAAACTAATGTGAAAGCTCCCAGCAGGATGAACAAAATCCTTCTGACAGTATGTGTGAAGCTTGAGTGGATGCTGAGATGTTATAAGTTGTTTTAAAAATATTACCAACTTAATAGACACTGTATTTACTGTGACTTAAAAAAATCCAGTTTAAGACCTTGAACCTAAACAATACTACCACCATAAAAATAGTTTGTGCTGAAAGGTCTGTCATTTACAATTCTTTAATAACCATTGTGGTTACAAAGATATGAGCATTTGTTTGAAATGTGAGGATATAATCTGATTTAATCAAAAGGCTTAGGCTCTGCCCATTGGAAGTCACAGTGCAAACTTCCTGAGCTTCACTCGTTGGAATGAAGCAAACTGGTTGACAGTGAAAATATAACCCAGTGCTTTAACATCGAAATGTGCCTGCAATTTAATATGGTTAACTTGTTGCATCTTAAAGACTGTAGAAATATCATCTCCTTTCAGCTCAGTATACTTTATCATTTTTACCAGGGAGACTGCCAAAGATTTGGGGTTGAGATTTTTCCCATTGGGGATAGAAATTTTTCAAAATTCTTTAGTTCCTTGGCCAAAGTTGCCTTCAGCACAACCCAGGCTAATCACTGTTGACATTTTCTCATTCTGAGACCAGTTAATCAATGTCTTTCTTTTCCCTTTTTCCTCACTGAGTGCTGTTAGTAGGACTGGGGTGGGAGTCATGCATTCCATTCTTATTTCTTTTTGTTTTTCTCTAATTAAAAGGCAACCCATTTAACAGAGTTTTCCCTTCCCTCACCGTTTTTTAATTTACATAGCCATTCAGAAAATGGTAGAAGTTTATTTCATGTTTTGTTATATTTAGACAGTAGTTGAATAATGTCATTCATATATTTAAGAAAAATTTTAAATGACTGTTTTTTTCATCCTTTTTTTTGTCAGATACACACAGAGGTTAAGCCTTTTATTGTTAAGTGGTAGGCACCACAACTATGGAGATTACCTGAGTTTCTTCTTTTCTCTGACCATTTATATGATCCTTCTGGGGTCTGGTGAGGGTTTTTTTTCATTCATGGTGACCGTACTTGTCATTTCATCCCTGTTTGAGAGATACTTAATTAATATGGGATTTAGTTTAGGTTCACCTGGCTAGGTCATCTGTTTTTTATAATGTCTGCTGCTGAGTGGGGAGAGTCTGAGACACCAGTTGTTTGGAGTACTAAGGTTGCTACACTAAATTTAGGATGACTGCTGTAATGGTTATTTTGGCACAACGCATAGTAAGAGAGGTGGAGAATGCCAGCACAAAGAGTAGTTTTTAATGATATGATTCATCCTTCTGAGTCAAGTTTCTGAGATCCATGATCATAGCAGCCTTGTCAGCCAAAAAGAAACTCAACAAAAGGATTATTGCATGTAATACAGAACTATTCACATCTTCATACAAGGGAATTAACTATTACAACTTCTTACTTAATGTAAATTACTCCAAGGTTTTAGAATCATGAAGCAAGTTATGAAGTCATCAGTTAGTGACAATTTAGCTGAGCTCATACTTATGTGCTTTACCAAAAAATGACTTGCTTAGATAAACAGATGACAGTCACTTAGATTAAAAGTAAAAACAAAATGACTATATAGGGGGATATAATTAAATTAACTAGTAATTATATTTAACTAATAGTAAGAAATATGATTACATCAAGAATACATTAGAAAAAATAGCAGTACAAATGCCCTAAATAAAATTCTAAGTATTGACATTTTTTTCTAGACTGTAAACAGTTTTGATGGTTAACATTCTCTTTGATCAGTTGATGTAAAGCCTTTGACGATCTTGAAAGCAGGTATTACAGTATGTGTTAGCCTAAGATAGCAAAGAAATTTTCAAAGACTGTTTTACTTTTCACTAAGTTATTTATATAAGACAGACCGGTTTGTTGGAGTCTGAGTGCATGACTAGTACTCATCCTTGAAAAGTCCAATAAAACAGTGTGGCTAGATTATTGTTTGCAGTAACAGTACGTTACAAGCTAGTGGCCAAGTAATAAACAAAATAAATGCTATAAAGTACTGAATATTGGTATGGTACTTTTGCCACAGGACGGATTGGTGTGAGGTATTGTTGCTAAAAAGAAGAAGATAAAAATGGAAGAGGTTAAGATGGTGAATGAAGCTGGTCAGAAGAAAAAACATAAATATGTAGCTTACTTTATTGGCCTGCAAAAGACATTAAGTGGATTTTAAAGTAAGGCCTGCTGTGAAGAGGTAGAAAAGCCTAACTCTACGTTAATGAAGTAAAGTCAGGGTATAAAATTAGCATGTGACTAAAAGTACCACTACAATAGCAGGAAATGTGTATAAAGCAGGTGGTGATGGTTTAAACATGGAATGTTTGGAATTGGGCAGAATCTATAGTCAGCAGAAAATAAAGTATAGTTTGAGAAACATGAGTTACAGTAGATAGTAAAAAAACAGATGTAGGCAGGTTATAAAAGGCATGCAATTGTGTAGTAAAGAAAACACTGTAACAGGGTGTATGAAGTAAGGTATATAAGACATGCAAGTGGGTAATAAAGAAAAAGATGCAACAGGGTATATGAGACATGATATAGTTAGTAGGTAGAGTTATTGTCTAAAAGTGTGGAATTACCATTATGAGTAGGCCTAGCAGGACAGATTCAGTCCTCAGCGTTACTAAGTTCTAATTCGTAGTCCTACAATACAAAGAAGAGCTAGTTGACTGTAAAGCAAGGCAAAACAAGAGAAGAGAGTTACAAAGAGGAAGCAACAGACAACCAAAACAGAAATTGCAACTTGAATTAGACAGATGATAGACTAATTACCCGCTTATCAAAACAAGATTCACTGAGTCTTATTTTGACAAGGGAGGTTAGCAAAAGTACACTTTTTAGGCAGTCATTTTTTTTTTATTTGGACTGTTTTACTTTTCACTTACTTGTACAAGACAAAGAAACAACAGTTCAATAGTTTGTTGAGGTCTGAGTGTGCAACTAGTGCACATCCTTTGAAAGCCCAATAAAACAGTGTGTCTGGACTATTCATTATAGAGGATGATTATAGTTTTCTCTATAACTTTTGGTTGCTCTGTTACTCTGCCCTTCTGTGCTGTTGCCCATTGATATTTCCACACTTCTCTATGACTGATACAGTGAGGAAGCTGTCTTTTACCCAAAGGTTCACTGACCCTGGCTTCATTATATACTTCAGACACCACAAGAAGTATGACCTCCTGAATCTGAAGTGAGCAGGGGTTCACTTCCATACGGAATACACAGCTGAATATTTTATTTGTTAAGTAGTCTTCTGTCTAGGAGACTGTTTTCAGAGTATTGATTTCATCAAAACAAAACTTGATGAATCTTGCTTCAGTAAAGCATTCCATATTATATTTGTTTAGACTGGGTGGAGTACAGTTAACCCATACAAGTTTTGCTTTACTATACTTGGTATAACAATGCATCTGGAATATGCATTCCTACAATTAGCACAACTTTATAATTAGCAGAGGGCAACAAACAACGTAATATCCCTCTTTGACAGCATATTACATTTATAACAAAGGACTGAAAAGCTTAAAGGTCTGATATCTTAGTACTGCTTAAAGCTTTTTGTCTTTTTGCTTTAATGTTGAAAACGGTATCCCACCCTAACACCTCTGCTCTTATATTGGTATTACAGTTTGCAGTACTTTTCATGATGTTTCTATGTTGCTAAGTGGATTAGTCAGGGTTTCTGCATTTATTTGCTGCATTTTTCCACTTTGCAGACATATAGCAAACACATAGTTTTTGCTTGGGTGTGAGTAATCTAGACTTTGTAGTGCAATTGCTGCAGTTTTAGAAAGATGAACACTATTAGAGCTTTAGATGTTTTTCATTTACTTATTTTTCACTGTGTGGATTTGCACTTGGATCAGCAGGTCTGCAATGTGCACTCCACAGACATTGGCATTTTCACTTGTAACTGTACCTAATATAACCCAACTTACCCAGTTCCCATTAGTAATTAGACTCCTGCTATGTACAGGTATGGCAAGCTGTATTTAGCTGCATAACAAAATTAGCACCACACCTGACATTTTAGAAGCAGCTTATAGCAGCCCACAAAGGCATTATATTGTGCAACTTAGCCCAAAGCTACTACAAATAATTCAGTACCACTGTTAAGCAAGGATCCTGAACTGTGCTACTACAGTCACATGTATGTCAAAGTTACATCATAAGCATATTTGCATAACTGCACCATCCATCCTTTAACCTGTAACTATCTCAGTAGATTGCAAATCTGTGTCTTATTTAAGCTCTGCAATTCTTTGTAAATCAATCAAGTTTTACCTCACACTGAGCAATAAGGAAGGCCAGCCTACTTCTTTCCCCCTCTGTTGTCAACCTCATAGTATTAGGTATCCTAAAGCAGTGTAGCAACTGCCTTATGCTAAAAGGTAATGAACTCTTTCTGAATACAAATAACTCAGTGAGAGCTGCAACTATTTAAGAGAAAAGGAAACCTCACTCACAAAAAACACATATTGTGAGTATTGCACTGATGCACCATGCAACCCTGGCTCATAAGGTAATATCCTATACTGACCCTGTAAAGAAATTCTTAGCTAAGCTACACAGACCTGTAAGGATTAAGTCTCAGAAAAAAAATCAAAATCAAGCATCACAGAACATAATAGCTCACATTTAACAATCAGTCACTGTAAGAAAAAGAGTCTCAATTTCAGTAAACTAGACCACTCCACAAAACAAAAATAGTGGTACACATAGATTCTCTGCTCTCTAAGCTGGTCAAAGACACTATGACAGTGAGCTGTCTTCAAGTGTCAGGATATCAGATGTGTTCAGGGCCTTTAGGGCCCTTGCACCAGACAAATATAACTTCAACATGGTAGTTGTGCATGTGAAGTAATGACTTGGGACAACAATCCTTGTGGAAGATGGAGGAAAACATGTCTGAGCTCTCTGTGTATCTTACAAAAACAGGCAACACCTTGATACTAAACAGGATCCTCCATGAATGATAGCTTGGTACAAAAAGATCATGGGTTTCAACAATTGGCTAAAAAAGTCAGTGCCATTTTGGGGGTGTCTGGTAGGTCACAGTCCTGCTTGCTTTACAAAGGATGATCTACACCTCTCATTCAGACTTCCACACATTGGCTAAAGCCTTTGCTGCCCTCTGTAGTGCCTTTTTTGGCAAAGCTCAGTTAATGAACACATCAATATCAAAATCGGATGAAATCTGATAAGTTTGAAGACAAAAGTGCTTAATATAATAAATTGGTCTTGTGAAGACAACTTTCATTTTTTTTCAGTCAATGCCAATAGTCTAAACAACAAGATGTGTGACATTTAGAAGGCATACATATATGTTTAATCACTGAAAACTGGTTTAAATGCAGAAAAAGTGCTCCCATCCTTACCTGGATTTAATATCTACCACACCTTCAGACCCAATGACAACTTTGGTGGCATATCCAAATTTGTCAGAGACCCTATCATTTCTGTACAGATTCTCAGAGACAAATAAATTAAGCTTATCAAACTCCACTCACACAAAACAAAATCAGTTTATCACCTGTTACAGGAACCCCTCCATGACTATGAAATTTCACATTAGGTTCCAAAACATCATAAACTTTGCAGAAGAACTCAGAATAAATAAGAATTTTATCATTCTGGGAGACTTGCACAACTCATTAATTGACTGGATTCCCAACACCACCAGTGTAGGATAAGCTTAGATGTTTTTCACTTAAGAAACAAAAATTAAGTTGACCAGACTGTTACTAGACTAACTAGAAGACAAAATTGTCTTGACCTGGTACTTAAAAATGTAGCATTATCCTACACATGACCACTAGTGACTCCGTCTATGATTAAATCAGCCCATAATTTTTATTTATTCATTTATTTATATTTGTTTACCAGGGCAGTGGGCTGTTCGATATTAACCAATTTTAACCTGGGTAGTAACCTTTTTCATTCTAGTAGATTCATTCCAACAAGTATCCTTTTCATTCAGACTACCTAAATTCCCTGAAACCAATATATCAAAATTCAAAGACTGGCTACAGGCTCAGTTATTGAAGTATTGTGTACAGCTCTGATGATGTCACTCCATAAATTTGGCTCTACTACTGACCTCAGAAACTATAGCCATTTGCAACGCCATGGAAAACATTATAACAGGCTTGATTAGCCTCTACATTAAAAATCTCATCTGGCTAGATCCTCGGCAATTTGGTTTTATAAAAGGTGGATCTTGTCTAGCAAACCTTGTTAACTTCATTGAGAAAGTAACACAAGCTCTTGACATTGGTTGTACTGTACTCACAGCTTACATTTATCTTGCCAAGACATTTGACACATCCCCAATGCTATCAGACTTAACAAACTAAATGTGTTGCAAATAGATCAGTGTAGAGATCACAAACGTGACCAGTGGTCTCCTGCAGGGCTCATTGTTGGGACTGCTTTTGTTTGACATTTACTTCTCTGAGTTACAGACTAAAAACATAGACCCGTAGCTATTCAAGTCTGTAGATGACTGCATACTGACAGTCATCATCAGTCTACCTCTGACACAGAAGTCTACCAGAAATAATCTAGACTTGTAAGTGCCTGGTCTATTGGAAACAGAATTAAAGTAAATGCAACATTTGGCAAACAAAACATTCCCTCAGCAGATAGCATTGACAGTACCTGACTCAAAATTAAAATGTACTTAGAGACCTTGGAGCCTGGGTTGATAATTCCCTCTCCTTTGACTACAATGTAGCAACAGTTCTCCAGAAATCCATCTTCAATGTCAACAACTTACTATTACCCAAAAAATCCTTCACCACCCTAATAATATCCCAATCCTCACTAGCCTTATTACCCCATACAAAAATCTAACAACACTACGCTCAGCTAATAAACTTCTAGTCTCAACTATTAAACCTAACAACAAAGCTGGGGACTCACTTTTCTCTAATACAGTGGGAAAAAGCTGGAACCAGCTTCCAAGTGAACTTTTGACTCTTTCTTCTACACTGCTTTTCAAAAAACACCTTAAAGAATACCTTAAAACACATTGGCTTTGTCCCTGCTCTAATCCTGACTAATATTTCTCTACCCAATCATGCTCTCCCCATACTTTGCTAACCTATTGTACTAGGATGCTGACCTGAACTAACCAGTTATTTATCATCTCACTAGTATCTAACAAATTTCCCTTCTTACTACTTTATAAGAATCTTTATATTAGCTTTCCTAGGAAAAAAAAATGGACTCTGTATAAGTTTTCCCATATTTAGAATCTCAGCAATGTTCTACTATTATTTTACTATTGTATATAATGTATGTTATGTTGTTGTCTATGCTTGGAGCTTTTCTCCCCGGGCCTCTACTGAAAATGGACATGTATCCAGTTAGACTAGCCCGGTCAACAAATGTAAAATAAAAATAAATAAATAAATAATCTTCCTGGCGCAATTGATTACAAAGGGAAGATCATCCAGAGCTAAAGAGGTTATAGTCCCCCTTGTATTCAGCACTAATCAGACCAATTATAGAATGCAATTCCCCTTTTGCAGTACACTCCACTGGACATATCAAACAGTTGAAAAGACCCCAGAGGTTCCTAACATATATGATTATAGGCTTAAAATCCCTAAGTTACCAGGGAAGAATAGAAGTATTTGCTTTTCTTTGCCTTATAGGCTCTTCTAAGCAATCAGGGACTCAGTAGTCCAAGATCTCATGTACCTCCACAAATCAAACAGTCCTACAAATACCAGGACAAGTGATCGTATCTGAGCAAAGCAATAAAACAAGGTAGAGAGACAAATTTGTTTCTCAGCATTTTCGTTACCTCTGAAGTAGACTCTCTCGGAAGACAAATCAGTCTGATTTGATTATTGAACATTTCAAAGTTCGAATGTCATATGGTCGACACCATATGATCGAACTTTGAAAAGTTCGAAGGTGAAAGGCAACGGCTCCATATGCGCAGAATGGGATAATTTCCCTTTTCTGTACTTGCAGTCTCGGAGTTGGTATATTTAAGTAAGGGGGGTTGTGGGGGGTGCAGTGGGGCTTCCCCCCCTGCTCAGAGTGTTAAAGTAAGTGTCTTTTTTTTTTACTATATATTTAACATTATTTTATTATATATTTAAAGATTCAAGTTTCGGTCATATGTTGTCGAACATATGAGGTTCGAAATTTTGAAGCTTCGAATATATAATATAGACACTATTTATCCATCCCATATATTTAGAATTGGAAGCATTCTATGGGATACATCCAGCCATTCTTGATCCTGCTCTTCCTAATCTTTTGTGAATGTCAGACATTATCTAGACCATGAGTGCATTTAAACTATCTTCCTCCCACAATAGACATAGCATTGCCCCTAACTATGTCTGTATTTTCCACAAATAAGTCTGTCATTGTTTGTTCCTTTTTATCTCCTTACAGGTGACTATCATCACACCCTGAGGGATGGATAAGCAATAAGCACCAATACTGAGCTGCCCCTGACTTCCAGAAGGATCTAAACTTAGCAAGATGCCCCACCCACTCCAAGACAGTTCCTCACAATTGTTTAATTGATCTTCATGAGGGAATTCAAACAGTGATAGTGTTGGCTGTACATACTGTCCTCATTCCACCCCTCCAGCATTGGCACTCCCATCATACCTGCCTGAGCTGGCAAGTGCCCAAATTGCTACTGGAACTCTGGACTCCTGGACGATCATAGTCAGGGTTTTATCTCTCAATGTCACCAGTGCAGCCTGTCATTTTAATCTGTCTCTGCACTGCCCTCATATAGTTCTCTCTTCTAATATACATTATATACTCCAACAGCATAAACCGTAGTTCCCTTATCAATTCCTCTCGGTACTTCTTCTGTCATTATCTTAACTGCTGTCACCATCTCAAAACATAATAAACATAATTTTCCTAAAGATATATTACCCATCTCATGTTACAATGTGCTTTATTATCACCTGCCATCAGTACCCATTTGCAACTGGTTTCCATGCCATGTTTTCTTTCCTTCAAATCTTGTCCACTGAATTTTATCCATTTGTCTTCCATCTCCCAAGTTCTACATGCTTTCAAATATATCAGAATACCAAGTAAGAAAAATAACAATATCATTTTAATGGCTATTATCTTTGCTGATAGGGACAGAACCAATCAAAATTATTCTGCATTTATTTCCATTTTTTTCTTTTCAAGTTCACGTTGCTAGACTTTGAACTCATTTTAAACACCCGGCTGTCTACAAGATTGATTTTCCTGGATCAATCTTCTGTTCTGTGAAAATTCCAAAGTTCATCCATGTCTTGTAACACCTGTGCCATTTTTCTCTTGTATCTGTTGCCATCAATGGTAAATTGTTTGCTTTCCTGTCAATTTACATTCTTCTAAACCCAGAACCATTCCAATTCTGCTTCCCCATTAAACTTCCTTTCAAATGGATGAAAGCCCACTAGGAAGGATAACCGAGACATTTGCCAATCATTCCTTTCACTCCTACCTAAAGCACTCATTCTGACAGTTTCTGGTTACCTAAGCACCTTTACCTTAGTTTATTACATAGCATTCTTACCAAGAACTTCCTAAATTCCTGTTCATCTCATTATCACTATCATATAAAAAATACTTATATGCACATCCTGAACAGACATCATTCTGTTTAACAACTGAAAAAATGATACTCCTGCTTAAACATGAACCTACAAGCCATCCTATGAACTATAGACCAATAACTTGTCTTCTTACAGTATACAAATTATATACTTTAATTAATACAGACAGAGTTCATAGTCATTTAGAAAAAAAATAATTTATGGCAATAGAATGAAAATGTAATAAAAGAAAGTCATATGGCACAAAAGATCATTTGTTGCTAAATAAATCTATCATAGAGAGTTGTAAAAAGGAAATGAATTTGAGTATGGCATGGTTAGATTACAAAGCAAGCAGTTAACAGCATCCCATATCCAAGGAGAAAGGAATGCTTATAGATCTGTAAGATACACCGTACGTTGACCAATTTTATTACATTGACCATGAAACATTTGCAAACCACCATGCAGCTGAGCCATGATAAAAGTAAGGTAAATTATTATAATAGCGATAAAAATTCAAAGTGGGATATTCCAGGGTGATTCTTTGTCACTGCTGGTCTTTTGTTTTTTACTCAGCTGATCGCTCTGTTTACTTAGCAGATTAGGCTATAGTTACAGTTTGGGTCTTAGAAACAAATCTTGTTTAAAAACGTATCTACTTTTTGTGGATGACTTAAAATTGTATAGTATATCAGAAGAGTTGTTATAAGCACAACTACAAATAGTTAGAAATGTTTCAGATAACATCTGTCCTTAATAAATGTGCAAAAGCAATATTTAAAAAAGGAAAGCTGCTGCACCAAGAAAATATCAGCCTTGGACAGGAATGTCATATTAAGGAACTTGATCAAGAGGTAGTGTTTGGACATTTGGGAATAGATGAAGAGTTGGCAATAAAACATGAGCAAATGCAAATAAAACTCAAGGAATACCTCAGAAGACTAAACCTAATATTGTAAACTGTCTTGACATCCAGGAATTTAGGGATAAAGTTCAAGTTATAAATCAAGTTGCACTTGCAGTTCTAACTTCCAGCTTTGGGGTGATCAATTGGTCCTCAAAAGTATTGGATCAGTTAGACATAAAACAAGAATAATTGGTTACACTTATCAAATGATATATAAAAATTGGTATATTCCATGATTATTCATCCCCCCTGCAAAGAAGGTATGGGCCTCTTCAAAACTGGCTGCATGTTCAGATCTGTAATTGTGGGAGTGCATACATATCTGCTGAACTCATCAAATATAAATATAATGAATGTTTCTAAACATGAGGAGAAGAATAAAGCAGGAATAGAAATCAAACCAGAATTAGACAAAAATCAGGCAGAAACTGAATATGCAAAAAAAAAAAACAAAGGAAAGGAAGGAATATAAGGAAAAGGATCAGACAAATAGAAACAAAATAGGAAAATGTATGAATATATTGGCAATTACTGATATCTCCTGGAACAACCTCATTTTAAGCAAGATTTGACATCAGAATGGTTAAGCAGAGCTGAACTGAAACCAAAGGATGAACAACTAATAATAGTGGCTCAGGACAGCAGATACATAAACTTTGATTTACGATGTCCATTGAAAATACTGGATAAACGGATGTTATGCAAAACAGAATTGGAAACATTTGCACATCTTGTTACTGGGTGTGATACACTAATAGCAGAGGGCCTGTATACAGAAAGGTATAATAATGTGACAAGACTTCTGCACTGGGAATTGAGCAAACCCTACAATATAAAAGTAAATGTGAAGCACTGGAAATGTGAACTACAAAGTCTTTCCATAACTAATATAATATATTATTAAGCACATGAACCTATAATTATTTTTTACTAAACTTTCACAAAAAACTGTCATAGCTTGAAAACTGTACAAACTAGACATATATTTTATAACACTTTTGTTAACCAGACATAAGCTTTCACATGGCAGCAAGAAACTCCTCTGTGAGTGTATGTTTATTGAGATATTTACAGAAATATGAAAACATATACTCTACTGTATAATTAGCAGTATAAATAATAGTGACAGTGGGATTCAATAAACTCCATGTAGGCTTCGGAGTTTACATGTTTGTGCAGTGATCAGCAGAGCTAATTACATATTCATGCCACGCACATGTTTAAATGTAAACACTAGTGGTTCTGTGGCTAGCAACAGTGTTGCTGGCCAGGAAACCATGTAAAGCAACATGGATTGCAGGAGACATGTAGACCTGTTTACCTACGGGCAAACTAGTTCTGCAGGATTGTGCATTATGCCAAAATGATTACCGGGGTTAATAATATAGCAATGTATATGGTCCAAATATGTTACAGGACAGTGTATACAGTTCAGAGTAGCGTGGAATCCCATTTCAGACATTCTGAGCAAAAGTTGTATAAATGACCAGTAACAGTTCATGGATTGCTATTTAAAATAAGTAGTCAGAGGAAGTGTGTATATTGAATAGGGACATACAGATGACTTGTACAAATTAACAAAGGGAAAGAGAACAGGTGAAACATTGCAATGTACAGAAGATGAGGGCATGTAAATGGAAGACAGCTGTAGCAAGAACAATAATCACATATCAACATGGTACAGTACGGAATGCACAGTGAAAATGTATATAATGTGATTGTCAGACAAGGTGACTAAACAATGGAGAAGATGTCTTTGGGATATAAGCTTCCTGACATTAACAATAGAGAGGACATCTATCAGGGATGTTATATACAATCGGAGTTAGGTGCATATTGTGGAGCTGTGCAAACTGATTTGGCTGACTTTGACTGTAATGTCAGCAGAGGTCTCCAGCAAGTGGGACACAGTTACAGGCTCATGGACAACAGTAAATAGAAGCACACACAATCATGGACAATATCAGAATAATACCACCAGTTATTCCATGTCTCTGACATAACATATGTAATTCTGAGTGGACATAGATTGTTCTGAACAAACATACTTGTACAATTATTATGACATGTCAGCAATCTATGAGGGTAATCAAGCACACTGTCCTGACACTGTAACATCTGCTGGAGGTATTAGGAGGAACGCTGCTACACCTGTATGTGACATTATGATAAATTCAGGCTAGTTGACTGGTGTGCATGGCATATATATGGTACAATCCACAATGTCACAAATGTAACCCATGCCATCAATGTTGTCAAACAACTATGTACGTACTGTGAGTATCACTGGAACAGGTATCATACATACATCTGGTATAACACCTTGATGGGGGTTCCGCACTATTAGACAGTAATGTTTATGCAACAAAAAGAATACCTAGGTATGGTCAATAAGATGTGTGGGAGCTCACTGTGGCAAAGGTGGTGCACTTCAGTTACACATCACAGGAAGATGTCTAGAAAGGTGCATGAAGAAAGGTGCATTGTACTCAGTTATTGGTGTGATGAATGATGTGAACTATGAATATATTATGGTCTTAGATGTGGATGTCCTGCACATAACAAGGAGTTGTGTTACATACTAGGGGGTAGTCACCACTGTGGGCCCATGCTGGTGGATGTTCCACATACCATCTATCCCAGGACACAGGTCACATACCACTTGGTCTGCTCATAGTGGTATGATGCCTATATTACCATTGGGTTGTACATTTGTTTTCATAATGTAACAGATCCCTCCATGTTTTTGTTTCATCTCATGTCTTGTCATGGCTGTGGTGGCAATCTTTGATGTGTCTTGATACTGTCTGTATTATACTAATATCACAGCTGGAGTCAATGATTGCCCACAATCTGCAGTTCTTCAGACAGCTGTTGGGATACCAGATGTGTATGTCATTCTTGAAATCTGTGACTTAAATAATGGACAGGAAAGGGCCTAGCAGACAACCCTGATGTATGGACCTGATCACTGGACTCATGATATAGGTCATTTCACACATTTCAACATATTTAGATGCCATGTATGTGATCCAGTGGTCTACCCACTTAGTGATATAGGTGTTTATGGCCACTTCTGACAATGTTGAATTAGCACCTCAGTGCAGTGTGGATTTGTGTCAAATGCCTTGGACTGGCCAAGTTCCCCAGGATGATAGTGTTGTCATCACGCATGGCCCTCGGTGAACTTCTTGAGAACATCTAACATATGCAACAGACATGGATGTAGCATTAAGAACTCACGCACGTCTTTTGCACACAGTCAGGATATTACCAGTGTCCATTTCAAAAAGGTCCATGATTACAAGTCAGTGTACCTCACAGATGAGGAGAATCAGGATGTGTCTATACGTGTATGCAGCAGGTGCTGTCCCTGCCTCCCACACACACACTCAGATGGATGCATGTTGATATACACCCTTTTACGGGAACATATTCCACCTGGAGGGTGTGTTGCAGTATGGATCCAACTATGTCAAGTAGGTGTATGTTCTGAGTCATGTGATAGGTGATATGTGATGTTGCCACAGCCTATTGGTTCTGTGTGATAGACCTGGATGAAGGTAAGAAAGTGCATACTGCCTATCCTGATCTGGCCTAGGGTTTGGACACAATCCCATACTCAGGCATCATTGAGAAGCTATGCCAGGTCAGAATTAACCCTTACATCACTAGATGATTAACCAGTTGGCTCACCGACAGAACACATATGGTGAATGTTAGTGAATCAACCTCTACCATTACAGATATTACCAGAGGTGTAACCCAAGGATCTGTGCTGGGCCCTTTACTGTTTGGAATCTATTTCTCAACAGTCCAGGCTAATGTATACAGCCTTTGGCTTACCAAGTTTGCCAATTATTGCATATTGGGTGCAATCATGTCCACCACTAATGTTAACATATTACAGGAGGGGCTAACACAGACAAATGATTTGTGCCAAAGCCATACAGACTACAAATAGATGCAAAAATACAGCATTTACAACACCCTCCCCCATACTGAAACCCAGTGGTGCAAGACCTGGGAACACATGTAGATAACAATGTGAACTTCAACCATCAAGTTTCTACAGTGGTATGGAAAGGCTATGTCATGCACCTCATAAGTCAGACCAATGTGGACCCTCATTGGAACACTAATCAAGTATAATGCTTCCTTTCGCATGTACCTCACCAGACACCTGAAGCAACTGGAGAGACCACAGGAGTTTCTCACCAAGAAAATACAGAGCCTACAAACCATCCCATGACATATGTGGATAGAGTAAAGTCCTTTCACTGTAATCTGTATTGTATAGGATGAGGTGACTTGTGCCTGGCCTACAGGCCAGTCTCTGACCCTGCCCTGATGGAAATACTGCACATCCACAAATAAGGTATAGTTGATGATATCAGCAGAATCTGGTGAGAGAAAGATGGCAGTAACAGTGTCCCACATGCTGGTGTAAAATGCTCTTTGTAATGTCAAGCAAGTACACGCATGCCTACATACACACACACACACACACACACACACACACACACACACACACACACACACACACACACACACACACATTGACTGCAGTGAGACCAGAACTTCTACCTAATTACACTGACTAGACAACTTTGTATATAATGCAAATGCTACAGCATAATTCTGACTTGGACAATGTCCGACAACACATTATAGGTGTTGACATCAGCAGTGTCTGATGAGAAGATGGTAATACCATTGTCCTGCATGCTGGTGTGAAATGCTCTCTCTAATGTCAAGCAAGTACACACTCACACACACACACACACACACACACACACACACACACACACACACACACACACACACACACACACACACACATACACACACACCACAGTTAACTGCAGTGAAAACAAAAACCTTACCTATCTAACTACACCAACTAGAGCTCTCAGTACTTTATGCAAGTGCCATGGCACAAGTCTGACAATTTCTAGTGGATGACTTCAGCAGTGGATGTTGGAGAAGATGTTGGGAGATCTGTACGAAATGGATAACTATCCATGTCCAACTGTCAAGATATTAAAGTTCTGCATGTTACCAGATTGATCAGTGTGCAGTGTATAGTATTTGGTGGTTGTGTTTGCAATGTGCAGGTGTACTTCCAAGACACAGCTTTACAAACTATATGCAAACAAGTATCCACATTACAAGTATTGGGAAACCTTAATGTGTATTGCTGTCATAAAGAAGTGCATGGTATATAAGAAAATTTACTTCTGTAGTGTAATTGATACATTTGTGAACAAGTACTGAGAGACCAAGGTTGCAGTGCATGGAGGGAGGTAACAAATGGCTGCATTGTAAATCTGTGTTATTTTCTTAGATAGTGCCTTCCTTTTGTTTGTGTTTTCACATGTAGTTTCATGGAATGAAGGCTAAATGGACAGTAATAATACATGCTATTGTCCACTTTGCATAGCGCACCACCAAGCAGTCATTTTGCATGATGAATGGCAAAGTGTTTGCACATGTGAGATACACGTTTATACTGCTTTCCCTGTTTGCTGATAGTTAAACAGTGAGCAAATGCGAGGCTCATTGATAAGATAATGAGAGTTCTGAGTACTGAGTATATAAAACACATCTGCTGCTTAGCTGACAATGTGGCAGCAGGTGTAAATGCATTAACACATTTCTTTTGGAGCTCAGATGATATAGGTTCAAATCCAAGTGTATGTAATAGTTTTAAATAAGTAGTGATAATGCAATGAAATAATTATTTATGGTACATTCATCATCTGTTAATGTGTGTTAATATAGCACAGCATGTTTAAGCTGTATTGTGCAGAGGTAACTACACCACTGAAGAGCTGTTTTACTGTAGTTTTGTATTGGTGCATAATGCCAAACTTTGAACAAACATAGAGATCAAAAAGTGAAGCGTTCCATTGTTTTGTTTTGTTTTTTGGTTACTTATGTGTGTTATGTGTGATTTTAATTTTTTGACCAGATTATAGGTGTTAAAATGGGGTAGATAGGAAAGTGAGGAAATAGGTGGCAGGTAGGGGGAAGAACAAAGGGGAACCAATATAGGAATGTTCAGGTGGGAGGTAGGAACGAACCATAGTTATCCATTTCTTCAACAGTGTAAGATAAAAATATTTACAGAATATTAGCTGAATTTGAATTGTCACCTCCTCAAAGAGGGGTAACAAACATTATTTATTTTGTATAGCCAATTGGACCAAATCAAGTGTGTCAAGAAGACATGTGCAAACTGGAGAGTTATTTATGGGATTTTTTTTTTTTGCAGGACAGGTGCCTTTTTTTTACTTCAGTAAGAGAGGAATGCTGAGTAAGGGACATTGGTATTTTGGGGTCTATTAAGTTGGGTAGATGAGGAAGCAAATGCAAACAAAAGGGCAAGCAAGACAATATAAAGGGATGGTGAGAGACACAAAAGATTGGGGGAGACCATGATTGGGGAAAGGGAGGGAACTACACAAGCCCATGCCCTTTAAACATGGGAACAGTGAGAATCTAGTCCTCACCCACAAGACTATCATCACCATCCCCTTACTCTGCTGGCTGCTGGAGTACTTGATATCTCTACCTCATTTGGACCATGAGGGAGAGCAACCTCTCCATCTGGCATAGGAGTACATCATGACTACTTATCTTTGTCAAACAGAGTTCCTCATTAGCACTCTTCAAGAAAAATCTTGATGATTGGATGGTTAATAGGAAATTCTCCCCGGGGTTCACTTCTGTGGTTCTGCTTGACAGGGGCACAGGAAAATAATTTTCTTGGGTGGTGAAAGCCAGGGTACCTTTTTGGCTAGGCTTGTATAGGCCCTAGGGCCAATAGCCTAGTACCTACCTATGAACCTATGAACCTATGGTGATGTACACAACCCTACCCACCAACCATCACATCTCCTGGTGGGTGATTAAATACCCACCACTGCCAGTACCCCAGTGGGCACCAGCTGCTGGGGTGGTACTACCTGAGGGAGCAGATAGTTCAGGGACAGCAGAGGCAGTACTGCCAGGTTGGGTCCCAGACGTGCTGGGCATCGGTTCTGGAGTCTGTGGAGTGGGGGTAGGCTGAGACACTGGGGTTGGCCTGCCTCCCTGTGCTGTGAAGCATTTGGTGATTTGTTAGAGATGTATGACATGGAGACATTTTGATGATACATAATAGAAAATAAAAGAGATAAAGGTTGGTGTGAGAGAAAAAAAGAGATAAAATTACTACCATCATATGTGACATACAACGCATTATCAAATAATACAAATATTTTTTCTGAAGTTTTACATTTAAGTATACTTATTAACAACTACAAATTATAATTATGGATTGCTCAAAGTAATCCTTGCAATATGCAGATATTGCACATATGCTTGGTCAAATTATACATTTTAAAGTTAACAACTGGGCATTTATGCCATTTGCATAAAATTTAATTTCTGTAATATTATTAAAGGATTGCAGTATTTTATACTTGTTACTAGCAGTATTTGAACCCACAATGTCTGACTATAGTCTTACACTTGACTCTAAAGTAGTTTTTGCTATAGACTGATGCATGTGTACTTGTTTTTTATAGTAAGGATATGCATGCTTACTTTGCTGCTACTGTATAGAAAAGACAACATCTTTTTTTTATTTTTAAAACTACAGACCACTTGCTTCCCTCAGTCACTTTAGATGCTCAGGATAGGCTTGCCTATTCACATCTATTTCAGAATTAGCTGTGAAAAGAAAACACAAACATTATGCATACTAGTCTTGCCTATATTTAATTTTCTATGTATTATAAATTATCTTTATTAGCATACTTACACAGCTGTGGGATGTTGCTATCTCTGAACTCATCCAACCACTGGTTGAATACATCCCTTTTAAGTCATTAATGTGGTGCCTACACTGTTCTCCAGTGTGTGGGATGCCAGTCACAATGAATACAGCCCTGGCCAGACTATTCTAAGCTTTATACTTGTACTGGGTGCCGGTATACTGCCCCTGCTGTGGTGCTTTACTAGGCATCCAATAAAGATTCTGGACTCCTAAAAACAACACCTCTATGCCATAAATTGGGCATCTTCCCCTCTAACATCAGACATGTTCAACCTGAAAGTAGTGCAATAGCAAATAATGATTTCCACCAATTCCTGTTATAATGTTTACTGGTAGTGCACAAACCCAAGCAATGATGCCAACTGCATTTGCATGATGTTAAGCTAAGAGTACAGTGCCAGACAGAGAGGAAAGCAGTTTTGGAAATTGAAAGGTTAATCTGACACTTAACATTAGTTTGAAAGATGTCTGCTGCTGTAACTGCTAGGTGATTTAACTTTGAAGATATGTACTGGGGCATACATTTCATGACCTGATACATGTTGGTTTTGGCTTAATACACTGCTAAAATGGATTTTTAAAGAGTGGGATTCAAACCTATGCATAAGGGACAAAACATTTTCTTCCACAACCATAATTTTCCATCTTTGCCACAGAAAAAATGCTTCTCAAACATAGTCATGAATTATTTATAAATACAGATGACAGACTGAGGTGTCAACCATGTATGTGTGTGTCACGACATGGTCCTTGTGTATACATTCATTTAGGTATGTGTCTTATTTAAGTGCGAATGTCATCCATGTCCAGATAGCAGAATTATACTTACAGAAACATAGTAGACAGTTTATCCTCATTCATATATCTGAACATTCAAAACACAGTAAGTTTGTCTTATCCCTCATACATATAAGTCATATCAGTTCCACTGCTATGCATAGTTATTATTTATAATTATGTATAAATTGTTATAAGTGATATTTAATATAATGTGAAATGGAACAACAGTAAAAATATCTGGCATTTCCTGAATTAGAACCCAGGACCATGTGCACATCAGCCCTATACTTACACCTATTACTACAGAAATACTGAAATAGTACTTGGATATTTTCCTGTTCACTACTGTCACAACAGTAAAAATGTGTTGCACTTCCTGTATTAGAACCCAGAACCATCTGTATTATAGCCCTACACATACATCTGCTGCCACAGGAAAAGTTAAATAGCTGGATATTTCCCTATTCATTACTAACTTCAGTGTGTTAACCACTGCACAACTTTGCTTAGTGGAGTTGCATGGTGGAAGGCAAAAACTCCAACAATGTATCCTTTTTTGACATTTAGAATGTCTACACTCTGTATGCAGGTGTTCTGTCTGCTTCCTGTGTGGAACATTAGTCCAGGTTTGTACACTACTAAGCGTTGTGCAAACAAGACAAGAAAAGCTAAACTTGTTTTAGGCTTGTGAGCAGTATTTATTAGGTTTCATCTTTAAAAGACAAAGGTGGGACTTGAACCATAATCCACAGAGAGTATATGCTGTGTGGGCCAATGTATTTAGCAGATGTGCTACACACACAGGTGGTTCACAGGTGTAGTAAATGTATTGGTTATCAAAGAAGTACATTACATGACTTTTATTGTGTTTCTCCATTTCCCCTGTTTACACTAAGCAGGACATCACACAAGCAAATACTTGCATTAAAAAAGAAAGAAAGAAAGAAAGAAAGAAAGAAAGAAAGAAAGAAAGAAAGAAAGAAAGAAAGAAAGAAAGAAAGAAAGAAAGAAAGTAAGAAAATAAATCTATTAAATAACACTACAAAATGTATGTTGGTACACACTAAATATGTTTTACACAGGTCTGCATTTGAACTCTCACTCCAATGAGCCTTCAAAATATAGGAAGGGTGTCTTATCCCTCTTTGCCACAGAAACATCTTTGCAGCAGAGAATAAAAATCATCCTACATACAAGCAACTGCAACATCACAGTATTAACAAAACATATAACAGTTGTATATTTCTCTGTTGTTTGTATATTTGAAAATTTCAGATATAGTGCACTGAGTGATCACACAATCATTTATGACTATTGCTTGCAGAAATGCAGCTCAGTTTTATCTCTCTATTTATGTTGCTCATGCTTCTCTTGTCTGACCAGTAATCTGAGACATGCAGTCTGTAAGGCATTCTGCATTGTTGTCCTTAAAATGTGTGAGGATATTAAATGGCAATAATGTACAGTTGTAAAGCGATGCAGGGGAGGTTGGATGTTACTGAACATAAACTGTGAAATGCGTGGTGCTTGCTTACATTTAAAACCTTGATACAATTACTTCTACACTTTGTATGTCTAACCTGGCTGACACACCCAGTGGGGGTAAAGGACTCTGAATTGCTGTTACATTTTCCTTCTACCTACCAGTAATCATTCACAATTACAATCCATTAGCAACAAATACTGAGGGAGTACTTGCACTATGTTGCCATCAGCTACATGGAGCCAAAAATTTGGGATTCAGTGATTCTAATTAGTTCACACCTCATTAGCATCTTCACCATGCTCACAGCTCTGAATCTACACTATAAAAAGGGAACCATGTGACTAGGGAACCTGAAGGTGAGGAGACTTGTTTATGTGGATAACACAGAAGAAGATTGCCATTACTTTGGATTTATCTGCACAGAAGACTACTGCTCTTGATAAGGTATGATTGCATTTTATTTATTTGTTTCACATTTGTAAACAGGGTTAGTCCAACTGAGTTTGCAAACAAACTCATTTTCAGAGGAGACCTGAGGGGAAAAGACCCAGCAAACATATGTAAAGATAATCCACAAAAACGTTGTCGCCCAGGGAGTAAACGTCCCGTACACCACACACAATCCAATGAATAATAAAACAAAAGTAATAAGGTGTCAGAGCGAACAGAGGCTGTAAATATGTAGGAACATCCAATGCAAAATCAAAATTATGTCATCCACAGCAAATAAAATTATTAGAAAACAAGAACATAAACAAACATTCACAGCTGTTCATCATTATAAAGAAAAAAAGGCGCCAAAAAAGTGACTAATATATTCTATTAAAATGACAGCTGCCACTAAAAACAAAACATGAAATACAAATACATAAATAAAATATTAATATATAATAAATATATGAAAACATATAAAAACATATCACTATAATTCTTAAAGGCAACTCCTATGCCTATAAAAACATGGTGGCATATTGGATATATGACTAAAATCTCATGCAAATGAGTATAACCCTAACTACATAAATGTAACAATGATTAGGGTGACTGTAACAAATCTGTAAATGACATGTACTGGAAACTAACTCTGACCCCCCCAAGGGACAATCCATGAAGCCCTATCAGGGTGAAAGCGCTTACCACTGTTCTTGTTCTCTAATAAATTTATTTGCTGTGGATGACATCGTTTTGATTTTACATTGGATATTCCTAAATATTTATAGCCTCTGTTCGCTCCGATACCTTATTGCTTTTGTTTTATTATTTATATGTAAAGATAAAGTGACAATATACAAATATTAAATAACAATCACAATACAAAATAATTGTAAAAAAAGAAAAGGTTATTAACTACTTGCATTGCATTAATAGTAGGCAACCCATTTTCAGTGGAGACCCAAGGGGAAGGAGCCCCAGCAAACATAAGCAAAGATAAACATAAAAGACAAAAACTATTAAAAAATAACAATACAAATATGAAATTAATTATAAAGAGAAAAACAAAAGAAAAAATATGAACATTAAGGGTTGCGCTGACAGCAGTGGTCAAAAATTTATTACATAGAGTAAAAAAAAGGATAATCATTGTTCAAAAGAAGGAAAATGTACAGACATTGATAGGAAGTGGGGGGAAAGATCACTAGTGTGGAGAATGGGAGAGGGGAGAAAAATGAGGGTGCTATAGTAGAGCTATAGTAGTAGCTAGTATAGTACTATAGTAGCTAGTATAATATAGTAGTAGTATTTTTTTCAGTTTACAATGGATATAAAAGTTTACACACCCCTGTTAAAATGCCAGGTTTTTGTGATATAAAAAAATAGACCACAAGAAATCATTTAAACTGTTCCCACCTTTAATGTGACCTATAATCTGTACAATTCAATTGAAAAGCAAACAAATCTGTTAGGGGAAATATAAAAAATAAAAAATGTACAATAAGCTGGTTGCATAAGTGTGCATACTCTTAAACAAATACTTTGTTGAAGCACCTTTTGATTTAATTACAGCATTCAATCTTCTTGGGTACACACCTGCCATCAATTAAAGACACTCTGATTAGCCCCAAATAAAGTTCAGCTGTTCTAGTAGGATTTTCCTGACATTTACTCAGTTGCCTGCTACAGCAAAAGCCATGGTTCACAGAGAGATTACAAAGCATCAAAGGGATCTTATTGTTGAAAGGTATCAGTTAGGAGAAGGTTATAAAAAATGTCCACAACATTGGATATACCATGACAGTCATCAAAAAGTGGAGAAAATATGGGACAACAGTGATGTTGCAAATATCTGGATGTCCATCCAAAACTGATGAAAAGACAAGATGAAAATTGGTTAGTGAGGCTGCTAACAGATCTACAGCAACACTGAAGGAGCTGCAGGAATTTCAGGCAAGTACTGGTTGTGTACTACATGTGACAACAGTCTCCCGTATTCTCCATATGTCTGGCCTATAGGGTATTGTTGCAAAATGGAAGCCTTTTCTTACACAGAAAAACATCCAGGCATGGCTAAAATTTGCAAAACAATGCATCAAGTAACCCAAAAGAATGAGGGAAAATGTGTTATGGTCTGATGAAACCAAGGTTGAACTTTTTGGCCACATTTGAAAAAGGTACATTTGGCACAAAAACAGTACTTCTCATCACCAATAGAACACCATCCCCACGGCAAAGCATGGTAGTGGCAGTATCATGCTTTGGAGTTCATAGGTTCATAGGTTCATAGGTTCATACTAGGCTATCTGCCCGAGGGCATTTACAAGCCTAGCCCATCGTTTTGTGGCTTAGGCCACCCCTTTAGTATGGGGAACTATACCCATTATTTTTCTGTGCCTCTGTCGAGCAGTGACACTGAGGTAATCCCTGGGGTATATCTGCGATCTCCCATCCATTGGTCAAGATTTCTCTTGAACAAGGCCAGCGAGGTGCTCTGCCTCACATGTACCGGGATTTTGTTCCACAGCATAGGGAGTCTTTGGGTGATGAATCTATCCCTCCAGCACGTCCTATTAATAGCCGTGTCGAGGTTTAAGTCTCCCACCCTTGTGGCTCTGATGGATCTAGATTTTTGAGGTGAAGCATATTCATCAAATCTGGGTTTGACATGGCCTTGTATGTTAGGCAAAGGTCACCTCTGAGCAAGCGGTAAGCGACTGAATAGAGCTGGAGTTCTTTCAGTCGGGCAGCATAGGACAGATTTTTGAGACCCTTTATCCTTTTGGTGAGGAACTTTGTGGCCTCTCCAGCTGCTGCAAGTGTCGGGTCAGATACATTCCGAATGGGGCATTGTACTCAATCATTGGTCTGATGAGTGATGAGTAAAGGGAGACTATGACCTCCCTTGATCTAGATGAGAATCCCTTCATGATAAGGTGGGCAATGTAGAAGGTCTTCCTAACTACTTTAGCTACATGGGTGTCGAATGACAGACTACTATCAACCTGGGTCCCCAGGTCCCTGATAACTTCTTCTGTGCTCAGTGGATTGCCACCTATTTGGTAGCTAGGGGTAACCTTGTTTTTCCCGAAGGGTATGACTATGCATTTTTGGCATTTAACTTTAGGCCGTGGCTCTGGCACCAGTTATCCGTTTCTGTGAGACCCTTCTGAAGGATATCTGTGTCAGATGTGTTTTCTACTATGGCCCAGTTTGCAGTCATCTGCAAACTTTGTCAGCCATAACCCTCCTGTGTTTGCTTGTACTGGAAAAGTAGATGCCAAACAAGAGTGGGCCCAGGACTGAGCCCTGTGGGACACCACTTGTGACAGGCTTTGAGTCTGACATGGCGCCAGCAGCTCTGACCCTGTGGGTTCTGTCACTCAGCCAGTTTGCAACCCATCTTGTGATGTATGGGTTGACATTTAAGCTGATGAGTTTTTCAATGATACCCGAATGGGGTATTGTATCGAAGGCCTTAGCCAGATCGAGGTAGGCTGTATGGACTGCCTTTCCCTCATCAATGGCTTTGGTGACTGTTTCGAAAAAGTCAACCAAGTTTAAAAGGCATGATCTGCCTTTGACAAAGCCAAACTGGGTTGGATCCAAAGTCTGCAAATTCCCTATGTCTTTATTTATGAGGTCCATTATGATCCTCTCCATGGCTTTGCAGATAAGGCTTGTCAAGCTAATGGGCCGGTAATTTCCAGGGTCGGTGGAGGCACCGCCTTTGTGAAGTGGTACCACAGTTGCAGTGCGCCACTCCCTGGGTACGTATCCAGAGGTAAGACTTTGATTAAACAGCTGTCCTAGCTGTGGGTTTAATTCCTCATTGAGTTCATGGAGCACACAGCCGGGGACACCATCAGGTCCCATGGATGCTGTGTTTTTTGCTTTGGAGAGAGCAGTTCTCACTTGGGCGCTGGAGATGTTTGGGGGGCTGCAATCGTTTGGTATAGATATCTCTCCTTTTGGGGGGGAGGGGTGGGAGAAGTTTGCACTGAACCTGTCAGCCAGTATGTTGGCAATGTCTGTAGGATCAGTAATCTTCACATCATTTTGAACTAGCTCTGAGCATATCTGGGAGTTTCCTCCCAGGTTTCTAACATAGCTAAAGAAGGCCTTATGATTGTCTTTTGAGTCTTTAGCTATTTTTCTCTCGAAATTTGCTTTGGATGATTTTATGAGAGCTCTTAGTTTTTTACTTATAGTGATCAAGGGTGTCTTACCTTTTAAGGATTTTGCTCTATCTTGTAGTAGCTTCCTCCTTTTGTTGTAGAGTTTGTTTATGGCTGGGGTCCACCAGACTGGACGCTTGCCTTTGGTACAAAGAGTCTTTGTTTTGCTTGGGATTGCCTTATCCATGCAGTCCTGCAGGTGCTGGTAGAAGGCATTTGTAAGTGATTCAGCGGCTTGAGTACTGTTTTCTGCCGGCTCGGGGGCCTTAAAGGAGACCACACTAGTCTTTAGAAGTGTGAAGTCGGCTTTTGAGAAGTTCTTTACTGTGGTCTTTTTTATTTCAGGTGGGGGTGGGATGAGGACCTCCAGCGAGATTAGTTTGTGGTCTGATCTCACCAGTGAGGGGTACACCTCCGGTGTTGAACATTGTGCTCCCATGTTCGTGATGATGAGATCAAGTATGTTATCTCCTCTTGCTTTTCTTCATCTGGAACTGGGGCTTTAGTTAAGGTGGAGGGAATTATGAACAGTTCCAAATACCAGTTACTTTTGGCCCAAAACTTTCAGGCATCTGCTAGAAAGCTGAAGATGAAGAGAATTTCATCTTTCAACATGACAATGACCCCAAGCATACATCAAAATCAACAAAAGAATAGCTTTACCAGAAGAAAATTAAAGTTTTGGAATAGCCCAGCCAGAGCCCAGAACTAAATCCAATAGAAAATATGTGGGGTGACCTGAAGAGGGCTGTGCACAAGAGATGCCCTCGCAAACTGACAGATTTGGAGCGCTTTTGCAAGGAAGAGTGGGCAAACATTGCCAAGTCAAGATGTGCCATACTGATAGACTCCTACCCAAGAAGACTGAATGCTGTAATTAAATCAAAAGGTGCTCCAACAAAGTATTAATTTAAGGGTGTGCTCACTTATGCAACCAGCTTATTGTACGTTTTTTATTTTTTATATTTTTTCCCCTAACAGATGTGTTTTTCTTTTTCAATTGAATTGTACAGGTTATAGGTCACATTAACTATGGGAAAAGTTTTGAAATGATTTATTGCAGTCTCATTTTTTATATCACAAAAAGCTGGCATTTTAACAGGGGTGTGTAAACTTTTTATAGAAACTGTATACTGAATACGCTGATATGTCACTAAGAAAAAAAAAATTATATATATATATATATATATATATATATATATATATATATATATATATATATATACATATATATATATATATATATATATATATAGGTCTACCTGAAAATGCCAAAAGTCCACAATGCCAACAATGAGAACACTGACACTGGAAGATCGACAACGGAGAAGACCGAAAGTTGAGAATCCCGACGCTGAGAACACCAACATGTTAAGGTAAGTGTGCGATAGGGATGGACGTTAGGGTCAGGGTGTGGGTAAGGTAAGTGTGTGATAGTGACGGACGTTAGGGTAGGGTGCAGGTCAGGTAAGTGTGCGATAGTGACAGACTTTAGGTTTAGGGGCAGGTTAAGATAGTTAGGGTTAGGGTGCGGGTAAGGTAAGCGTGCAATAGTGACGGACTTTAGGGTTAGGGGTGGATTAAGTGAGTTAGGGTTAGGGTGCGGGTAAGGTAAGTGTGCGATAGTGACGGACCTTAGGGTTAGGGTTTGGGTTAAGGTTAGTGCATAGATAGTTGTGTATGTAAGGTTTAGTGTAGGTTTGTAAGGTTTTTGGTGTGCTTGTGTTGTGTGTGTGTTTTTCGGGAAAGGTATTTGTTTTGTTGATTGTCGGGATTGTAGTTTGTCGGGCATGTGAAGTTTCGTGTTTTTGAACTTTCGGTTTTGTATGTCGGTTATTTCAGTGTCTGTGTTTTGGCGTGTCATTGTTATCAGGTAGGCCTATATATATATATATATATATATATATATATATATATATATATATATATATATATTAGCAAATGCTACTTTTATCTGTATACACTTCTTTGAAGTTTACTGGTGGCATAGGCATTTTTATCAGGTCATTTTATTTTCTCAGTTGAACAGCCTTATTAACTTTTATCACAAGTGCTAATGTTACAACTTTTTTTCTATTTATTTTATTTATTTATTTTTTATTATTTATTTATTTATTATTTATTTATTTAATTTGTGAACCGGGAGAAGTCTGACTGGGCCAGGAGCCTGTATTCGGCAGATGCCCACGGAGAAAAGCTCCAAACTAAAACTGTACAAATAGAAATACTTGTCAGTTATAATATTCACATATAAGAAATTTTAAAACACACAGAATTCTGTTACAAGCATAAGTACAGATCACCAAAATGATGGTATAAAGAC
Source organism: Protopterus annectens (assembly GCF_019279795.1). Lineage (NCBI taxonomy): Eukaryota > Metazoa > Chordata > Ceratodontiformes > Protopteridae > Protopterus > Protopterus annectens. The sequence continues at coordinate 369,482,453 of NC_056727.1, read as the reverse complement.
AAGATAGCAACTTACTCAATTTAAAATGTTACATGTGGTGTATAGCAGATACATTCTAGAAATTTTGCAAAGTCAACAGATAATGACTGTGTTTACAGTGGAGCCAAATGTCCTTTGGAGAGGGGAGAAGTAGGAACCAAAGTGAGATACTAGTAATCTGAGAGAGGTAGTAGTAATGGGATGTAGATTAAATAGAACTTCCTAGAGGGGATGGGACAGGATAAGAGGAGTTAGCCAGTTTACTGTTCTGTTGTTATTTCAGTGAAATGTAAATGTTCTATATTGCCAATGAACACGTGTTCACCTTCTAGGATGGTCCACAGACACTTCAAGGGTTTGCTAGCCATGGTAGAGGTTACTGGCAATTGCATAAAATTGAATGTTCTGTGGTAGAGTACACATGTTTTGGGACTGTTTATTTGATAGCACGTTTAGCAGTTTACCGATGGTTTGTTAGCAAAACATACCATTTGCCTATTGTTTCTGAGACTGGATAGCCAAGTTCCATTTCTGTGTCCGTACAAACAAAATTGTTTGTTCAGAGGTTTGCTTTGCTATTGTTACTCTCCTTGTTTTGGATCCAACGTTACTTAGGGTGTGACTGTAATATATTACAACTATACAACTATATAAATCCTTTTGTATATTTGAATAGCTTGACTGTTTTTTTTTCTCCAGTGAGTAATATTGAAAACTACTCTTGTATGTGTTATATCTAAGCAGGACTTTTATTTATGTGATACTTATGTGTATTATCCTTCTTTTGTGTTTTATGCCACTAGGACTACGGTACCCAGGCATCCCAATCATTGCAAAATCCCCTCAAGTGGCCCTGAGAATGAAGTGCCTTTCTTCTTGAGAGAGGATGTGGGGATATGTCTGGAAGAATACAAATTTGGCAGCAGGTAGTGGCTGATGTAAATGCCTTAGGTGACCAGAGCAGGGCATATGCTCTGATTGTCATAGGGCCACTGCTATGATTTCATCAGCCCAGAGGAAAGCAGCTTCACTAGCCCATGGATGGATGGCTATGAAGGGGGCTGATACAGAGCCACCACTGACACCAAATGAAGAGTTCCTGTCCACTGTCAGGGATACAGAGAATGCAGTATAAAGTGCACAACAGCATGTGATTGATGTTGGTACTGCTGTTTCAGTGAGGATATTTAAGTTCTGTTTAACATCATTCTTTTTGGCGAGGGGAGTAGTTGTAGATTGATACAGTTAGCAACACATTCTTGCTGATTACACACAGGCTTGGGGTGGACATGTCATCCAAGTTTTTGTTAAAAGTATTGTTATTGGACATATAAAAGGCAAACGTTTTAACCTCCTGTGTTAATGTTAATTGTGATGATGGTGTCCTTACCTTTTGCTTAACTTCTTCCAGGACCATCCTCCATAGGAACTCTAGAATCATCTGCACATGGTAAACAAAACATTTTTATGTCAGTACTGATGAGCAGTTCAAAGAAATATTTATTCTATCCATATGTGTGATATGAGTGTCAGGACTGTTGTGTGTATTACTATACTGTGTGTAATAGCAGCACCACTGTTATTATTACAGGTGGTCCTGACAGTGGAAGTGTAGTGCTCTTACCACCTGATGTCACAGTATCAGCATACTCTGATGATGATGATGGCCAAACACAGGCACAGTCAGGGGGTGCAGAGGTTGAATCTGACACTGAGACTGACATTCAGCCATCACCTGTAATTCCTTTGGAGACAGCCTGCAGGCCTACTCCACCCATTCCAGTGAGCCCTCAGATATTGGACAAGTTGAGGGTATGACACTTGATCATGGTAGTATGGTTACTGTGGCTTCAGTGCCTATTGTCTATGGCTGCAACAAAAGTGTGGGTGATGTGCCACGCAGGAGGGTTGTTAGGGGTCCTCACAGGAGGGTTGCTTTCCATCCTCCACCTGATCAAGGTGTGTCTTCCTGTGCCACTCAATCTATGTTTAGAGCCATCAAGGTGCAGACATGTTCCAGTAGGTCCTCCAGAGAAATGCTTAGGGTTGTAGATGTTGTTTAGGCTGGCATGCATGACTGCCTCCCCCACGTTGCCAATGAAATGTATAGGATGAATGACTCATTGGAACAGGCGGTGTCTGTGATGGAATGTCAGCTGGGAGGGTGACAGTATCCATGTGGGCATAGGTCAGCCATATCACATGATGTTAGATGTCATGGTCATGCCTGATCACTCACCCATAGTGGCCCTACCTCCACTGTTCCATCAGTGGTTGAGCTGTCCACACCCAGATATGGCAGGTGATGGGGTCATAGGTTCATAGGTGTGTACTAGGCTAATGTCCCTGGAGCCTTTACAAGCCTAGCCCATAGGATTATCCTGGCATCATGCCACCCGACCTTAGTTCCCATTGTCTCTGTCAAGTAGAGCCATTGGAGTGATCCCAGGGTGAATTTTCTATTTCCCATCCACTCATCAAGATTTCTCTTGAAGAGGGCCAGTGAGGTGCACTGTTTGACATGTATGGAAAGTCTATTCCATGGCATGTGCAGTCTATGGGTTAGGAACCTGTCCCTCCAGCATGTTCTGTTAATTGTGGTAATGAGGATGAGGTCTCTGGAGTATGTGGTGCAGAGGGATTGGGATTTCTTTAGATGTAGCATTTCTAACAGAGCTGGGTCAGACATGGCTTTGTAAGTCAAGCAGAGATCGCCTCTAAGTAGGCAATATGAGACAGGGAATAGTTGGAGTTTTTTGAGTCTGTCCATATAGTACAAGTGTTTAAGGCCTAGGATCCTCTTTGTGAGGTACTTTTGCAGCCTCTCCAGTTGTTGCAGGTGTCTAATGAAGTACATGTCAAATGAGGCATTGTACTCAATGATTGGCCTAATGAGGGAAGAGTAGAAGGAAACAATGACCTCTTCCTTCCTGGATGCAAAACCCTTAGTAATGAGATGTACCACATAGAAGGACTTTATGACCACAGTGGCAATGTGGTGGTAAAAAGAGCAGTTGTTCTGTGTTCCCAGATCTCTAATAACACCTTCTGAGTTCAGTGGATTACCATCGATGTGGTAATTCATGGCATCTGGGTTTTTCCCAAAGGGGATGACAGCACATTTTTTGGCATTGAGCTTAAGGCCATGGTTCTGACACCAGTCGTTGGTCTCATTGAGGCCTTTCTGTAGAATGTTAACATCACTTGAGGAGTTAATAATGGCTCCCAACTTGCAATCGTCTGCAAACCTTGTCAGCCAAAGTCCCTTCGTGTTGTCCTGGAATTCTGAGAAGTAGATACCAAACAGGAGAGGAGGACCAATCCCTGTGGGACTCCACTCATGACTGGTCAGCAGTCTAACTTGGAGTCAGCTACTTTCACACTATGGGTTCTATCTGTGAGCCAACTTGCAACCCACCTAGTGATATAGGTGTTTATGCCTAGCTTAGTGAGTTTTTCTGTGATTCCAGAGTGGGGAATGGTACTAAAGGCCTTGGCCAGATCAAGGTAGGCTATATGAACCACCTTCCCTTCATCCACAGCTCTGGTGACTGACTCAAGGATGTCGACCAAGTTGAGCTGGCATGATCTACCCTTCACAAAACCAAACTGTGTGGGATCCAGAGTTTGGAGATTACCTATATCCTTATTTATTGGGTCCATGATGATGTGTTCCATAGCTTTACATATCAGACTTGTCAGGCTAATGGGATGATAGTTCCCAGGGTCTGTAGTCGCTCCTCCTTTGTGGAGAGGGATGACTGTAGCAGTGCACCATTCAGTAGGGACAAAGCCTGAGTTGAGGCTGTAATTAAACAAGGCACACAGGTGAGGTGCCAGTTCACTCTGTAGTTCATGCAGAACACAGCCAGGGGTATTGTCAGGTCCTATAGAAACTGTATTCTTGGCCTTGGACAGTGCTGTTTTAACCTGTGCAGCAGTAATACTGTGTGTCTGGCAATCTATTGGTATTGTGATTAGTCCTTTGGGGGGAGGAGAGAGGAGTAAAGTTGGCACTGAATCTGTCGGCCAGTATATTGGCAATATCTGTTGGCTCGGTATAGAAGGTACCATTGTGCAGTAGCTCAGAGCAAATCTGGGTATTGCCGGGGAGATTTTTTACATAACTATAGGCCTTGTGATTGTCTTTACTATCTGCTGCAATTCTGTTTTCATAGCTAGCTTTAGAGAATTTGATGAGGGATCTCAACTTTTTGTTGAGGCTGATAAGGGAGTTTTTCCAGTCTTGGGACTTCACCTTATCCTGCATCAGTTTTCTCCTTCTGTTGTAGAGTTTGTTTATGGCAGGGGATCACTAAATTGGCTTCCTTTTTTGGAGGAGAGTGTCTTGGTTCTATTGGGTATGGTGAGATCCATGAATTTGTGTACATGTTCATACAGTGCATTGGTGTATGATTCAGTGATCATGTAACTATTCTCCATTTGCATGGGTGCCGTGAAGTTAGCCACCTCTGCTTTTAGGAGCCCAAAGTTAGCTTTGGAGAAGTTTTTCATGGTGGTTACCTTTGCGGGGGGGGGGGGGGTGATTCCAAGGTGATTAGTTTGTGGTTGGATCTAACCAGGGAGGAGTTGACTACTGGTGTAGAGCAGCAGTTGCCCATGTTAGTAATGACCTGGTCAAGGATGTTGCTACCTCTAGTTGGAGTAAAAACAAGCTGGTCCAGGGCATTTGAATTAATGAATTCCAGGAAACAGTGGGCAAGTGTATTGGTGCATGAGTAGTTTTCCCAGTTAATGGAGGGCTAGTTGAAATCACCCAGTATGGGAACACCCAGGTTGGACACTAATATTCTCCAGGGTGCTAGGAATGTGGAGTGTGAGTCTTGGGACATGGTTGGGGACCTATAACAGGTTACGACCTGAATCACTGTGTTACCCAATGTTAGTATCTCTAATGCGTTATGTTGGGCAACCAGTCTGGAGGTGTGCACATCCATTATGAATATGGAAACACCACCACTTTTGGAGCTTCAGTCCAAGTTCTGGGGCCGAAAGGTGTGAATTGAGTTATAGCCTGGTAGTGCATGGGTGCTTTCTGCTGCCTTGAACCAGGTCTCTCTTACAGCACAATGTTCTCCATTTTAAGGAGTGCTTCAAGGGAGTGCATTTTGAGATTTAGACTTCTAGCATTGAGCAGCATGAGCCTCAGATTGCATTTGTTTGTAGCTGTTACAGTGATAATTTGGTCTTTGGAATACCACCTAAAAAAGGCACTATAGGGGTGGCAAGAGCATAGGGGTGACAGATGCAAGCCATCTCTGGCAAAGCATCGAGGTCTGTCAATCATGTCATCCCAGGCAGACAGATACTGGATCCCCTTACAATGACACCAGAGACTTAGCTAACTGTTGAAATCAATCATTTTCTGCTTGTACTGTGGTATCATCTTGGGTATACTCATGAAGAGAGCTCATCCAACAGACATCAGTCACATTCAGGTAGCAGCAGTGCATTTCTAGCTGTGGGCATGGACATGCTCATGCAACTCCTGGCAGGGCCAGTTCTCATGGTCACGTATGGCAATGATGAACTGCCACCTCCATCATGCATGGCTCACACCTGTCCAACATACCAAGATGTAGAGCTAGAACAGATCTGTGCTGTATTCTTGCAGACACTCACACACCAATTTCACCTGGAGGGCCCATAGAGACACACACACACACAAAACAGTTACATGGTTCAGTTGTGAGGCTTAAAGCTCATTCTATCTCAGTGGCTATTTGTTACTTTATCCAAATGTCTGCCTGTTTCTGTTTTTTAATGATATGCACTCACTTACCTTTTATGTCAGCCTAGGCTTCCTGCCTTGCCACACAACACCCTGTACAAGTGATGATAAGTGTACCATATCCTTGTTTTCTATCTTTTGGATTCAGCAATACATAAGCTATGTGTTGATGTTCAGGGTGCATAGCTGACTTAGTGTTTAGTATATCTGTGTTTGTGATGTTATTTTACTAATTGTACTTTTTTAAATAGTTTGGTCTTACAAAGTTAGACAGTTAATAAAATCAAAAGAGTTTTTCTATCAGTATTTTTAAGAATTTTCAGAGAGTTTTGAAGTCTGAAACTGAAATGTGTCGTATTAATTTCTAACTTCTGTCTTTAATGATTTGCCAGTACAGAAGTTTGAGGCCAAACTGAAGCCATTCACTGACCATCAGTACTTTTGAGAGGTATACATTTTTTGATCTTTGATGTCTGAGGCCTATTACTTGATAGAAGACACATGTATTCACATAAGTTTCTGCTGTCACATGTTGAAGTCACTGCTGCACAAATCACCCATGTTTTACTTACTTACACTACCAACTAACAACATTCAAGGATATGCCATTCATTTGTATTATTACACAGTTTTGTTTTAATACTCTAGGTTCATCACTTACTTTATAAATCCAGCAGTTCCTACAGTTTTAGTTCAGGGCTGAGTCTGTTTGATGCTAGCAGTACACAGCCATTACATGGGTAGGTTAAGATTTTGACAGTTGCCTGGCATCAGTGTTAGTATATGTACTATGTGCATAGGATGAAGATTTTGGCCCCTTAGGTGCTAGGTATGTGTGCTATGTATTGCCTCTTAGTTAGTGCAAGGCCATATTGAACACCCCTACATCCTCAGTAGCTGCTGGTTCCTCCTCTGACTCCTTATCTGCATGTAGCTGTGGTGACCTTGCCATTGGTGGTAGGATGTCTACCCCTTCCCCCTGTTGATTTTGCTGAAGCTGTTTTCTCAGAATGATGTTATGAAGCACGGAACAGATGGTGAAGATTTCAGTACATGTATGTGGATTGTTCTGCAGGGCTCCACCAGATGTATCTAGGCATTGGAACTGCGAAATCAGCAGCCCAAACAGATGCTCTATGATATTTTTAGTTTGACCATGTGCTTCATTATGGTGTTCCTCAGCAGTCATATGTGCATTTCTGATGGGCATCATCATCCACGGTTCCACTGCATAAATGACCCTGTGGGATACCCAGCCTAGCAAATATTTTGTACAGTTGGGAGATGTGCCAGATATGTAAGCCATGGTAACTGCCTGGGTTGCCAGTAAATGCATTCAAGATGACTCCCTTAACATTGCACATGACTTGGCAGTTAAAAAGTGGGAGCCCTTTCTATTTATGTAGACCCTTCCCTGTTCCCTGGGTCATGCTACATGGTAGTACTCCTGCATATTTGTGGTCCTGTCCTTAGGATTGCAGGGAAAATATATGTGGTCACTAGCATTTTGGAGCACAGCATTCAGTAATTGATGGAGGATATTTGATGCTGAATCCTGTGACAACCCCAGCATGTCCCTGTTGGTCTCTGAAAGGTCCTGTAGCTACACATACTTTTGTGTCCACTGGTATTGGTTCCCCTTGGTTCACATTGGGTCTGAGTTGAGAATGACAATGTTCCAGAGTAACTGTAGTGTGTCTGTATCCACCTGTAGCGCTCTACAGTCTTGACCTAATTCAGATTGTGATAAGTTAACCAGGGTCTGGAAACTCTTCTCCTTCTTGGCTGTGGTCTATTAGCAGCAGCAGCAGCATAGACTTCAGCCTGTTGTCCATGCACATGAATTAAAGCAACAGCAGCCCCTAATATTCTTTCTGTGTGGACTCCTTTCCATGGCTGTATTCCAATAAGTTTTAGAATGCACAGGAAAAACCAGCACTGAGTCTACATTTATTTATTATTTATTTTAATATTTATTATATATTATATTTTACATTTGTTAACTGGGATAGTACACTGGACATAGGTCCATTTTCGGTGAAGGCCCGAGGAGAAAAGCTCCATAAGTAAAAAAAAAAACAAAACAGTATATAGCTTAATTAGCAAAGTAGAAATTTCAGACAAAATTACAGTCAAATACAATAGTATATAGCATATTACAAATTTTGAATAGAAAATAAAGTCAAAAACAGATAACATAACTCAAGTAACTAAAATGGACATAACACAATTAGTCCAAACAGAGAGATAATACATCATTGCTAGAGGTTGTAGGATAAGGGGACACTAAAGTAATTGTTGGAGTGAGCAGCTGGATTTGTTTGTTAAAGTGTACATGGTTGCATTAGAACTTGTTGAATAGCTCCTCCATCTTGGATTGACTGATTAGCATACAATTTAGCTACTTATGCAGTAATTAGCATGCCACAGTGTTTACCTTGTTTGCACCACTCTACACACTGTATAGAGCTGCTTACCGAATACAAAACAGTGCACTACTATTTGAGCATCTTGCCACAACACACGCATAGTCTTAGTGGACTGTCTAGGATTTATTGAATCTGTCTGTGAATATCTCTCAAGAAATGCAATTTGTAGTTCAAATATTAAAGACAGCTTTCTTCAATAACATCTGCATTTTCGCCTAATGCCATGCAATAGTTTGTAGGTTACTTGTTTTTTGAAGTATTAGGTACATTTGAAAATATTGCTTATTTTCATAATTACTAACAAACCACTAGCAAAGTTACCAGTATTGTGTGATATAAATGGACACTGACAATTAAATTTCTTGTCTCCCACTAAGGCATTTCACATCATACCTCTTAATAGCATGTAGGTCTCTCAATTATGGAAATATGAACATAAATATGTATTTTATTTATATTAATTTGGCTTTGTTTACCAGGAAAGTCCAACTGGGTAATACCCATTTTCAGCACAAGCCTGGGGAGAAAATCTCCATTTGCTTACACTGCATTATACTAATTTCAAGTTAAACATAGATAATTGCATGTATATTTACTTTTATGCACATAGAATAGTTACATTTTACATTCTAAGATTTTACAGAAGTAGAAGTTGCTAAAGAGAAAGCCAACATGTAACTTAGTGGACTGTACTGGCGGCAGTTAATTGTTTTGTCATTTCAGTAAGAGGTTGAGAGTATTCTGTTTAAAGAGAGCATTTGGAGAGTATCGTATGGTGAACACAAAATCTTAACCTCGTGATGACCATGTGCAGGACCAGGATTGGTTAAGATGTTGTTTAAGCAGTAGTTTAAAACTAATAAGTTTGTCTGAGAGTTTTATTTCTGCGGTGATACTATTCCAGGGTTTAACAACGCTTTGGGAGTAGAGCCATGATAATATGAAAATATGCACAAATATGCACAACACGTAGCAAACAGTGATTAGTTTCTCTACTGCAGGACATCCTAGATTACCAGTCTTAGTGTCACTTTATTACATATTCCTTCCCCTTTCTAATACTGTGTATTATTAGCTGGCAAGTCACTTATCTAAAGAAGTCAGGCCCAAAAAGGTCTGGATGCCATATGGAGGTATGGGTGTTAACTGAAAGTTTATGAAAAGCTGCTATACTCTTGGATGAGTTAAGGGCTATATTACTAAACATTAGTAACAGAAATAACACTCAGTGAAAGTGCAGAAAGTGCAGCATGGTAAAAAAATGTTTTATTTGGGGACAATTGTCCTCACCCCATGAAGAAGAAGAATCCTCCCTCAACCCCTTGGTATTGTATTCAACTTTAAGGTCAATACAGCATGGGAAATTTGATACAGAGCTAGTTATCTTATATATTACATTTAGGAACAAGTGCTTGTGACGATGTATGAAAAGATTGTGATTCAGTAAACCCTGAATTGAAAAAGCTAATGTTCTACCGGGCATGGACCCTCAACTTTAATGAAAATTGGGCATCACCTTCCTTTCCTATAAAACAGTTATGACTCATCATTTTCTTTGTCCATCTTTCTATCCTCATCACTAGACTCTCCACAAACAAATTGTAATCCTTTTGCATCAGAGAAATTCATGTATAATTTTTACAAAATTGAAACTCACTCTTCATCATTTGCTGTAGTATCACATTTACCTCCTATGTCACATTACACCTCCTTTGTCTGTCTTAAAAAAAACTATCTAGTTAGAACAGGCACTTCCCGGGATTCATGAAGCTTGTGCCAGGTGCAGGCGTAGCATAGGCAGTATAACGCCAAATATGGCTGCCGAGCAATTCAGGTATGATCCAATTCCACGTGCACTACCGGCGTATGCCAGATCTGCGCAGCCCTCGGCTTAGCTATGCTAATCACCCCATGCTCAGTGCCGCACCATGCAAATGAAGGTACATAGCGATTCATGAAGTGGTGCAGGCATAGCGTAAGCCCACAGAAATGTAAACCAAAAAACACGGTTTACATTTTTCCAAACAGAACATCAGAGCTATGAAAGCGGACCAGACTCATGTATTACAAAGTTAACATATGCCAATGGCTAAATACACAGCCAATGGCATATGAAAAGATGCACAACACCTAAAAAACAACATTTAATGTCATGTCCACAATAACACAAAGTACAACCGCAGGGCATGTGTGCACAAACAGGAACACAAAGAAAATATATACAAATGTCATAAAATCGCAATGTAATACAAATCATGATTTCACCATAATACGCAATGGTATGCATGATGCACCACAACCAAGCTGCAAGGGTTGCTAAGGGTCTGTGACAGTGTTCGGCATGGTAACTAGGAATTAGTAGTCAATGCCATGAAAATGAGGCAGGTAATAGTGAATCGCAAACGTCCCGCCAGACTAAGGATGTACCATACGGCGCAGTGCTACAACACCGAGGAGTGGTTTAGAGGTATATATGACATCAGCAGTTGGGTGTGCCACCGTAGCTGTAAGCACATTGGAGCAATGCAAATCCGGCCTGGCCGTTGCTCAACAAAGCCACAAGACAGGGGTGGGGAGGTAGGTATAGCATTGTTTAGCTGAGAGCACATATGGTGCCCGAAAGCGCATGTGTACGGGGATGAAAACGTGCCCGAAACCCGGTAAGCAGATGCACGTGCCACCCACCATAGCTCAAACAGGAAGTTCAGGGGAAGAAAATAAGGAAATGCCGCAGTAGGGTAACTGGAGTACAACTGAGCAATTAACACCTATTAACTCACAGCGGGCAATCGACGGCAGCTGACAAGTCTGCTCGCAGAAACCTGCAAAACAGGATAGGGGAGGTGTCAGATTGCAAAGAAAAGAGAACTGTCATAGCAGAGCAAAGCAAACCTGCAGTAGACCGGCCATAGAACACATTACGCAAGATAAGCCAGGTTTAGGAAAGTACAAATGAAAGCAGGCTGCTGGATGCATGCCAGAAAATGGGAGGTGAAACGTGAAGAAATGAAAAGGGAAGGGCAAGAGGTAATCCACGGCAGCCAAATGTAATTCAAAACCAAAGACACCACTATAGTAGTTCCTGTGGTAAAACACATAAGATACCCTGTAGCTACGATCATATATACACACCCTATGACATCATCAGTGTTCACAGCACAATAGTATAAAGTGTGAAAGCACCTCACACACCTGTGCATTCCCAAACACTGCACCATAGGTGTAAACATACAGGGAACTTTTACAATGTACATGTTGGGAGCTGCCATAGCTGTGATTCATCACCATGTATTAGTGACTGAAGGTGTTGTGGAGGACGATGCTGACAACCACCGCAGGCCCTGGAGGAGGAGAAGAGTGTTCAGACCAAGGGTAACCTACCAGGGGGTACATGATCTGGAGATAGTATAGCATTACAGGGTGGACAGGGACATCTTACAGCAAATAGTTGAGCTGTGCCAGCCACGCCTGAGATCCAGAAACAACAGAGGGGAACCCATTACAGTGGACACGAATGTATGTGTAAGCTTGCGAATACTAGCCACAGGTAACTTTCAAAGGCCAACTGGTGATATAATGGGGATCTCACAGGCATCAGCATCCAGGGTACTACACCAGTTCCTGGTTGCCATGTTACCACATGCCAATGAGCATATATACTTCCCCTGAACTCAGGAGGAGTTGGCCAGCAATATGTGTCTCTTCCACCATGTGGCACACTACCCGGAGATACTGGGTGTGATAGACTGCACGCACATACATATCAAGTCACCACCCGGTGAGCATGGTAGGCGCTACATAAACCGCAAGGGATACCACTCCATCAACTGCCAGGTCATGTGCAATGCCCAGGGCATTATCATGGATGTGTGTGCTGGCAGCCCTGGAAGCTACTATGACTCCCACATCTGGCATGCCTCACAGCTGTATCAGGTATTTGTCAGGGGGGACATCCCACATGGCCACCTTGTGGGGGATGCTGGCTATGCACTGAAGCCGTGGATGATGACTCCCATCAGAAATGCACACACACCCATGCAAGAACGCCATAATGAGGCACACGCACAAACCAGAATCATCATAGAGCATGTGTTCGGGATGCTGAAATCACGGTTCCATTGCTTGGACATATCTGGTGGAGCCTTGAAGTACTCTCCAGGCATGTGTGCCCACATCTTCATAGTATGTGCCATGCTACATAATATGATCCTGCAGAAACAGCTGCAACAGGGACATAATGGTAAAGGCCCTCACAGCCTACTGCAATTGCCAAGGCCATCACAGGCACAGAGGGATTCAGACATGAACACCCTGTGCCAGCCCAGTAGGCAGACGGAGGTGTGCCCAATATGCCTACGCCTTGGCAAAGAGGGAACTTATAGCACATACTCTGACAGTGTAGGCCTCTATGGACTGACACACCTCTCCATCTGCACATACAGTAAAATGGATGGCACACACACACGACCACCTGTAAATTGTAATGGATAGGTGGCCTACTGTGTGAATCCTACATAGGCAGCCCTCAACCATTGCACACACAACAGCTATTGGAACAAGGAATGTCAACACCTGAACAGTACACGCACCTATCAGCATATGTTGGTACTGTATGTATAGGTTCCTAGGTATATCGGTAGGTACACGTCAGATTGTCAGAGGCCATTCATCAATCAAGGCAAACAGTGTTTGCTGTCGCCACCACATCGAGTAACCAACTGACCCTCAATGGAGCAGAGCCAATTGTGGGATCCATGTGTGTAATCACTGTTCCCCACACACTCTGCATTTATTCCCTGGTGTGTAAATGAGGGGCTCCATACAATGCGATCATGGATGTAGTGTTAAAGCATGGGGTGTACCCATGACAGGTATCTGTCACCCCAACATGCTCCACCTATGGTTTTGTGAAGGTGTAGCACATTATAGTGTGTGGCTCACTGTGACATACATTCCCAATGCTGGGGCACATCCATTAAACATCACTTGGACATAGCATTAATAGGTCCCATCCATATGTAAACTAACTGAGTTACCCATTTGATTGCAGTATGGAGTAACAGCCGTAGTACAGTCCACATACTAAATGCCATAACACGTGTACAAATCCCAGATGCCCAAGTGGTAAATGCTCTGACTGTCATGCATGTTCCCAGTACCACATCCTGCAAGGGACGTTACATAATCCTGAAGGCACGAATAATGGATGGTGGATGCAGGTCATCAGATCAGGTTTAGCACATGTTAGCGGGAATATGCGTTGCCCAGTGCTGGTAAGCGTCATTTAAACATGACCATACAGATATGCGTGAAACAGGGCTAAGCTTCTCTGAATTTCATGCAGATCATGGTCAATGATGTCCAGAACAGGTGAAACTAGCATTATTCACCCCTGTACTAATAATGCCTGCTCTGAAGGGTAAAACGACCACTGCCAGGAGTAGAACACACAATCATGTACACAATCACCTAGCACTAAGCTACCCAAGATGTACCAACAGCAGGTGTGTAATGTGACAGGTTCAAACACAAACGTGCGGAGTCCAGGAAACAGTATACACCGACATTTTCACAATGAAAGGTGTGTTCTCCCTCTCACTTTCTCTTATATATATATATATATATATATATATATATATATATATATATATATATAAAATAGAAATAGAAAGGGAGATAGAGAGATATATGTTGATATATATGGATTCACCTAAATCTGCAAATATATAGATAGGTCAATGACATGTACACAACCATAGAGGTAGAAATAAATAGGATACTGCCAACTATGGCATGTGTCACATAACAACACGCATAATTACGAGGCTTAAAGACCGAAAGAACACAGTACAGGAACACTGGAACCGTGTGTAATATTATCACGATATTAAGGGACATTTAGTTATCGTTGCCGGTGTTGCGGTCCACGTAGGTACTGTGTTCAACTGTGTTTGTGATTGCTGTAGTCTGTGTATGTGTGTGTTGAGGGTGCCGTGTGCATTTCAGTGGGACTGTAATGTGTGTGTGTGTGTTTGCATCGTGTGTCTGTTAGTGCTAACTTGGAGGTAGAGCAGTACGGTTGGTGTGGTCATAGTTGGCCATAGGCATATGGTACCACCTGTCCCACTTTAAGAGGGACAGCCCCTCCCTGGGCAGTTGTGTCCTGGCAAAAAATATTAAAAAGGGCAAATGTCCGAGATTGTAGGACATAATTATGTCCCATATATTATGTAACAGTTGCATTAAATAGTTATGCCTGTATCTACAAAACGTAAATGTTACATGAAACATGATAAGTAGCTAAAGTGCTGCAAGAATAAGTATGTATTCAGGATAAAAGTTATGTTCTATCCTGTGTACCGACCATGGGTATGTGTCTGCCTGTAAACACCGATGTGTGTCCTGCAAATGTCCCACTATGGCCATTTGAAAAGGTGGCAACCCATGCCAAAGAGGCTCAGTCACCAACACAACTGCAATGAGTGCAAATATCTGTGACAGAAATGCACGAAACAGCTGTCATTTAGTAACATTCCTTTACATATCGCTGTATTTCCGGAGGTATAGAAGTATCAACCTCACCTGCATACTATATAGAAACCAATTAACAATGGCTCAATGTATAAGCCTGTAACAACCATAGTTCAGTCTATTAAGTGATAGGTCTTCAATTAGGGAAGGAGCCCACACACATATATGGAATATGTAGGAATGCAGTCCCCACAAACCTGTATATGCTATGCACACCCAACTACATCTCCCCCTCACACCCGAAACAATTGCAATACAGACTGTAATAACATCACAAACATCCACTCACTCAATTACATCTGCAGAACCGTTAACATACCTTGTGAGAGACACATTTGTAAAGGCACCATGTGAAATCGTAGCTGTTGTATAATGGAACAGACGGTGATGTTATAGGATTTGTTTGCAATAGTCCCTTATCAGACGGTTGAGATGACAGGTACACTCACATGTAGAACCACATACTCTAGCTGTCACACACAATCCACGGGGGACATGAATTCAAAATATCCATGTCTCTACAAATATCAGTTGCAATTCCTCACAACAAAACACATACAAGCCATCTCCCTGAAGGTAGGGCAAAAGGGCAACGCCCAAGTGGAGAATTAAATTATACCCCACTGTTGCCATGTAATTGGCGAATGGAGTAGCTGCACAGCTGATGTGCATGTAATAATTTACTCAGGAACACCAATTGGCGGCAGGAAACCACATGTTACAGGTATCGACGTATATAAGGATGACTTGCCATACATTCAAACCGTATGCTCATACCATAGAACCGTTTAAACAGTAAAGGTGTAAGAGAGATATTTACAAAGATTCGGAATGCTAACAAGGTGTGTAGAACACTCAGTATGTTAGTGTACGTAGAGCCTGTTTTGTATTAATTAAAAGTGTACGCAATGCATAAAGTGGGAAAAGGTATTCTGTAGTGATGTCTTGTTGAGCATAGCAATGCTTGTAGAAATTGTGTGTCCTGCTGTGGGCCAAAAGGTAAACATCACATACACCACAAGGGATGTTACATGAGGGCTTTAAACAGAACAATTCCACACCACCCGCTGTCAGTGGTAGGGTATATCCAACAAGTACGTGCCATAGCAGGGGATAGTATATGTTGATATACCATCACCGTAGGCATGTGTATGGGCATATAACGACAATAACATGCCTAAGGTGGTCCTGCTGTGCAAGTATGCTTTGCATTATGGGATAATGTGTAAAATATGTGTAATGTACAGTATTGTGGGTAGATATGTCAGATATTCTACACAGCACAACTGTTATATCATGCAAACAAAAGGTATCGTCAATTGGCATGTACGATACACAATAACAGGATACATATGGCTTGTAGTCACGGGACACTGTAACAGCATGATAGCTAATCGAAATGGAAGAGCAGCTCAATTAACCATGCACAAAGGACATGTAATAGCTTCACAGGTACATAGTGAGGTACTATGCTGTCTGGCAAGTCTATGTGTAAGCCCAACTACAGTGTTTACACCAGCAACACCTCTCTAGGGTAGTGTCCTGCTTGTGAACAGCAGAGCCATGTGTTACCTGCACCTCTGTACAGTACAGTCACTGCAGTGATCCCTGGTGTATCAGTGTGACCGCCTACAGAGTCACCTATGACCGGTGTGTTGGGTATGTTATAACACCCTATTGGCTGTAGTTGATGGGCACACATGAGTCTGTGGGCTATAAGTAATTGTTGTTGTGTTTGGTAATGGGGGCTGCCTCTGGTGCCTACACAGAGTATGGAGAGATTCTGCAAATGTTGTTATCATACTATGTGTGGCCTGTGGTGGTGGAAATCTAGTGAGACTATGTGATGAGTGGGGTGTGTTGCAAATGTTAAACATCCCCACATGAATGTCAGGTCCAGTTTGGGTTGGTGAGTGCATTACCCCCAGCATGGCCACATATGTGCATCTCCCACAGGCTGTAGTGTCGTATGTTGGGAGGTGAGCATTGACTGTGTACATGAGACAATTGCTCTATTGCCACATGTTTGCCATATTCATCATATAGACAGGCAATAGCACTGGTACGTGACACTTGGATATGCCTGTATATTCAACCATGTCTCACAAGATATGTGAGTTACATGTGTACAACAGCTGTTGTACTGTAAGCAAGCTGGAAATGTAAGGACAGACAGTGTACTTGTAAGACATGAGTGGGTGCTATAGTAATCAGTAGCTCTTGAAGTGCTCACATGTTCTGAACAAGTGCTGAGCATGAAAATGCAATACAGATAGGGTGTTGGATAATATCAACCCACTGCATCCCACAAGTGGAGACGACAGTCATAATTGGAGGCACTGCACTATTACCCTGCTGAGTATGGTCTGCAAGTCTATGAACCTTTATCAATGTAGATGTTAGCAGTACAGAAGTAGATGACAGTACGGATGATTTCACACTGCATAGCATACCTGTGACAGGTCATAGGACATCATCACCCATACCGTGTTCCAGCTACACTGAGTATACTAGATGCACCTTCGTATGTCACAGGAGTGTTCTACCAGTGGCCTGTTGACAGAAGCAACACTACAAAAGGTGTCTGAGTGACATGTGCATATCACGCCAGTGGCAGCTACCATAAAACAGGGTTAATGTTGTGTACTCCCCCCTCAGTGTAACCCATACCACACAGACAAATGGGAGGCATCTGTGTATGTAAGGATGTGAATGTCCATGACCTAGGAGCAATAGCTGTCTCAATGTTGTGGACAACATACAGAATGGGCTTTGTGGGTGAGGTGTGTGACATATGTGGACAATCTGACAGCTGATAATAGCATTGTCACCGCTAGGTGAATAACCCTGTACCTATTAACTACCACCTAGGCAGAGGTCAACATTATGGACACTGTATAAGGGATGGTGCTGTGCAGTTCACCTCCCTGAGTTGGTGACATCTCCAGGCCTATTAGGTAGTCATACGAGGCACCCATGTCATGACAGGGTGCAATCCATGAGCATGGAGATCAATGCACAGGCATACTCAGCACTCAGGTGACCAATATCAGATCACATATCACCTTTAAGGGGTATTGGCCATGCATGGATGGGCGATACCAGCCTTCACAATCTTCACCTCCACTATGCAGCATGCTGGCTACCTTGCATAAAGACATGTGCTACACTGTGATGTTGAACATGCTACACATACATATCCTGATCTGAAAGACATACGTCATGGACAGCCACCATCCTACTACAAGGATTGCCACATGCTGGACAGATCCCTGTGCCATACATGTTACATACTCCTGCCATACCATGCAACCCTGTCCATCAAAGCTGCACATGTCATCTCTGTCATACATGGTGCGATGACCGCATGGT
This sequence comes from Protopterus annectens, assembly GCF_019279795.1. NCBI lineage: Eukaryota > Metazoa > Chordata > Ceratodontiformes > Protopteridae > Protopterus > Protopterus annectens. Next base: position 369,464,390 of record NC_056727.1, on the reverse strand, counting down.
AGATGTATTATTAACTGTCTGGATCAGTAATGCTGCACTGATGCACCTCGCGGTGGCAAAATGGCTGTTGGATACAGCTAGAAAACCTTGCCTGTACATGCCATAGTTGATAACCTTCCCTGTGAATGACGTCCGGCTAGCCATTGTCCCATGTCTATCACATGTGCAACACAGGCGATACGTGGCAGGATGTTGAACTGCTGTACAGTGCCGTGTAGATGTATATGGCAAAACACATGCATGTAAAGGTTTCCGTGTGTATGTGTGCATTGTCACTGCTCATGTCCATTAAGGCAGTGTATGTGTTGATATGTGACATATACACAGCATCAAGGTCAACAGCATTACTGTGGACACATCCAGGCATGTGCTGATAGGTAAGAACACCAGTACAGGCAAACAGACATGCCCACATCAAGACAGCATTCACATGGAGTATGAACAATGTAATGAGGTGGCACACATATATGGTGATGACATCCAATGCATAACGGGTGTTACATGTGTGTGACATAAACATGGCAGTCATGTCAGTGTCATGGCGATTAGGAAAGATAACTGTTCAGATGTACTAGATTTAATACAAATGTATGTGCAGCTGTATCTCTATACATCTCTGTGATACTGTGACCTGTCTCCATCATTGTGTCTTCCAGATAATGCCTCATTCATGCTTGCCAATGTATAGCCACCAGGAGGATGATGCCCTCATCCCGTACCTCCATGAGAACTATGAGGTGTTGTTCAGCCATGTGCCACAACTTGCCCATTAGCATGACGACCTGTGGCAGGACCTTTGCAGGAGGGTTAATGATGTCGGTGGCCATAACCGCACCTACCAGCAGGTGTGCAGACACTGCACGGACCTAATATGACATGCGAAACAGCGTGCCAATGCAATCGCCAGGGAACAAGGTGACAGGTGGTGGCCCACCAACCCAGCCCCCACTCACACACACTGAAGAGCTACTGGCCAGCCTGGGGACACCCTCAGAACAGCATCCACAAACACTAGCTGCCATCATGGAGGTGGGTGTCTCCCAACCAATGAGTCTGGAGTTGCCTGGTAAGTCACTACTGCACATATGACTATTATATCCCATTTAGTTGCATGTGTCACTACACAATATGTAATGTAATATCATATGCAAGGTATGTTTACACACATGCCACATACTACAGTATGCTACCCTGTGCATGCACACATGTGCATACTATATGCTATTGTACAGGCAAATGTGTTAACATGCACAGTGCACCCTGTGGCTGTCATACATTCATGGATAATGTTCAAACTGTTGTGTCACCCCTATACAGGTACCTCTGGCGTGCCGCACAGACATCAGTCTGTTGCAGGTGAGACAGTTATCAGTATCAGGCATGTTAATGCATATATCTTTATGCCATGTGGCCAGTTAACACATGTACTCATAATGTATGGTCCAGTCACAATATATAGGTCGCATCTGTCATCATTCACACTGGCTACCCATGTGCAATATATAGAAACTAAATGAAACACCGACATGAAACCACAGTACCTGTCATTGCTAGATGTGTGGACAGCTGTGCATACAACGGTGGAGGTGTTCAATGTAGGCATATGTACTATACATTGGAACAACACATGTGTGGTATGCAAACAGTACCACACAGTGAGCTGGGATATGGGCAGCCCACAGGAGTCACCATTGTGTAATATGCCCCTGCAATGGGTGCACACATTGTGATGTGCCATCTGACATGTCCCAGACATGTAGTGTTCCGGATGCAATATTGTCTCACTATCCCATAGTACATACCCACATACCAAACATACAACCCATTGTCTGCATAGCCCTGTGGACAGTGACATATCTGACATCTATGGGTGTATGTCATATGGGACAACACAGACGTGAGATAGATGGCCATCACAAACATTTGGCCAACACATGTTCACACATGGCCATGGAGGATGGCCAGAGACATGTAGCACACCCTGTTGCACATTATCCACACATGGTCCAACTATAGCCTTAGTTGACTGATTATATAGTTGATGTGGAACACTGGACATCCTAAACGCCTGTGTACAGCTAGTGGAGGTGTCACTTAATTCGACCATATAAGATGTGTTGAACATCACGACTGCGTCATAGCATGACAATAGTCACCTGTACAGCTTTCACAGACATTAACACCACATCAAGCCACAGATACCGTACATTTCCCTTGCTGCTGTAGGACATCACCATCAGCTGTGCACCTCTTGTGTGTGGTGCATTAATGTCATGTGGGACATGGTGTATTGACAAGTCTGCCATGTGTGGACATGGTTGTCAGGCAGCTAAGACTTTGTAGTATTTGTGCAGGGGTGTCATCCGTAGGTCTTCCACTGACCTGTCACATGACACAGCATGGTTTGGTGCGTATACAGCTCAGCAACGTGGGTCACAATCCACAGTTATGTAATGTGTATGCACGCAGTTATGGCTATGCACAGTGTGCGTATTACACACATTATAGCACTACAGATGCCTCATGATGCCATGCAATGGCACAGTGTCTGTACTTCACACTGTATAGCAATGTAGACGCCTCACACTACCCTTCAATGCTCATGCACATTTGCTAAAAGTGCATTCTATCTGTAGGGCATACAGACAACACTGCAATGTGATGCCCATTACAATGCTGTACATGTGTCAGGACACCAGGGAGGTATGCTAACTACCACTATTAATGTCTGAGCTGCATGCCGTCTGCTGTATCACATGCATGCTGCATGCCGTCTGCTACTGATATGACATCTGCTTGCTGTTGTGTGCAACCCAGGGGCCGTCTGCTGTATCACATGCATGCTGCATGCCATCTGTCAAATCACATGCATGGTGTGTCTGTGTCTCTGTGTGTCTGTTGTAATGTAGAGTCTTTCTTTGCGTTCACAGGTGATGTAGGTGTGTTACCCTCCTGCGGACCATCTGATGTTAGTGTCCCCACAGATACTAGCAGTGATGAACATATGCATGAGGTACAGGCAGGGTTGTCAGGGGCTGAATCTGTGCCAATGGTTGCCATCCCAGCTATGTCCCCCTCTTCCCCGCACACAGTTCTCATGCCAACACATACCCCATCACCAGTGGCCATAGAGGAAGGACAGTCAGCGTGTGTTAGCTCGGAACAGGAACGTGTGGTGGCTACTGAAGGTGTGCCTCTACACCATGGTGTCAGTGTAATGACTGCAGATGTGCCACACAGGCATGTGGCCAGTGCTGCTCATAGGAGGACATCTGGCAGACATGCACCTGCAGGACAGAGCGCAGCAGCTGCTGTCACCAGATGCATGTTCCAGACTGTAATGGCGACACAGGCACGTGCTGAATGGCAGAACAGTGAAGGGCAGAGGCTTCAGAGGGCTGCTATCTGTACTGTAAATGACAACATCCAGGCATTGGCAAATGTTCAACAGCAGATTGCTGATGTTCTGGACAGGCGATTGGGTGACATGGTTGGAATCCTTGACTGTAGCATGGCAATCCGCGAGCATGAGCTGTCTGTGCTGGAACATCTGGTAGGAGTGAGGTGTAGGCCTTGTGGACGTAGGCCAGCTACACCACCTAGTGCAGGTCAGTGTGAATGAGCCACCTCACATGCCCACTCCCATAGTGCCAGTAGCAGTAGCAGTGCAGCTGGTGCTGCGCTGTCCACACCAGGACACAGCAGGCCACGGGGACATGGCCCTGGATGTTCCCAGTGGGGACACGGTTCCAGTGGACAAGTGTCATCGGACAGTAGCCAATCTGTACCTCTGCCTGGTAGTGCCAGTGCAACCCCTGGCAGGCACAGGTCACGTGGCCGTGGCCGGACACAGTGAGCTGTACACCCTGGTGTGTACAATCTGGAGCTGTCAATAATACCCCTGCATAGGCCTGACAAAAGGCAGAACTGTGTGCACACATACATGCACACAGCAGAAACATCTGTAGGGCACCGCAACACCCACATGCATATCAACCACACATGTCCAATCAGATCACCGGACCTTACCCACACACATGATGTCATCCACTGGTGCAGCCTATGCCCCTGGCAAACATTATCACCCTGTGCATATGATGATGCCTGTGCCACATCCCTGTCATCCACACCATTGGTGCAGGGACATGCTCATATGGTCTGATGCACAGGGTGAACAGAATAGTGGGATAAGTGTAGGTTCATAGGTTCATAGGTTTATACTAGGCTATCTGCCCGAGGGCATTTACAAGCCTAGCCCATAGTTTAGTGGCTTACACCACCCCTTTAGTTTGGAGAAACTATGCCCATTATTTTGCAGTGCCTCTGTTGAGCAGAGACACTGAGGTAATCCCTGGGGTATATCTGCGATCTCCCATCCATTGGTCAAGATTCCTCTTGAACAAAGCCAGCGAGGTGCTCTGCCTCACATATACTGGGATTTTGTTCCACAGCATAGGGAGTCTTTGGGTGATGAATCTATCCCTCCAGCACGTCCTATTAATAGCTGTGTCTAGGTTTAGGTCTCCTGCCCTTGTGGCTCTAAGAGATTTCGATTTTTTGAGGCGAAGCATGTTCATCAAATCTGGGTTTGACATGGCCTTGTATGTCAGGCACAGGTCACCTCTGAGCAGGCGTGCGACTGAATAGAGCTGGAGTTCTTTCAGCCGGGCAGCATAAGACATATCTTTGAGACCTTTTATCCTTTTGGTGAGGAACTTTTGGGGCCTCTCCAGCTGCTGCAAGTGTCGGGACAGATACATTCCGAATGGGGCATTGTACTCAATCATTGGTCTGATGAGTGATGAGTACAGGGAGACTATGACCTCCCTTGATCTAGATGTGAATCCCTTCATGATCAGGTGGGCAATGTAGAAGGTCTTCCTAACTATTTTAGCAACATGAGTGTCGAATGAAAGGTTACTGTCAACCTGGGTCCCCAGGTCCCTGATAACTTCTTCTGTGCTCAGTGGATTGCCTCTTATATGGTAGCTAGGGGTAACCTTGATTTTCCCGAAGGGTATGACTATGCATTTTTTGGCATTTAACTTTAGGCCATGGCTCCAGCACCAGTTATCCGTTTCCGTGAGGCCCTTCTGAAGGATATCTGTGTCAGATGTGTTTTCGACTATGGTGCCCAGTTTGCAGTCATCTGCAAACTTGGTCAGCCATAACCCTCCTGTGTTTGCTTGTACTTCGGAGAAGTAGATGCCGAACAAGAGTGGGCCCAGGACTGAGCCCTGTGGGACACCACTTGTGACAGGCATTGAGTCTGACATGGCGCCAGCAACTCTGACCCTGTGGGTTCTGTCACTCAGCCAGTTTGCAACCCATCTTGTGACGTATGGGTTTACCTTTAGGCTGATGAGTTTTTCAATGATACCCGAGTGGGGTATTGTATCAAAGGCCTTTGCTAGGTCCAGGTAGGCTGTATGAACTGCCTTACCCTCATCAATGGCCTTGGTGACCGTTTCAAAGAAGTCAACCAAGTTTAGAAGGCATGATCTGCCTTTGACAAAGCCAAACTGGGTTTGATCCAGAGTCTGCAAATTCCCTATGTCTTTATTTATGAGATCCATTATGATCCTTTCCATGGCTTTGCAGATAAGGCTTGTCAAGCTAATGGGACGGTAATTTCCAGGGTCGGTGGAGGCACCGCCTTTGTGAAGTGAGACCACAGTCGCTGTGCGCCACTCCCTGGGTACATATCCAGAGGTGAGACTGAGATTAAACAGCTGTCCTAACTGTGGGTTTAATTCCTCGTTGAGTTTGTGGAGTACACATCCGGGGACACCATCAGGTCCCATGGATGCAGTGTTTTTTGCCTTGGAGAGAGCAGTTTTCACCTGGGCATTAGAGATGTTTGGGGGGCTACTATCATTTGGTATAGATATATCTCCTTTTGGGGGGGAGGGTGGGGTGAAGTTTGCACTGAACCTGTCAGCCAGTATGTTGGCAATGTCTGTAGGATCAGTAATCTTCACATCATTTTGAACTAATTCTGAGCATATCTGGGAGCTTCCTCCCAGGTTTCTAACATAGCTAAAGAAGGCCTTATGATTGTCTTTTGAGTTCTTAGCTATTTTTTTCTCAAAATTTGCTTTGGATGATTTTATGAAAGCTCTTAGCTTTTTACTTATAATGATCAAAGGTGTCTTACCTCTTAAGGATTTAGCTCTATCTTGTAGTAGCTTCCTCCTTTTGTTATAGAGTTTGTTTATGGCTGGGGTCCACCAGACTGGACGCCTGCCTTTGGTACAAAGAGTCTTTGTTTTGTATATGACATTAGTTATGTACTGTTGACATGCACCAGACATACCATGTAGTAAGGTTTATAATGCATTGTTATATATTCACAGTATGTGTCTTGGTCCTGCAAGGGACACCGTTATCCATGTTTAAAGTGTAGACCTTGTAGATCTCTCCCACTGGTACTTTCCCACCGGTGTTTTTGACAGCGGCAATGTATTGATCTGTATTGCCTGTCTGTATGTCTGTCCCGCCTAGCTGGGCAATGTGGGGGCTACAACATTTATTTATTGGACCTCCCAATCACATATGCCCGGGCTGTAAATATGTTACTCCTAATTGCTGTGAAGTAACCTATTTATGTACATGTGTATATCTACACTGACATATATATATTGTTTTGTGTGTATGTGTATATATCAATACCTGTTGTTTGTGTATATATATCTATCTATATATATCCGTAGTATATCCTTGTGTGTGTGTATATATATATCTGTATGAAGATATATGTGTATGTAAATTAATATAGATATATGTATATATACGTTTTTATCTATATATACATCTGTGTGTCCGTTAACCTATACATTTCCCGGACATGGACACTTACACATGCGTATTGGGTTTTATCACTGCTTCAACAGCATACTATTGCCTGAGTCATTATGACACCGACAGTTCACTCCGGTGAACTTGTGATCAGTATATTGCACGTTATACAGCGGACAGATGTCATACGTTTTTCATGTCTGGGGTGCCGCTGCTAACTGGGATGTGATACAGTGTCATTCAACCTATTACTCATATGCGCAGCCTATTATTCCTGCTACTGTGTTTGTTTCTGTGCACATTCATATTATTACTGTTGATAGGATGAGTGTTTGTGTTACTATGACTGTACATAAACATATTGTTGTCTTCATGTAGTTGTGTCTTTCTGCTTTTCCCGTTTTGGGTTTGTCACAGCAAAACTCCATTCCGCTCATGGGTGGTGTATAGGTTTTACATGCCAGGCTGCCAGCCCTAATGCACAACGTCCGGCAACGATACGCCCATTCACGCATGTCTCCATGCAAACGACACTCTATCTGGGAATCGCACCTATGTACTAGCTGACCTCCACAGGTCACTCCATTGCACCCGGCACAACATACCCTAGCACTCCTGTGTCCATAATCGCATATCCATAGTTTCTCCTGCACACCCGTGTTGAGTTTCCATGCATAACAGCCATTATACACCTGATATCGCAGCCATGACACACCTTTACACATTGCCCTCTCATGAGCGTTGGGGCCCTACACACATTTTGTACTGCCTCGTGTATTCACAGGCTCACCATCCATTCATATTTGCACATACGTGCCTTTCCTGGTGTTATGGATTATGAACGATTTGTGAGTTACAAGTGTAGGTGATCGCAACATGTACTACATTCCGTCTGTTTACAATGTTGACGTAGCACTTCAATGATGTTATGGCCACTGGAATAACCCTGCCTCTGGTGTGAAGAGCGGTGCTCTACTCACACTTGTGCAGCTTTATGTGACATATGCTGCGAGCACTTTATAATTCCTTACTTGCTCTGGATTCCCTTCACAACCCTTATGTTTGCTTTCATCTTTCGGTGTTCCTTACATATATATATATCTATATATATCTATATATATATATCTATATATATATATCTATATCTATATATATATATATATATATATATATATATATATATATATATATATATATATCTATATCTATATATATATATATATATATATATATATATATATATATATATATATATATATATATATATATATATATATATATGTGTGCGTGTATGTATATATATATATATATATATATATATATATATATATATATATATATATATGTATGTTTATATGTGTATATATAGATATACATGTAGATATATAATTGCATATTTCTGTTATGTCTGTGGATATTTATCTGTACACACATCTATCTATCTATATATATAAAAGTTACAGCTGTACAAGACAACATACATTTGCTATACTAATAGCTGCGTACACCCACGCAGGTGCACTTGCATCTCCTTATTCTGAGTTACATATGTTTACAGGCACTTCTTTGGGATTACATGTGCCTTATTCCTTTTGAAAGTGCCACTTTGATGGAATCCGTTTAATGGACCCATGCGAACGCGGTCACCTTTACATGTATAAATGTTGGCTTTACAGCATAGAGGCATTCATTACACAATTAATATGTGCTATAGTCGTACTTGAACCGGGAATGCCTTTACGTTGGGCGGATGCTGTAACCACTACACTATTGTTGTTCTTGCTCATTTATATATATACCCATGCTTCATAGCTACTCTGACATACGCCTCACCGCTTCCCTTACACAGCAGGCATCCATTCTCCTGCTGGGAAAACCGCAGTACTACACTTAGGACATTCCCTGTTTCTTACTGCTCTGGACCCGTGCTGCATGTCTACTCACTCCAAGGATATTCAGAACTCCTACGCTTATAGTCCTCACACATACGCGTGTTTGATTGTCAGGGTGTTCATGTGCTGGTCTGGGTTTAGGCTCGGCCGACTGGTGACTAGAACTGCCCTGGCATTGTTCAAAGATCAGATGTTGCACATGGACAGAGTTAGTCCAGATTTTAACATTCTACCTGTGTTTACAGACGCAGGTGTTTGGGCACCTCTGACAACATTATTAGGTTGGCGCTACATAATTTGGGGCGGGGAGTGGTTCCACTACATAATGCAGGTTGCGGGGGGGGGGGGTTCCACGTGTTTTCTTTCCCATTTGACTATTTCATTCATTTATAGATACAATGAATATTATTCTGGACATCAGTTATAAATTCACTACAGGTATGCAATAGTCCTGTCAACAGATGTGACAGTTGGTTGGTGTACTTATGTGTACGGACCTCTGTGATACTCGGGGACTCGTTTCTACAGTGACAGGGACAAGGCTATGACAACTCAGGGATAATCATGGACACTTCTACCATATTAGTACTATTAACTTGGAACGTGTTGACAGATTCGTAATACTACTAATTTTCTGCAGTTAAATGCGTCTATTACTCTTCATTGTTGCAAGTAGTCATTCTCATTCAACACTTTTCCTGCAAAGGTCACTGGCTTTGTGAGTGGTTAACAGGTTGGCTAGTTATTGTGCGAATGCTCTAACCATTGGTAGCATTGACATTGTCATATGTGCAGGCTGGGATGTATTCTGGGGACTAGGGTTGCCACCTTTTCAAATGGCCAAGATGGGACATTTTCGGAACACACATCAGATTTTTAAGGCTGACACATACCCACGGTCAGTACAAAGGATAGAACTTTACTTATTTGCCTACATAAAAGCCTATTGTTGTAACGGTTTAGTTGCTTATTCTGTTTCTTGTAACATTTAGGTATTTTAGATGCAGAAATAATTATTTTATGCAACTCTTACTTAACATATGGGACATAATTATGTCCTACAATCTCAGGACATTTGCCATTTTTAATATATTTTGTCAGGACACAACTGTCCAAAGAGGGACTGTCCCTCGCAAAGTGGGACAGATGGTAACCCTACTGGGGACACTAGATTGTTTGGGCCAACACATAGCCACGGTCAATGTAGGTTTAGAACATTCATTTGTTTCCTAGCAGTGAGCCTATACCTTTGGCACTTTTGTAGTTTGCCTGTTTCTTGTACGAATTACATTTATTTTTATCCTGACGTGACCGCTTTAGGCAACTGTTACATGCAGTATGGTACATAGTTATTTCCTACAATCATAGGACATTTGGCATTCTATCATTGTTGGTCAGGTCACACCTACACACATATTACTTGTCCCTCACACAGTGGATCAGGGGGTATCCTGTTTACGTCAGTGCCTTCATCACCCTTATACCATGTGCCACTATACGAATGTGTGCAATATATTCTCACGCTTATTCGTGTCGGGGCACGTGCATCACGGGCAGGTGTTTGATCCTGGGTAGTAGGTTCTGCATGACCATCTAGGGCTGGACAGTCTCGTGCACCACTACTGCACATTCCAACTTGTATCCAGATATCTACAGGACTTGACATTGTGTTTCTATACCCATTCTAATATTTACACAGATTACTTATCCCATGAGTTATATCCCAAAAATTTAACAAGACGAAAACAAGACCAATATCGAACATTCTTCTGGCATTACGAAAATGTGCTGGGGGTTTTACATGCAAGGGATACATAGTTTGCAATCCTGAAACTGCCTAGGGTGACACTACTTACTACATATGCATAGTGGTCACTATGTGTAGATGTGGCTGCATCAAACTAGTAGGCCAAGTATGGCTGGATTTGGTGGATGTTCAGGTATGGGGGCGGGTTGTGTGCTGTAGACGGGATGCTGAGTAGTCCATTATGCATCCAGGTGTGTTGCATTTGATATGGCCAGTTCCATCAGGACCAATCTGTGGGTATGTGCCGGTGACATGTCGGTACATTTGTATCGCACATTTTAATATTCATATGTTTGTGGGATTGTGTTCTACAGTATGACCTGTCTGGTTGTATTGCAGATGTGTATACATGTTTTTGTGTTTTTTTCTGCTTCACCCGCTGCTCCCTCATACACCTCCGGTTCACCTATTCTGCATACAACACAGTGTTGCCTTGGAGGATTATACCATTACCCATCCCCCCCACACACATATTCCTGACACTCCATCCATCACTGCTTTGGTTGATGGCCCATGACATGGTCAAGGTAACACATTGCATACCCTACATATGTCAGGTACCTGTATGGTTGTGTGGACTACCCTGCCATGTTTGACTTTCCACATGCTATACCTCACGCACATAGGTACACTCCCATACTTAACTTTCATGACATGGTTGGTATACCCGGGTAATACCCGTTCAACTGTGACACATCCTGACAAGTTCGGCTTGGACCACTGATGTGTGGATTTTGGCCGACTGTTCTAATCATTGGTAGGATGCCACCTTTTCCTATGTCCAGGATGGGATATATTCTGGACACATATCTGATTGTACTGGACAACACGTACCCACAGTCAATGCTATGGATAATACTGTTCCTTTCAGCCTACATGTTGCCTTATTGTTGTAGCAGTTTATATGCTCATTCTATTTTGTTTACATGCTTATTCTATTTCCTGTCACATTTGGTATGTGAAATACGGACATACCTATTGTATTTGACTATTACATGCGTTGTGGGATATAATTCGGTCATACGGTCGCTAGATATTTACATTTATCGTGTTTTTTGTTATGGACACTTCTGCCCAGTTGTGTACCCTCCCTCACAATATGGGTCAGTGACCCTGACCATTGGGCTGGATGTACCTACTGGCGGCGAGCTAACATATGATGCATTTCACTTCCATTTGGTATAACTATCTACACTGCGTTGGACTATGGGCACATGGTTTTCAATGTCATTTGTTAGCGGGATAGGGATCCGTTATTCCCTACCGTGCATTTGTGTTTGCTTCTTCATTTTGTGTTCGCAAGAACTGTCTTGCATGCTTTGTATACGTTTCAGTATCCACGGACACTGACAGATGTGATTACTATTGCTTGCAAATTGTTATATGCAAGCATTTTAGGTTGCACATCGACAGCTGACATTTCCACGCCTCTGTGCGGCACTTCGACATGCCCTATGCACTCACGCTCCTTTCCTTGCACATGGCTGTGGCAGCAGCGCGCCTTCATTAATATGCATTTGGCACGACTGCGCCATCTTCACGCCGCACGGTCAGCGCAAGCCTAACGCTGGCCTTGCGCCGAGCTTCATGAATCCCGGGGACTATCTATTTCTTCAGGATTTATGTTCCAGACATACCTCTCAACTGTCCAGATTTTCACAGAATGTCCAGATTTGTGTCTCATATTTTTGGTCTGTTCTCATAAAATTTGTGGTTTTCTGGCAAATCACTGGGATGATCTCAGTACTGAAGTCACTAAATAATGACATACATCCGAGTTTCAGACTTCAAGTCCTTCAGAAAAATGTATGTTAACACAAACCCTATTTCTCTAGCAACTTTTTAAGTTTATAAGAGCAATATTTAAAAAGCTGTCCTTATTTTCTAGGTCTTTGTCCCATTTGTCAGGCTTTGTCCAGATTTCATGCACTAAGAGGTTGAGAGGTATGGTTCCAGCCTGGACAATCCCTCAGACCCAGGTGCCTTACTTCTTGGTAGTTTGTTTCTCACCTTTCTCATCTTCTCACTTATAAAGCTTTTCAAAGTGTCTCTGCCTTCATCATACACTCTCCTTCATTCTTCCAAGGTGAAATTCTCCGACTGATATTTTCATATCTTTCCAGCACAGCATCTGTTTTTTGTCCCATCTTATAAAAGTAATCTTGAAATGTCTTATTTGTGTTTTCTGCCAGTCAAAGTCTTAGTTCCTTTTATATTTAGTGACATTGCTTGCCCTTCTATGTCTTTTTTTTACCTACTTGATAGAAGTCCCCTCTTCCCTCCTTTCCTACTTTGATTCCATATTTCATGTTCACTTGTCAGGTGCTAACATGCTAACTGCTTATCCAAAACTGAACTCGATTCAATATTTTCTATGCACAAATCATTCTCCATCTTTTTGATCTTTCCCCTGCCATTTCTTAACTATCCATGAGTGTTTCCATTTTACTCACTCTTTTTACATTAGCAATATTTTTGTCTTCATTTTTCTGCAACCTACTATTACTTCTGGAATAACAGTATACAGAACACAACTAGTCCATCCTTATCCTAATTCTTATACTTAAATAACTATGGCTAGGTTTCATAAATTCTGACATGATAAATTCATGAGGTAGTGAAAAGGAATCATTTTGTCAATTTTTATGGCAACACACGCACACACACACACACACACACATATATATATATATATATATATATATATATATATATATATATATATATATATATATATATATATATATATATATATATATATATGTGTGTGTGTGTGTCAAGTTAGCCAGTTCCATATAATTTTTAACTAGAAAGTATTCCAGTTCTCCTCCTCACTGACTCAACTTTTGATTTTTCCAAGTGGAATTCTCTCCACCTCACAACTAAACAAACGTGGTACTCCTACACTTTATCAATCACATATTCAATCATGAAACCAACTTCTGTATAAATTATTTTCTTCTGGACAAACCTTTTTCCTCACATCCATTATATGGTGGGCATCTCCCTCACTTTGCTTCATCTCACACCGCCATACCCATTCTTATCCTTCTATTCATACTATGTTCTGCGATTCTCCCTTTGCAGAATAATGGCCAAATTCTAATGATCTCCCTACAGCTTTTCCCATGCTCCCTCCACTCCTTATCAATTCTGGCTTGACATTAGTTGACCCATGTAGAGGCCAACCACATTCCTTTGACTTGGTCCTTAGCAAGAGCATTAAGCAATTAAGGAGATTAAGGTGATTGAGCTGAAGGGTGACACCTTGGCCAGAAATAGAGATTGCCCAGTCCCATCTCACATGCAAGCCCAATTGGTCCAGCTCTTAGAGGCAATCCTTATCCTGAAGTTACAGATCTGGCTTGCTATCTTCCTTTGCCTACATTGCACTAACATGTGAGAGACTGCTCACATTGGAGGCCTGCTGCAGATATGGGTATGGCCTGGTACAAAGCTTACACTCTGTCCCCCAGATTTGCAAGGATCTGAGAGTGCTCACTTGACACCTAAAAGGAGCCCTGCACTTTACAAAGAAAAAATAATTCTTCCATGCTCCCCCCACATCTATGGGATCATTTGAGTCACTACACTGGAGACTAGAAAACCAGATATAGTGGTCCAAGAAAATAAGACAAAAGTAGCATTGATCATTGAAATCGTCACACCCAGTGACTACAGTGTCTTGTGTACAGAGAGACACAAATTCATAAAATACCAGGATCTGCATACAGAAATGAGAGCAATGTGGAAGAAAAATACCCAGACAGTTCCAATAGTAGTAGGAGCAACGGGTTTTATAAAAAGAATCTACAATCTTATTTAGGTATGTTACCAATCCATGTAACACCATACGAATTGCAGAAGAAGTCATTACTGGGCACATTGTGGGTGCTGCAAAGAGCACTTTGGGCTGACATCAAACATTAACACAATACTAATTTTATGAACCTTAATTGTACTTTGATTTAGGAATGGGGTCCATTCTTGTCATGGTATTAGAAACCCAAAAGATTGGGAGAAATTAGCAAAAAAGTGGATAGGGGTCCAAATGGAGAGATGAAAAGTCAGCAAGCAAAGGAGATGAGTAGTGCTGAAATTGAATTCATCCTTAAATCTCACCAAGACAACACTGATATATAGACTGCATTTATATAGCATATATCATGGACAGAAGTGGGTCAAAAATTAAAAGAGATAGCTGGGTGCACAAGACCCAGGATAAAAAAAGTGCCCAATCCTGGTATGTGCACTTGTGCTAGGACTGAAAAAAATGATAGTGTAGAATGCTCAAAATATGGAAACATTCCTACAATGGGGCCAGGCCCTGGGGTAGGATGCCCCCCCCCCCCCACGTTGTAGAAGGAAGTAGTAATCTACAAAAATCACAAAAACTGATAAGCCAAAGAAGAGCCATAAAGATGATAGAGTGGACTATTGAGGATAAGAAAGAAATTATACATTGTTACTATTATGCAAAAGGCCCAGCATTTCCAGACACAAGACATACAAAATGATTAAGAGAGAAATTAGAAGAAAGAAAAATATCTTTTCTGCTAGAAAACTGTCATAAGCTTCAAATGAAAGTTTGCATTCATTACTACAACAGATTTGTGAAAAGCAGTATATAGATCAAGAAACTTTGATCTGTTTGGAAAAAGAAGCATCTGAGGAAGTGCAAAAATATAAACAACAAAAACCTAAAGATTTTTGAAAAGTGTAACAGGAAATATGGTCATGGGAAAAAAGAGAGATTTGATATGGTGCAATATTTATGCAAAGGGAAAAGGAAAATTAATCAATATAAAGAAGACAGTCCCAAAGATATTCGAAGAGAAATACAGGCAAAAGCATCCAGATATGGAAAATTTTACAATAAAACAAATATCACAAAGATGGAATGTAGAAAAGAAGATTATTAAAGTAGAAGTTAAAAAAACAGAAGTTGAAGTTATGGGGTGCCTGTGAAGTGAAGGTTTTGGTGGAGTGTCTCTGAAGTGAAGGATTTGGTGTAGAAGGTCTAATACAGGTTACCTCACAGCATGATGGAATGAGTCCCCAAAGTAAAGAGAAACAGGAAGATCTTGAAACATCTGAAGAAGTATGGACATGGGAAAGAAAAAGAGATTTAATATGGTGTGATATTTATGCAAAGGAGAAAGCAAAACTAACTAATACAAAAAGAGCAGCACCAAATATATTTGAAGAGAAATACAGGCAAAGGAATCCGGACATAGAAAACTTTACAATACAAAAAATAAGAAGACAAAGAGGAAAAGCAGAAAAGGAGATTAGTAATGGATAAGTTAAAGAAATAGAAACTGAGGTTATGGAGTACCTGCAAAGTGAAGGATTCAGTGTAGAAAATCAAATGCAGAAAGCACAACAACAGGATAGAGCAATGGATATCCAAATTAAGGGGAAACCAGTGGAACAGGAAGCAAATTGTCAGGTGCCATATCAAGATATTTTTTAGCCTTCTACAGGAAATCAGTATAAACATTCACTTGAAGCTAGACAGCAAGGAAAGGAACAGGAAACTTTGGAAACACTGATGCAGTCAATGTTGAGGAGCGATAGGCCAGTGAGTTCCAATATGGCAGAGCAACAGATGGCATGGGATAAAATTGAAGAGAAGGTGTCACAGGAAGATGTTATAGAACTTCTATAGAATGCCCACAGGAAATAACAAACAAGGGATGTGCCCCCATTTTGGATGAAAATGAGCTAAGAGAAGAATTGCTTGATTTAATAGATATGGATAGATATATTAAGATCAATGAGAGAAATAGACTACAGAAGGTCAATAAAACCCAAAAATTCAAAAGTCTGATAAAACAAATGAATGCGATAATTAGAACTGTCCATAGAGATCCATGTGATATAACAAAAGTAAACAGGATATATTACTGTGCAGCTAAATTAATAACTGATAAAGTTCTACCACAAGAACACAGGGTAGTAAGGGAAAGGAAGGGGAGAAATCGAATACCATCATGGAAGTATCAAATGTTGAAAACTATAAAGCAATTAAGACAAGAAGTGCCACTGCTGGAAGATTATAGAAGAGGGAATAGATCAACAAAAATACTAAGAAAGATAGATGTGATAAAAGCAATGCTCAGTATTAGAACAGACCAGGATCTATCATGCACTATCACAAATAACAAACTAAAAATTTCAGCACAAGTGGAAAAACTTAGAAGATACACAGATAAATATATAGGAAAAGTACAAAATGAGCAATTTATTGATTAACCAAAAATGTTTTATAGAGAATTGGGAAATAAGGTAAAAGGAATTGAAAGACTGCCAAAAAAAGAGGAAGTAGATACATTTTTGAGCAGTATCTATGAAGATCCTGTGGAGCATAACAAAGATGCCAAATGGACAGAAGAAGTAAAAGAAAGAATAAGAAGTTTAAAGGTACAGGATATGAAATGGGATGAAATAACAGCCAGAGAGATTGAAACAAAGTTAAGAAAAGTCTCTAATTGAAAAACCCTAGCCCAGATGCAGTACCTACTTTTTGGTTAAAAGTATTAAAATCTTTGCACGAGGGCTTAGCCATGAGTAAGAATGATTTATATGTGCACCCTGAACAGACATCAACCTGGCTAACAACAGGCAAAACAATGCTCATACTTAAGAGTGAACCTGCAAGCTACCCTAAAAATTATAGACCAATAAATTGCCTTCTGATGACGTATAAACTATACATGGGAATTGATGCCGACAAAGTTTATAGTCATTTAGAAGAAAACTCAATTATGGCAGTAGAACAAAAGGGCGATAAAAGAAAGTATGGAACAAAGGATCATTTGTTGTTAAATAAAGTTATAGTGGAGAACTGTAAAAAGGGGACAAATTTAAGTATGGCATGGATTGACTATAAAAAACATTTGATAGTATCCCACATTCATGGATAAAAGCGTGCTTAAAAATGCATAAGATGCACCCTACACTGATTGACTACATTACAGTGACCATTAAACAATGGCAGACCACTTTGCAATTAAGCCATGATAAAGGAAAAATTATTATCCCAGGGATAAAAATTCAAAGGGGATATTCCAGGGTGACTCTCTGTCACCGTTGCTATTCTGCCTTGCCAGTAACCCATTAAGCTGTTTACTTAACAGCTTAGGCCATGGCTACAATTTGGCTCCTAGAAAACAACAAAGTGTAAAGACTTCTCATCTTCTCTTTGTCGATGATTTAAAACTGTATATCTCATCAGATGAGGAACTGAAAGCACAGCTGCAGGCTGTCAAAACCTTTTTCAGATGATATTAAAATGCCATTTGGTCTTGATAAATGTGCAAAAGCAACCTTTAAAGCAGGAAAACATCAGTTTGGAACAAGAATGTGATATAAAAGAACTTGAGCAAGAGTGTATAAATACCTGGGAATTGATGAAGGATCAGCAATAAAACATGAACAGATGTGAATGAAACTCAGTAAGGAATACTTTAGAAGACAAATTTATCCTGAGAACAGCATTGGCATCTAGGAACAAGATCCAAGCTATAAACCAATTTGCTCTTCCAGTCCTAACTTACAGTTTTGGAGTGATTGACTGGCCCAGAAAAGTGTTGGATAGATTAGACATTAAAACTAGAAGGATGCTTCGTGCTCACCAAATGATTGATAAATGTCAGTGTATACCAAGATTATATAT
Source organism: Protopterus annectens (assembly GCF_019279795.1). Lineage (NCBI taxonomy): Eukaryota > Metazoa > Chordata > Ceratodontiformes > Protopteridae > Protopterus > Protopterus annectens. Next base: position 369,446,212 of record NC_056727.1, on the reverse strand, counting down.
TCCTCATTCTGAAGGAGGGATGGGTCTCCTTGAAATTGATTACATGTAAAGATCTGCATTCATGGGACTCCACACATATCTACTGACCTCACAAGATCCAAATGTAGTGAAAGTTTTGAAACATGAGAAGAATATATCTAAAAGACTTCTCTGCTTAATTTAGCAAAAGCATATCGACGTCAAGTAGGAATGGAAATCAAACCAGAAGTAGATATAAAACAGGCAGCAAATGAATGTGCCAAAAAATGACAAATTCAAACCAAGAGATGAAAGGTTAATATTGGCAGCCCAAGATAGATGGCTACATGCACACTGGTTTACAAAGTCCATTGAACATGTGGGAGAAACAGACAAATGTAGGTTTTGGAAACAGTCACACAACTTGTTGCTGGTTGCAACATATTAATGGCAGAAGGACTGTATACTGAAAGGCATAATAATGTGGCGAGACTGTTGCACTGGGGATTGTGCAAACATTATGGTATAGAAGTGGTTGAAAAACACTGGAAACATGAGCCACAAAGCATCATAGAAAATGATGAAGTTTATATCACACAGGATCACCCCTTGCCAACAGTTCAAAAGATAGATGCAAGAAAATCAGATATAGTGGTCCAAGAAAAGAAGACAAAAGTAGCACTGATCATTGAAATCATCACACCCAGTGACTACAGTGTCTTGCGTACAGAGAGACACAAAGTCATAAAATACTAGGATCTGCACGCAGAAATGAGAGCAATGTGGAAGAAAGATACCCAGACAGTGCCAATAGTAGTAGGAGCAATGGGTCTTATAAAAAATAATTTACAATCGTATTTAGGTATGTTATCAATCCATGTAACCCCGTACGAATTGCAGAACGAGTCATTACTGGGTACATTGCAGGTGCAGCGAAGAGCATTTTTGGCTGACATCAAAGATTGAAACAAAATACTAATTTCATGTACTTTAATTGTACTTTGACTTAGGAATGGTGTCCATTCCCATCATGGTATTAGAAACCCAAAATATTTGGAGAAATTAAGAAAAAAAAGAGAGAGGTAATATAAATGTGCTACATGTGATTTGAGTTTTTTCTTCAGAAGAAACAACTTTTAGCACATGACAAAATGCATAGTGGTGAGAAACTATACAAATGTGCCACATGTGGTAATGAGGTGTCAATTACTACATGAAAAATTACACACTAGAGAGAAACTGGTGTGCTACTTGTGGTAGTTTATATGAAAGGCATACCTAGTAAGACAAGAGAAAAGACATGTTGAGGAGAAAGTATTTAAATGTACATTTCTCTGAACACACTCCTTGTAGCACGTGAGAAAAGGCACATTGTAGTGAAACAGCCACATAAATTGTCACATGTGCCAAGAGTTTTTCACAGAAGACTTGTCTTTCTACTCATGAGAGAGCACACTCCGGAGAGAGTGGCAGACCACTTTGCAATTAAGCCATGATAAAGGACAAATTATTATTCCAGGGATAAAAATTCAAAGAGGGATATTTCAGGGTGACTATCTGTCCTGCTGCTATTCTGCCTTGTCTTTAACCCATTAAGCTGTTTACTTAACAGCTTAGGCCTTGGCTATAATTTGGCTGCTAGAAAACAACAAAGTGTAAAGACTTTTCATCTTCTCTTTGTCGATGATTTAAAACTGCAAAGCTTATCAGATGAGGAACTGAAAGCACAACTGCAAGTTATCAAAACTTTTTCAGATATTATAAGAATGTCATTTAGTCTTGATAAATGTGCAAAAGCAACCATTAAAGCAGGAAAACTGCAGCATCAAGAAAATAGTTTGGGACAAGAATGTGATATAAAAGAACTTGAGTAAGAGGGAGTGTATAAATATTTGGGAACCTATGAAAGATCAACAATAAAACATGAATAAATGCAAATAAAACTTAGTAAGGAATATGTTTAGAAGACTTAAATTAATCCTGAAAACAGCTTTGAAAGCTAGGAACAAAATCCAAGCTATAAACCAGTTTACTCTTCTCATCCTAAATCAGGAAGCCAGTGGAAGAACATTAAAGTTCCACTCTACAAAGGCATTATTTAATTACAGTTTTGGAGTGACTGACTAGGCCCAAAACATGTTGGATAGATTAGATATGAAAACAAAAAAAATGCTTCATGCTCACCAAATGATTTATAAAAGTCAATGCATACCAATATTATATATTCCCCATTCTGAAGGAGGGATGGGAAAGAAAAGTAAGCAATTTCTTTCTTAAATAATGTTATTGTATAATAGCAATGACCCACTCTTGAATGTGGGTATCACAGATTTTACTCACACAGTCGTGAGTTATTGCTGAAATATCCAATATTAAATTCATCACGTTATATACTTAAACTTATTAAGGAGGAAAACTATCAAGAACACACTGTTGAACAGCATAGGAAATGAAAATTTCTATGACTTGTCACATTGTCTTGTGTGTCTGCACATTCTGTTTGAAAAAATTAAAAAACTGTTACATGCAAACCATATATTAAAAAAAAAACATTTCACCAAAACTGTACTTGTCTTTATAAGTGGCAGTAAAGGAAAGATTACTAAAATATGAGAATTTAGATATTAATATATATTTGAACAATGCATGTTAAGCAAATATTACAATGAGTCCAATGGCTTTGAAATAAAAATTGCATAGTTACTTGATTGTGACAAAATAAGTGAAATACAGGTAAGCAAGAACTGGCTTATTTATTCTCTTTACAGACAAAGCGGAGATCTCCTATAACAGGAGACAGCATGCGAGGCATTTTAAAAGGCTTGTTGAGTCCTTTAATAAGACTGAATAAAGTAGAAATTATTATTGTGTGTTTAACTGATTTCATATATATATATATATATATATATATATATATATATATATATATATATATATATATGACATGCCAACCCCGTGTGCAAGATGGGAAAAGGGGTTGAGGAGGGATGGATGGATCTCTCTCTCTCTCTCTCTCTATATATATATATATATATATATATATATATATATATATATATATATATGTGTGTGTGTGTGTATTTCATTAAGAAGAATTTATACAAAATTGAACTGTAGCACTTGTGCACATTCAGTACATTACTGGAAGCAAGAATGATATATGTCAGTATGTAAGTGCTGAAGTTCTGTCTTTAACTGGTTTTATCAGTTTATGAAAAGAAATTATTGATAGTAAGTAAAGGAACAGATTGTATACAGTACATTACTTCTAACTGCAGTAATCCTGTCTTTAACTGATTTTATAAGCTATAAGTATTTAAAAAGGATGTTTTACTGCAGTATTTTAAACAAATGCATATTAGGCACAAATATCGTTATGTTTGTGTAGCAGACTGCAACATCTAAAGCACACACTTACATGACAGCAAATTCTCCTGATAAGTAACCATAAGCGCTTTCAATAACATTTTATCCTAAAGTCTACATAAGCACGTCCTGTAATATTTCATCCCAAAGTCTGCATAAGCACTTCCTGTGTAGTCACAAAGTCTACAAAAGTACTTTCCATACATTCTGTTTTACTTCAATAAAGATTTATTTACTTCTGGTTTGATTTCCATTCCTGCTTGATGCCAATATGCTTCTGTTAGCCTAGGCAGGGAACTTAGATTTGTTCTCCTCATGTTTCAAAACTTTCACAACATTTGGGTCTTGTGAGATCAGCAGACATGTGTGGAGTCCCATGATTGCAGATCTATAAACGTAATCAATTTCGAGGAGGCCCATCCCTCCTTCAGAATGGGGAATATATATAATCTTGGTATGCACTGACTTTTATAAATCATTTGGTGAGCATGAAGCATTCTTTTTGTTTTCATATGTAATCTATCCAACACGTTTTGGGCCTAGTCAGTCACTCCAAAACTGTACTTAAATAATGCCTTTGTAGAGTGGAACTTTAATGTTCTTCCACTGGCTTCCTGATTTACTGATATACTGTGCAGGCATATGATACGTACAGCTGCATGTTTGCACAGTACATCAGGTCAAATATACGAGGAAAGTGAGAGACATTCTATTAATGTCTGGACAGTCATGAGGTAGGGTGAAGAGCATTACAATCTTTGATGTTAGCAGAACTGTATCTTAACTGTCCAGATATTTGCAAAGTGTCCTGATTTTTTTCATATTTAGCTCCTTCCCTCTTAAAATAATTGAAAGTCATTGTTTTAGCATATCTTAATAGAACATCAGCTGCACAACAATAGTTAAGTACCTGAACTTTATTCTGCTGAAATATGCTCGATTTATAACAGGCACAGTGATTGGGGTGTCCAATCAGCGTGCTTGCTTTTGAACAACAATAAACAGTTATTGTATAATTCTCACTAAAGTATGTGCTGGATGTTCACTTCACAGTGCAACAACACACCCACCATTTCCCAAACTGCATTCTGACTAGGGTGTGGTGCCTGACTAGCTTCAGCCATCTTTTACTTGCAGTTATAGTTCTGAAAATAAATGATTTTCTTTTACAACTAATATAGTGGTCTACACAAATTGTCTGCATGTAATTTAACTGCTACCTAAATCAATGCAGTAACACATGTACATATGGAAATGCAAACATTTTTTCTTTCTGTGTAAATACATGAACAAGTAGTTGTGATTGTATGTATGCACACATACATATGCAGGTTATTATTTTACTCACACATATCTTACATTTGTATTTTCTACAGCTTCATTATTATATCATTGAAAGTTTAGCTTGTTGAAATGTCAGACATTGACAGCTAAACTCTGAAATGGCAAAACCACGAACGGCCACCTAAGCAAATTTTTTCCCATGGAAAAATTCACTTGGCCGACAGACACCACAAACCCCCCCCCCCCCCACACCTCCTAACTAAATATACTAACTCCGAGATTGCTCTACATCGGGGAAAAGGGAAAATTCTCGGTAACGGCCAAGCAAATGTTTTCCCTGAGAAAAAGTTTGCTTAGGTGGCCATTCGTAGTTTTGCCATTTTGGAGTTTAGCTGTTGATGTTTGACATTTCGACAAGCTAAACTTTCATCAATATAATAGGGAACCATTTATGCAGACAATAATGTTATCACTTAAACATTTTATATGTTTGTATTCAAATGTTGTTGTGTGTACAGATATGTTTATGCTTTGTTTTGCATTAATGTAATAACATGAAAGTTTGGTTTAACCAAAACTGCTTTCTCATATACATTTTTTAAAGGAATGCATTCTAATTTCATTTATATGGTGCATAAAAAAATATGCAATAAGCATTTATATTTTTAATACTTATAATTGCCATTGTTGCTGTACCTTGTCTTAGCTATCTTTTTAGAAGTATTATATCTGCATGTTATAAATTCCTTCATGTTAGCAGGAATATTTTCATATTTCTTATTTTGGGGACAGGGAGGTGCATAAATACATATACCTATGCATGTGATGAACAAGTGTTATAAATTTTTGATTGACAAAGTGTGCCAAATGAGATTAGATGGTCAGAGATTGCACTGTATGATTCTGCAAACTGTAATACATCTGACTCCATTTTGTTTTTTCCTGAATATCTTCAAGTTTGAGCATATCTGAATGTTTATGTGCACTCCTGTGGCATGCAGGGGACTACTGAGGACTGCTGTAGTCTTCAGCTGTCTGCAGTACATTCATATGAACTCAAGGCTGTGTTCATGAGCAGCAGAGAGTGAGATACATCCATAAGTGGCTGTAAACATTTGAATACTACTGTGATTCTTAGAGATAAATTTAAAACAGGTTAATTTGCACATAAAATGTGAAAATGAACCTCAATTTATGGGAAAAGTTGAATACCCCATATTAACTTGCGATTACTCAAGCTAAGTGGCAATAATAATAAAAATATTACAATTTAATATGGAACAATTAAAATTTATTACAAATTAGTGAGTTACATTTAAGAAATGTTTATTTAACTAATAGCGTGGACATTTTACTAGGGCTATTACCGAATAATGTAAAGCTGTCATTTTTAAGTGGGAAATCATTATAGCAGTAGTAGAAATGACTAATGATCACTGAGAAAAATCATTTACTTTGCTATCTTTTAGTGATTTACTTGGATAGAGTGAGATTTTACATGTGTATATAATTATGGTGTTTGTGTTTCCTATCTTTTTATAGAACAACAGCAGGCAGACATTGTGTAGTTTGACTGATTATTACATCAAAAGATTATTGGGTATGACTGTGACCTTTTTTGCATGTGCAGTAATGATGCAAAACAAGGAATCAAGGCTGAGAAAGGACATTTTCATCCATGAGGAAAATTGCGTCCTCATGGGAGCCCTTGAGACATTTGGAAAGCTTCTGTTTGGTAAAGAGGGTCTCAAACATGCTGAGAGGACAAACGTCTGGAATCAAGTTGTCGTAGACATTAATGCAATGGGTGGCAGAAACCAAGCATTAACATAGTGCAAGAAAAGGGCAAATTATTTGATAGGGCATAGTGTGAGCAAGGCAAGGCAAAATGCAATTGTCCATACGAAGATGATGGCACTGGAATAATCAGAGGTGGTGTGGACACTGGCTATTACCCTCTGCAACAGCAACACACATCTGCTCAGGAAGGTTGGTTTAAAAACAGTAACATTTATTTATGTAGACAATTGAATGCTGACAATGAATGATTACATAAAACTCATGACAATAGCTATTAGTGGATGAACCTTACACATCTACACAGAATGACAATGAGGGCAGTGTGCACTGTAAGTGTCCCTTACATGTCCTTAATAAGCATACACTATTTCTTTATTTGTAATGTTTTCAAATAATTGTTTAGTAGGTCATCAGAAGAAGCAAACACTTCCATTATACCAATAAATTTGAAGGATATCAGCAACTGAATGGTTGCTGAAGATGTTAATAATGATAACTTATTTATGAAGTAAGCTGAGGAAAGTGGCAGGCAGCCCCCAAATTTAATGGCAGGATCTCTCACCCCACAACATGTTAGTAACTCAGCAGGAAGTGACAGTGCATCACAAAGTCTAGCACATGCTGACATTACACCCAGAAGGAACACCCAGCCACCTCTACACCAGTGCCTCTAAACTCACCTTGAGGATGATGGCAGGCATTCAGAGGTAACAGTGTCTACAGTGACACATTTATAAAGAGGAACCAGTTGTAGACATTTGTCACAACTACCCCAGGAAACATGAAAAGCATTTGCTTCCAATTAGCAAATGTGCTGTGACATTGTTAGGGCTCCAAGCATTGCCACAGTCAGTTGGAAATAGTCCAGATCCCCCAGGGTATTTGTGAGAATTTCCAGAGTAGGGACGATGCCATGATCACACTGATGTGTTGTATGGTGGCACACTAAGCATCTGTAGCCACCTCCATTCATACACTAGTTAGGACTTACCAGAGTCAAGCAGGAGTCAATCTTGGAATGGGAAAAGGATGGGGTATTTTCTGGACATGTGGAGGCAGATTATGTGGGACTTCAAATGCTTCTCATGAAAGTACTGTAACTAGTCTGGGAGGGAAAGCATGATGGATTCCATGCAGGCCAGATCAGTGTTCATCTACACCTACCAGAACCTTTCATTCAGTTACTGGTCGCATTCACACAGCACTGTCAGATCAGTGTCTGCAGGATCACCTGCATCAAATAGGTCACATTAGACCAACTCACCATGCAGGTCTCATGACAGCCCATCTTCACAATCACTTCCACTGTCACCTAGCCTGTCTTTAGGAGATACATATAACTCATTTGATTTTGAACTTCCGTGAATTCATTGTGACAATTCTGTAACTTACAATTTTACATTCAGAAACAAAGATGAATGTTTAACTTGAAGGAGGATAAGTTATGAATAAAAAAGTGGGCAGCTGGTCACATCATAACTGTCTGAATGCATTTCATCCATGTAATGGTAATGCTTAACACCTCAGAGAACTGTGGAGAGAAATCCATATGACATAACATGAGATTGCAGTCATTAACACAAATGCTCAATGTATTAACATTTGTACAGCTGGCACTTACCTATAACTTAAAAGAAGTAATGTACAGGTCCTCATGAAAACACTTACAGATTAAAATGAGTATCCTGCTATGTAAGTAAATACTGCTGCCATTTCACCCTCACCACTGCACAAATGATGATATTTTTATGTCTCTGAAGTCACAAATTATTGTGTAGGGCACTCCAAGATTCATTGAGGTACCCCAAATGCCTCTTCAGGAGGTCAAAGACCCTCACAATGATAATACAGGTCTGGGACAGGCTTGTATTATAGGTCTCTTCTACAGGTCCACCTGGATTTCTCACTGGTGTCATCAGCCATGAAGTGGACATCAAACATCACCTGAAAGCCAAAAAAAAGACATAGAAGTGGAGGGGGAGACAAAACAAAGCAAAAGTGGTTTAGTACTCAGAAATATATTTTACCATGAATAACTACTTAAATACAGTATAAAAAAGAAAAACTATATATTTTCCACTTGCCAACAAGATGACCACTGGGCATCTTACCATGAAGAAAGAAGCAGTAGAGTGAGTGAATGTACAAGATATGAGCATCATGTGCACTGCAAAGGTGCTGCACAGAGACACTGGTGATGCACTCCATGCATCACACATACTATATGGCAATTGAGGGAATGGTAGCCCTTCTTATTACATTAACTTATACCCCATGTGCCAGATGGGACCCTAAGTGCAACATGGATGCACTCTATCACACTGAGTGCCTCGGGGAAAAGTGTCACCTTATAAAAGGCTTTGTAGTCCTCACTTGGACCTGAGGTGACATCAGGAAATAGATACATTGATCCACACACATCAAGAGTACATCTAGGAATCGCTGCAGTATCTTTATGGTAGAAGCCAGTGAGATACCCAATGTGTCCCCAGTCTGTCTCTGGAATGTCCCCTGGCATGTATAGTGAGGGCTATGCGTGCCTTAGTATCCACAGAGATTGGATAATTTGCTGTTTCCTCCAGTACTTCCATGGGGTCATACACATCCACTAAGACCCTTACAATGTCCCTGTCCACTTTGAATCTGTCAAGTATCTCCTGGTTATCAAAGTTATAATGAGTTTTCCTCTGCATATATCACTATCGTCTTGGCCAGTGAGCACCACTAGGCACAAGCTGTTTTGGCTCGGCCAAGACAAGCAAGTCACACCTGGAAATAGCAAGGCTAGCAGCAAGTTACAGCATTTTCACAGTTTGCAAAGTAGATTGTTGAGACTCCTGTATCTACAGATGGCACGACGTACAAGCATGAAAATTCTACTATGAATTACAAATGGCTGAGAGAATGCTTCATTAGCATAGCCTGGGTCGCATCATTCCTCATTCACATCACGTTAACAGTTCTTTTGTTTATGCTCATTCAGAGTCATCCTGCATTACCTTAAGTGGCCTCTGTGAATGGCAACTTATCTGTGCTTATTTATGGACAGTGTGGATAGCCTTAACATGTCCAGTAATGACTATGAGTACAACCCTTATATAGAGAAGTTGAGCTGAACTGCCAGTGTTACTTTGTATATTTATTTTACATTTCACATGAGGGACATTACTAAAATGAAGCTTCCAAAAATAAAATTCTTCAAAAGATTTAGTGGAGTTACACAAACTGCCACAAATTGCTTTCTACTGCAGAATTTGAAAACTAAGCTGAAAAGCTATATATTTTGCTAATGTTAAGCTCAAGACATCATACTTCAGGAATTCTATTGAATTCTAACTATTGATTTATAGACCACAAATAAGACTGCTTTGTAAAAGGCTACATGTTGTTTATGGAGTATCTCAATCTTCCGTTTTTGACATTTTTCAAGTTTGACTCTAAATAATCAAATGCAAACAAAAAAAATCACATAGCATGAGAAACAGGAGCAAGAAATCCAGTAAAGAGCAGATACGTTTATTTCAAAGTGAAGAAAGAAAAATTACTGTAAAAAAGAAGAGAACATCAAACATATCAAACTTTTTAAACAGAGTTTAACAAATTATACACTTAATGCTGTTTATCTGTTTTTGTCATCCTGATCAACATCTTAGATATTCTTGTTTCTTTCCTATTGCGGACTGTAAAGCTTTTATAAAATGCCTCATAAAGTATCACATCAAAGATAGAACTTGCTAGGGCAGATGATTTGCTGGGAGCAGACCATAAAACAGACTGCTTTACAAATACTTGGTTTGATTAGGACTTTGCATAATGCCTTCTACAGTACAATAATCTGTTCATTACTGCACAGAAGCTCATTGGCAGGGAATATACTAATTCTGTAGTGCAAAGCTGAAGGATAACATTTGTCATGATGTGCTGACTCATCGTAGAGACACAAGACATACTTGTTACAGTCCTTTAAACATGGCAGATGAAAGATAGAATGTTCTGGTAGCTGACAGAGTAACCTGTAAATGCCTGTCCCAGGCAATCAACTTGTCAGCTTTGCTGGCTAAGATGGGAGACGTGTGCCATACTTGTCAGATTTGTGTCATTCTGCCTGAATCTTTCAACATTATTATCTCCCAGGCAATTTTTTTTCACTTTCTTGTTTCTTTGCCAGGTCTAGCATGCAAAGCTCCATGGATTGTTTATAAGCATAAAAGAAATATCAGCTCATAGCTGACACAAATGAGCACTGTACTTTAGGGCTTCAAACTTTGCAGGTCAGTGAATATAATTAAATTAATATTTTGTAACTCCTGTTTTCCATATTATCTGACAAGCAGCTGAGCCTCTTGGTTACAGTATAAGGTTGTGACTCTGAGGGCTGAGATGGGATCCTAGAAATATCAGATATTTGCCACAGGATCCTGTTCCAGACAAGATTTACTTCTATCATCTTCCTTTGTGGTGTCATCTCTGCCACTGTGCTATATCAGCCTATCTGTGCTGAATTGTGGGTTCATTGTTCCTTTGTCTAGACTATGAAAACTAGTACTTTGTTTCTAGTTCTATAAAAGGAAAGTTTCCCCTAAGAACTCTGTTTAATTTGCTAATCATCTTATTTGTTGCTTACATTTATTTTGAAATATTGAAACTTATTTCTTGAAATGATTCACAGCAAGCAATGGAACAATAAAAGAAAGCAACTTAAATTACAAGATGCCCATGGACACAAATATCAAATTCAAGTCTAATTCAAGGTAATGTTCTAGGCTAAAATTCAGAATATGGATTTCAGCAGTATTTACAAGCATTTAACATTGCAGCATATTTACTATATCTTACCTACTGCCTTCCTGCAGCATATTTACTATATCTTACCTACTGCCTTCCTGCAGCATATTTACTATATCTTACCTACTGCCTTCCTGCAGCATATTTACTATATCCTACCTACTGCCTTCCTGCAGCATATTTACTATATCTTACCTACTGCCTTCCTGCAGCATATTTACTATATCTTACCTACTGCCTTCCTGCAGCATATTTACTATATCTTACCTACTGCCTTCCTGCAGCATATTTATTATATCTTACCTACTGCCTTCCTGCAGCATATTTACTATATCCTACCTACTGCCTTCCTGCTCCCGCACATGCATTTCATAAGCAGACTAATTCACCTGAGAACGAGAGAGTATACCAGGCATAACCAAAAGGCTTCATTCCCAGAATATCAGGACATAAACAACATGACAATCTGCATGTCCCACATTAGCGTAATACCCTCAGGATTTTATTTAATGGCAGGCAAACAATAATGTGTCTCCACAGAATGTATGGCACAATGAACCTTTTCTTTGGGGGTGCATTTTCTAAAACTATGCAGGATGTACATGTACAGGTGCACACGCGCGCGCGCACACACACACACACACACACACACACACACACACACACACACACACACACATCTGACTACCTGAAAATATCTGTTAAATTTGAGTCACAGAAAATATACATATTTATTGCTTTTTTAAAAACAGCATGCTTTCAAAATCTTCAGTCTAACAGGAGAACCAGCATTTACTTTCCTCAGTTATTTACACAGACAATGGAGTACCTTAGATTATTATAATTAGCTGGGTAGTATTTCAGTCATCTAATAGATATGGTATAAAACTGTAATCTCAAAACATATGTTCAGCTTAAAGTAAGTGTGACACGTTTTTAGTTATATGGTTTATGAAGTTAGATTTGCTAAGCCTAGAACTATTAACAAATTGCTTAGAAAAGGCAGTAAGTATTTAAGTTATTTTTTGTATGCCATGTTCTATTTTATTAACCAGGTTAGGGCATCAATCTCATTGAATGACCTTTTGGCTCAGCACAGAGATACAGGAAAATAAGAAGCTACAAAAAGTAGGAAAGAAAGATATATGTTGCATAACAGCAACATAAGTAAAGATATGGCAGTGCAGTAAAATTATACATGACACACATTATGACTTCATCTACTTAAGACTGCATATCCCAATTGACATTACATAACTAATTTACAATATCTGTAAAATAACTACATTGATAAAACATGATAATGCAGTATTTATAAGCTTTACAAATGCTTAAACAATGTAACAGCTAAACTAATAACAGATACCATAAGGGTATGCTCCATAAGGAAACTAGTTGTAGGACAGAAGGTGAAAGTTATTTTGAGAGAATGGAGGATAAATATTTATTTTACCTTTATCTGTCTGTCTGCCTGTCTATGTATCTATCTATTAATATTTATTGACTAAGTAAGTGGGCTGGTGAGAAGAACCTTTTCAGCCACGACCCAGGTACAAGAGCACAATAGTACAAAGAAATTACATCACACACAATGAAAGGTGTGAATATCATAACGATTCAGAGGGAGTAATGCTGTATTTATGTCACAAATATTCAGAGAAATTTAATAGCAAAACTTTAGAAATAACAATTCAAAATTAAATACAGTACTACTGCATACTGGGTTACCTTATAGATGCAACAAAGTGGATGCCTGTAATTTAACAAGATAAAATATTAGACTGTTGTATTCACAGGAGAGAGGAAAATGAAGAAGAAAGGAGAAGAGAGCGAGACAGAACAAAGAGAAAAAAATGCCCAGGAAGGGTTTGTAAACTACTGAAATGCAGACACAGCAAGTCAAAAGTGATGTCAACACAACTAAAGTCATATAGTGCAATATTGGGTCTGTATATCAGAACATCGAAGTTTTAAAACTTCGAATGCTTTAATATCAACCCGTTTTGAGTGAACGCTAAAAAAAGCTGCAGAACACCAAATTCTTTCCTAGGGAAAGAATTTGGTTGTCTGGTTCTGTGGTTTTGCTATTTTCAGCGCTGTGGTGGAAATTTACGGGTCGGGTTCAGGTAAGTGTGAGATTGTGTGGTTGTTAGGATTAGGGAGCGGGTTAGGTGAGTTAGGGTTGGGGCGGGATAAGTGCTTTAGGGTTAGGGTGCAGGTTAGGTGAGTGTGCGATAGTGACGGACCTTAGGGTTACGGTTTGGGTTAAGGTAAGTAGATAGATAGTAGTGTATGTATAGTTCAGTGTAGGGTTAGTTGTAGGATTATAAGTGTATGTGTGTGTATTGATGTTTTTTAGGTGTGCTTGTGTTGTGTGTATGTGTTTCGGAATAGCAATTTTTTCCCAAGGAAAGAATTCGCTGTTCTGAATGTTCGATATTATGTGGTTTAGATATTTTAGGCTCGATGAAATAGCGTTCGCTATTTTCATCTTTCGATAACGTGATGTAAATGCCAGTATCATATGCTAATGAAAAAATGTCCATAAGGTAATATATTTGCATTAGCAATGCACATTTGTGAGAGGTTAGAATCAATGGAACATGTCAGTAATATGCTGAAAACACTGACAATTTAAATGTGCATCATCAACAATATTTCCATAAAGCTATACATATCCGCAATATATTCTGGATTCCATCATAAAATCCAGAAGTATATACAAATATATATATATATATATATATATATATATATATATATATATATATATATATATGTATGCATGCACACACACACACACACACACACACACACACACACACACACATACACACACACACACACACACACACACACACACACACACACACACACACACACACACACACACACACACACATATGCTTTTTATTTGCAAGCTCTATTGTAATCCACAAAAAATTATATTTTGGTGAAGAGCCACATAGCCAATTCTAATTGTAGCTAACAGTGGGTGGAACACAAGTAATGGATACACTCAAGAAAATTGAATGATAGCATGATAGCAAAGCAGTTGTAGAGTGAAGGGGAAGAAGGGGGTACACAAGAGAGATGCCTGAATAGGAAGGTTAGACGAAGAGTCACAGGGGCCTGGGCAATTTTTTTTTTAGTGGAAATGGGCCCCTTTTTTTGGATGGTAGAAGGTATGAAAAGACATGGAAACAGGAGGTAGGAAAAAGGCAGATACAAACATATGACAAGTAGCACACTACATTGACAAAGACTGGTGATATACATAAAGAAGCAGTGAGGTACACAGACAACATACATATGGACAGCACAACATGGATGAAGAAAAGATGACAAGTGGTGCACTTCAATAATACATTATGTACCAATGCACAAAGCAGTTCTGAGATGTTGCAAACTGTGTGACAGTCATACCAAAAGGAGCATGACTGCTCGTAGGCATATGACACAGAACACTAAATGGGAATTTCTGGTATCACAGTACAAAGCAATGAAAAACAAACTTCATCATCCACTAGGCTGTTGGCAGTGCAAGTAACCAAAGCAAGAGCAAGGCTGAGCACTTCCAGCAAATGTAATGTAGGAGGAATAAAGATGGGGTCAAATATGAACCTCAAATCCTGCCTGCAAGTAGCAAACAACTATGCACAGATCCAAGCAGCAGTACTACAGCAAAAGAGTTCTGTGGTTGTGTAATAAACCAGTAATGATACACACCACATATTATTCCACGAGAAATGTGATCCTGACATCAATGTAGATATTACATACCAGATGCACAGAGGTGATGTTCAAGAATGCAATGCAGATGTGTAACATACCATGATGTCACACAAGCCAAATGAACAGAATGCTCAGCACATGTTTCACCACCAATGGCATGTCATGTTTGCCATGTAGAAAGCACATGCTGATGCACATACATTATAAAATATCATCATATGAATATGAAAACTTAAGAAACGCAAGCTTATGCATTCACAAGTATGACAAAAGCATGGAAATTATGTCAGAAGACTATACAACATACAAGTACACAAGTAAAATATGAACATAGGTGGAAACATCACAGTGACCACCACAGTGTGTGGATCTGCATTGAAGGTTTATGACAACCTATAATTGTGGCAGAATGTTCTACAAGCAGAGCCAGATCTAGCAATTGGTGACCTAGGCAGCTGCCAAGGGCCTGAGTTATCTGACGGCCTTAACTTTGCTATAAAAATAAAAATACCCATAGGATCCTTCCTTAAACACAGGTAGCATTAGGACACAGGGGAGAATGCTTCATGACTTCCATAAGACCAGAAACTTCATTGTTAAGACAGTGTTCTAACATCATCCAAACCACTGATGGAGATTTAATCTGTCATCTAAGCCCATGCAGAAAGCTGGGGATACAGAGCAAACAAGCAAACAGGACTGCTGTGCATCATGACTGAGTACACAGCTCTTCCCTTTAGACTGAGGTGGTATAAAATGCCCCAGTTAGGGACACTGTCTAGCTAAGTGATTCTGCTCAGAGGTCAGGCAAGTCCTTAAACCTCCACAATTAGTGGCACTGGCTAGTTAAGTGATTCTGCTCAGAAGTTAACCCTAAAGATTAATTAATAAGGGCAGGCAAGAGCCTTAAACCTCTACACCAGCTGCCAGTTTTCCCCTAATTTTATACACACACACACACACACACACATGCACACACACACACACACACACACACACACACACACACACACACACACACACACACACACACACACACACACACACACACACACACGTGCAACAGGGAGCACACTGGCTTTTGGTGCATAATGTTTTGGGGGGTCTCTTCCCACAACAGCTAGATTGATTGTTGACACTACTGTGCAGTATTAGGAAGGATGGAGTGCTGCAGTCCTGAGTGTGTCCTTCTTTGGATGAGATGCCTTGTAACTATGAACATGTTGTCAGTTTGCCATCCATTCCTTATTTACATATTACCAGCACACTGTATTTTTTGTTGGTGTTAATGTAACATAGGCAATTCATTCTTCAAGGGCAGTATCCACTGAATTTATAGATAAAATACTGAAATACAAAGTTGTTTGCCAGCATCAACCTCTTCATTAGTTACAGTTCTCTTTAATATGGAATTATTCAGATGGCTTTTACTTCTGCAGACATTGTGCATACTGGCTGATATTGTTGAATTGTAATGACAGAAGTTTGAATGGTCTTTTATGGTTGAAATGTCTTAAAATGGGTGGTTTTGTCATTATTAGTTTCTGTGTTTTTTCATTGCTTATTGGAAAAATGTTAAAAACTACAAATTTAAAACACACTCTAACAAGTGGTATTGTATTATACAAGGAATATAACTTAATATAATCAGGAAGGGTAATCAGAAAATGCATGCATGGTCCTAAAATGTGTGCAAGGGGCCCATTGTCTGAAAACAGCCTAAAGGTAAATTTAGTCTGCCACTGGCCCAGTGCATTTTCAATGAACGTGGTTTTCAATGCAGTTTCGATAAATGTGAGTTTCAAGGGCAGAGACATTTTTCCTGGTCCACTTCAATAAAACACAACACTGAATGACATTTGACAACCTTTATTAAACTTCCATAAATATGATTGTTAACCAATAGTTATAGATTTCAACCAAAAACATGACACAGGTGATAATAACCCCCATGAAAGAAAACATAAAATAACCATAAGGGCAGCATAACCACTCACCCTTGATAAGCAGCATCCCCCACTTGCTCACTTATCTTTGCACTAACAAGGCAGCATTACCTGCTCACCTTCCATTTATTGAATTACACCACCATCTAAATAAGCAGCTCTGCTAGCTTATTAACTTATCCAACAGAGCAACCGCTCACTTTCCTTCCCCAATTATTGAACTGTACATCCAACACCAGAGGGGGAACAGAAGAGGGCAAGCCTGCCTATCTTCTCTGCCCACCAGCCTGACCAGGCTGCTCTCCCCCTCTCTCCGACCACAACTTCCATCCCTAATCATCATTAGGTCATTAGGCCATACATCATTCAGTGTATCCCTTCCTATACTAAGGGAGCAAACTATAACCTCATAACCTAACATAATTCCTGCACATGATCTAACTAATCCCTACCCCCAACCAATGGAAACCTCTCAATGATCTAAGGGCATTCCCAACCACTGGACCACCAATACTAAGCCCACTGCCGCTGAAACCATGCCAAGGTAATTGCATACCACCATGCCAAATTGTAACCCCATTTTACCACCCAGTGAAATTTACTGACTAATGAATGTATGTAATAACCATCTAAATCTCCTTAAACTCCATTCAATAAAATGTTGCCATCATACCAACTACCCATTATAAACAATAAAACACTTAAATCACCATCATGGCAGGTAGCAGTATGATCCCAATACACCACCAACAGCAAACCAAGCCAGCAAACTAACCAAACACAGTATACCAACAAACTCGAGAATGCCCGATGCCACCCAGTTGCTCAAAGTCAGTGACATGCCATCACTGTCCAGAATGTAGTGAATCAACCCAACCCAATCTCTACTGAAACTTCAGAAACTCAAAGCTAAATCCTCCTATCAACCTCTCCCCATCTAGCTCACAAGTCTAACTTACCCCATGCAACCCACTAATCCCCAACCCCTGCTGGCTGCAATACTACCCGACCCATCCCAAGGAGTATCCCAGCTACCAGCAATACAGTGCGAATTTTAATCTTGATACCCCCTGCACAAAATCTAGTGAAACAATACATTACCTTGTGACTGTAGGGCAAGAAAAACACAAGCAAACAAACAACTCCATATTTGGCCGCACTGCTAGAAAACCGTGAACTCATTCTATACCCCGCCAATACAGTCCTCAGCCTTCTCTCTTGCTTGTCAAGTCTACATTCCTTCAGCCTATCAAGTAATGCCCACTCTACACATCCCCCTTTGCGACCTCAGTGTGATCTGTCGAGTCGCCATTCCTTCAGACCACCAAACAATGTCAGTTCAGCATGATCTGTAAGAGAAAAAACTGTAAATACTCCACATATGCAAAATCAATTTCTTAATGACATTATGCACCACCAAGGGCATAGCTCTTTCATCAACTGTAGGAAATGCATGCAGTACTGAATCTGAAACCCCCATGAAGCTTAAGATGTCTTAGCAAAATTCCTCCATAAAGTTTCTTCCTTCCACCCCTATTCATGATATGGTTAATACCCATGCGAAATGAAACAATTTCATTGTATCACAGGCCTATTCTATAAATAAAATTATCACTTTAAGCATCTCATGAGGCTTCTCAACAAAAGTGTTAACCAATAATAAGGGCAGGGAAAGTTAAAATCGCAAAATGTGACAACAAAATGACAATCTGCATGGCCAACACTATCCATCACGTCTATATCATATTATCGAAGATGAAAAATGCTGAATGCTCAAAAGAGTGAAAATACCGAAACTCAAACTCCATATTGTGGGGGGCTGCACCCCCCCCCACCCCCCACTAAATATATATTCCAACTCCGATATCGCACTACAGTGAGCAAAGGGCAAATATCCCAGCCTTCACTGTACTGCAATCTGAAAAACGGAACTTCATGTTTTCGACACTTTCGCTATTTTGACGTTCGACAGTTTGAATTTGCGATAACATGATATAGATCCTATCCATCTACCCTAAAGGACATCCCAGTGAATTAAGCCAAAGGCAACACCATGGTGAAATACACCAACTTATTAACCCCTACCAAAGTAACCCACTTAAACTAGCTGACACGCAACTTCAGTAACCCCTACCTCCCCGAAAAGCCACATTTGAAACAAAAGTACTGCCTTGTATATACAATAATAACAACAAACACCTCCTTATCCCACTACCAAACAAACCGGATGGGTGACTAAACTTACCCTAGGGTTGTCCCCATGTCCCATGAAGGACAACAGGAGCAGTATGTGGAAATAAGAATTGATCCTGGCTAGCCTACAAGACCCAAAACATTAACCTCATAGCTTCCTATGATCCTATGATTGTTGTGATTCTACCTTACCTGTAAACCACAAATCTCCCTATAAACAGCCCCCATATCACCTTGCCCCAAACATATTTTCCCCTACAACCCCATTGCGCACCACTCCAACAGTCAAAATCCAAGCAAGAAAATCCATACCTTTCAAAGCCATTTCATCAGGGCACTGACCGCTGCTCACCCATCTGTGACCTCCTTGTGCAACACCCAAGTGACAGGGACATCCATTGAAACAGGCTCCATCACTCTGAATCCTCTATCTTCAGGACACCAACCACAACCCAATCAATTCTACACCTCTGCAATCTGCAAAAGAAAACAGATCACCATGTCTTTACAAGGACAGAAAGAACAATGAACCTCAGACCCAACCACTTGTGTCTAGGTAGCAAAACACCTTCTCACCAGAATTCCCCTTTCATCAGCTACCCTATGTCCTGAAAGATATGAGAACCCCAAATGACATTTTTGACATAATTCAGCCATGACTTGCTCGGGCGCCACCCTTTATGAAAGATGGACCAAAATATGACACAAATCTGGTCATTCTGCAAAATCTGTGCAAGTGAAAGGGTATGACTCACCACCCGTGATCCCCTTCAAGAAAAAATCAGCAACTGAACTACCTGCTGCATACACAACTGACCCCACTGCCAACCCAAACACCTGCTCCCACCAGCAAAGTCGACCCCTCCATGACCACAGAGACAGGACCCAACCTACACTCTCCTTTTTCTTGTCCTGCCAATACCTGGCTTCAAACCTCAATTGCATCCGACAAGCCATAAAAGTGCTTGCAAATTTAACCTGTTAGATCTCCCCCTCAATCTCAGAGCAATAAATGTGGCCAAAACCAGCTACCAAGGGGGAAGCAACCTTCAAACATTGCCCCTACAAACCCAAAGCTATGAGCACAACAGATCCCACAGCAGCATAAGTCATAGCCACGCATGTAGTCTGCACTCAAGTGTCCATCACCACTCTTGCCAAGACTTCCCCAAGCCACACTTTTAAGAAAATGATACCTCTCAACCTCTTAAAAGAAATCTGGGGGGACAAATGTCCAACCTTCCCACATCTGGTCCCCACGTAAACTTGATCAATAAGCTAATCCCTATATTATTTACATCATATATACTCTTTTTTTTTTTTTTTTTTTTTTTTTTTTAATGATATATCACCAAAGAACATCTTAGCTGGTTTGAGGGCTTCAACACTGAACTCATTTTAACATGAATGAGCCAATTGCATATCACCCAAGCCCTTAGAGGAAATGTCAGGAAAAAAAAACGTCAGTACCAGAAGACCACATGCTCCTTCACTACAAAGATCCTATTTCACATTTCCAAACTGCCACCCCACCAACCCACAACAACCTAGCTGGAATAAATCATGCTGTGCAACCAAAAGTTAGTCTAACCAATCCCCCACCAACTCCTAAACTTCCTGCAGGCTACCACTTCTGACAAAGCCTGGACCAGTTGCCATATGCAAACAGATGCAATCACTAAACAACACAACAATCAAAAGGAAAGCATTTACTGACACAAGATCTAGACCAAAATAAGATTTGAAATTAAAACCTCCAGAAAATAGGTGACACTGCTGTCAAATCTGCTGCAACATGACCAAGGACTCCCTCGCATTTCAACTACAATGTTTTCATTACCATGTACTTACAATGTCTTAGTACTTTTTAGGCTACCACAGTGCTCTGAAATATCTCATCATCTCTCACCTGGGCAAGGGTAATAAAAAGGCACTCCACTGCTGCAAACTACCAGACATCAATGCCGACTGACTATTCCAGACTGTTAAGTATGTCTGTTGCAATTGCTCAGCTATACTATAGCTATGTCCATTGAAGTTACATATGCAGTCATCTTTCTGCCACTTAACAGAAAGCGCTATTCATGACAGAATATATCCCACGACCTGCACTAAGAGCTAAAGGAGGATGTGTGTAAAGCTATCCTTTACAAAACTGAAACAGTAAAACTCTGGTTTTAGGTAACAAAACTCCTTGCTTATATAGTTTAAAGATTTTTTTTTGTCAGCTAAAACTTAATTTCAAGAGTTACAGCATGTACTTGTACTTAACTTTAGACTTAGCAAGCCAAGATCAGTTAGGTACAGATGTGTCTTTGCAGACAGCGACTTTGGAAAGATTGTCTGCTGAGTGGAGTTGCTCTGGACTTAGTCAAGTGCTTTATATCTCTGGAGTAGAACAACCAGAAAATCAAACATTTAGAAATAAATTTATATCCCTGTTCAAAGGCTGCCCAGACACTCAAACATTTTGAAGAAGGGACCAAAATATAAAGTAAATGCTGGCCAGTTGAAAGGTATGGTGGTTACCATATCAATGCCCATGCGTGGAGAGCAACAGCTACTTGCAGATACCTCCAACCCACGAAAACTCGCTATCCAAAAAAAAAATAAAAACATTGCAACAGCCATAGACTGCAATTGGTTGCAACCCCCCTCCCCCAACAAACAGTTCCAGCTGTAAGTACTGCTTCTGTAAACTTGGAAAGCCGATTGAACCTGTAAAGTTATGATGTCTGAAACTCTACTGTCTGACTTGTAACACAAATATGAGCCAAAATCTATAAAATCTAAAATAGACTAAGAAGTGATAGCCTGTTGCCCACAGGAATAACCTGGACCTTCACTGCCATGAATCAGAACAAAAAAAAAAAAAGTCAAGCCCCCAAAAAACAACACCACACCGTGGGCCATTTCAACCCCAGCACCACCTGACCAGTAGGTTAACTAAACACCAACAAAAAGTAAAATAAGCAATAGCACCACGACCAATGCCAACAAACAGAACATTACTAAGAAGACAGTCAATCGATTAAACCACCCCATGGAATACTTACCTAATGACAGAATAGCGCTCGCCCACACTTAAGGCCAACCAGCCCAAAAACCTTGCACTGTTCTTGAACTTAACAAGTTGCATGAGCAGCTCTTGTGCTACTCAGCAGCCCCAGAAGGACACAAAACCCAAAGTCTAACCCCTGTCATCATCCAATCCAGTCAAATTGCCACCATTATTGCAGGGCTTGAGAGAATATATTACCAAGGAAACCACTCTGATGACCTATCAAAATCCCTGGTCTGTCTTCTTGCTGCTTTCACCTATCCCTCTTGTTAATTTATCTAGTTTTTTTTGTTTGTTTGTTTTGTTTTTTTGGGGGGGTTGTTTTGTGTTAATACATATAGCAAGAACAAACCACTGGCCTGTGATTTTCAACCATCCCCACGGCCCCGTGATGGTCAGCAGCACAATGTGCATGGTCAATATCAACACCTGCAAAAAAAAAAAACACCCTTAGCAGCTCAGTGAGATGAATGGATGGCCATTCCACTCCAGTACCAAACACATCAGTCCTGTCTGCCAGCACCAAATACCAGCAGCAGTAACAAGAAATCAAGGACAAAGCCCTGGTCTACCCAATCAGCATTCACTCCAGATCAGCTCCCTCCACAGTGTTGCTGTTCCTATCAACAGGAGAGGCCTTAGGTCAACTGGTGCCCTAGGCAAAAGGGCTCTACAGCACCCCCCACACCACCCAGTGCCCCCATCCTGATCTAAATATACCAAATAAATACTGGAAAAGTGCCCCTGCTAGTGCAGCGCCCTAGGCAGCCGCCTAGTTGGCCTATGCCTAAGGTCGGCTATGCCTATCAAGGCTAGAATCCCTTCAGACCCCCCCCAAGCATCACAACAGGTGTGACTGTAAGGAATCAAATCACACCCACAACTATTAATCACAATAAAATCTGTATTATTTATTCAGTGTAATTTATGACCAGGCTCCAAAAGTAACCATGTGTAGGAGGCTTAAAACCCAGATGAAGTGGGGGGGGGGTTACTCACCCAGTACCTCCCAAAGCCTACCTATGTACTGAATACCTACAGGTCATCTGGACATAGAACTTGTCTTAGAAAGTTTACACAAAAATGTGACTTCTACCTCAATTACATGTGACAAAACCTTCTAAGCCCCACCCTACCCTTATCTCATTTCCTCCTAAACATCCCTCCATCCCATTTAACCCTATTCTCCCCTTAGTCTCTTAATTCCTGCTAATCTATGTGCCTAGCCAGACTTGAAGATGTCCCCGGACAAAATGGTCTATTCCCAACCTCATTTAATCTTTTTCATGATGTCTGTTTTCTTTGAGACACTGTATTATTTTGTTTAGTAAATTGCTATTCGTGTTTTGTGCTACAAATTCTGAAATTAAAGTTTTAAATTAAATCCAAATATCTGTAATTGTTGCAGAAGTAAAGAAGAAAATAGTATGCATGTTGACAGTTTTGAACAATGTTTATGACAACCAGGGAGAAATAGCCCAGTAATGAAACACTGAATGGCTCCAGCTGGTGGGTGCTGTGAGAGGGCCTCAATCCATTACCCTGCCTGGGGCCCAATTTAACCATGATCCAATTCTGCCTGCAAGCACAGTACACCTATCCAATGAAGATACAGTACAAAAAATTGCACAAAAGCATACACACATGCCATGCAAATGTGTAATAAATAACAAAAAGGAAGGGGAATGGACAGCATTTGTCCACAGTAGTAAGGAAATGCATATCTGAAAATGCAGTCACATAAAAACACAATACATGCATGTGCAAATAAAAATAGTGCACATGCATATATCTCCAACACAATATGGACTGCAAATTCCTACCAAGGTGCATGCAGCAAAGGGTCAATGTCTGACACATGTGGATTGTGCATATGTGATGAATATTTGAATGCTCATGTAAAAATGACACAAACAGCACAGTTATGTGCAACAGGTAAACAGAAATTATTAGCATGAATACATAACAAAAGTAGCATTGATTATCACATACCGCTATATACTGACATGCAAACATAAGACACTAGGTGGCATACTAGTGACAAGCAATAACAACATTACATGTAAAGATGCCTGACTGATCAAAGGAAAGTTATGGATACACAACTATGGAACACCACTTGCAGGAACAATACCCATTTATATTCTTGCATTATAAGGGTCAGTTTTCTGTGTTGCAGCTGTTAGGAGCATTCAAACATACAGCCATACAAATCAATGCAGGCATAGTATACAGAAGAAAAACACTCACGTATGTAAATGTGTAACAGGCAGCAAAGGTGTACACATGTCAGAAGAGAAGCTATAGTCACAATGTAGTGGTGCTGTACCATAATAACAAGCATGAACAATACAGTACATTACTTCATTAATTCATTACATAATTAATTCATTCATTCATTTATTATGTGTGACATTAATGTTAGTTATAAAATGACAAAAGTCAACATATTGACCATTAATGCTTGCAATTAATGCCATATAGCAAGGAGACAGGTTAAGCACAGGTGAACACACAAAGTGTACATGACAAGAATATAAGACAAATACATAATACAAGCCACACAAATTACCATGGAAAACCATACAAAGGGCATAGTTTCATTGGTAGTTTGTGACACATTGTCACATATGTATCAAATACTCTGTTATGGCATGTATGACAAAAGACATACAAAATAACATGACAGCAATGGGGTATGCAAATTATGCACATATATCAACCATGCGCACATATTCACAGGTGAATGACACTGCAGTGGTATGTATGTGGAATATCATAAGACTTAATGTTCCACACATTTCATATTTCATCATCTTTTCATGTAGTCACATGAGCACTGTCAATAGGACAACCGTGTGACACTGGCAAACAGCAAACTGCATCAGACTTATCTGTCACATACAACATCATAGTTGAAAAAAATAATAATCGCATGGGCCTCTTTATGCAGATGAAGCAGGCCACATACACAGTGCAGGAATAAGTTACCTGCATGTCATAAAGCTGTCAATGTAAATGACAACATATGAAGTTCATCTGATATGATGTTGACACTAGCAATGACATATTTGAGGTAACTCCTCAGACATCACTAATTTTAGATCAATTCCCATCCTCTCTCCTCTCTCTAAAGTTCTAGAAAAATGGATACATAAACAAGTTATGCACTACCTACTCTCTGAAAATCTGATCACACCTATTCAACATGGCTTTAGACCAAAGCATAGCACTACTACTGCCCTACTATCATTCCTTAATACCATATCCCTTGCCAGAGATAACAACAAACTTGTCTCCTCCCTATTCTTAGATCTCTCTAGAGCTTTTGACACCATCTTTCACCTACTCCTTCTGCACAAACTAGCCAACCTTAACTTCTCCCCTGTTACTGTTGCATGCTTTTCCAGCTACCTCACTGACAGATTTCAAGCAGTAAAGTGGAAATCTGCACTCTCCCCTCCTCTCCCAGTTAAAATGGGTGTCCATCAGGGTTCCATCCTTAGTCCACTATTTTTCAGCATCTTCACTAATCTTCTTTATTCTTTCTGTCCTCAGTCATCACTGGTCCAATATGCTGATGACTCTACTGTCATCACTATTGTTGACTCTCCCTCCGAACTCATCTCTACAACACATACTTCATTTAACTTAGTAGAAAACTGTCTCTCTGATAGCCAGCTTATCCTTAACTCAAAAAAAAAACTAAGCTACTTCTTTTTCTTCCTAAAAATTGCAACCACATTAAATCCACTTTCATAATCTTCTCCCTCTATAACACACACATCGAGGTGGAAACTAGCACTAAACTCCTTGGTGTCATCATTGGCGATCAACTTAAATACGATCTACATATTAACAACTGTATCAAGAAAACTCTTCAGAAACTAGGGCTCCTCTATCGTAACAAAAAGTTTCTCACCAGTGAAGCTAAAGTAACTCTCTCTTATGCCTACCTCCTACCCAGTCTACTATATGGCTCTCAAATTCTTACTTGCCTTACTTGCCCCAACTCCACACTCCTTGCCAAACATGAATCTACCTACAACAACATAGCCAAATTTGCAGCCCATCAAACTTACAAATCACATCACTGTCTCTCACTCAAACACCTTAACCGGCTAGAACTACCTCACCAGCGTCTTCTCCCTTAACTCCAGGTCATCCACTCTGTCCTTTATCAGCCTTCTTACTGTCCTACCCTATCATCTGTCATCTCCCACTATTCACCTGGTAGATCCCTCCGGAGCTCTAACCTAGATCTACTACAAATCCACAAACCTAAAACAAAGAAAGGATGTATTCTCTATAGCTATAATCCTTCCAAGGCCTGGAGCGAAATCCCACTAGAGATCAGGTCACTCAAGCAACTTAGTCAATTCAAGCTAACCACTAAAGAATACCTGTTAAGCCAATGAACCTGTCTCTGTACCCACCCCACTTAAACAGCTTATCAACCCTAACTGTATACCTCTATCTGCTTCCAACTTATGTAATTTCCTTTAACTTTTTAGACCTTGTCTCACATTAACTTCTCTATCCTAGGCACATTACATACATTCTTATCTGCATAATGTAAGATTTTACATCTACTGACAAAACTATTGTTAGTCCTTCTGAATGATGTAGGATTATAAATCTGATAGACATAATAATTAGTGTACTGTAGTAAATCCTTGTTTTTCATATATATGTTGTTTTGAATATTTTCTGTAAGCCAGTTGTTGGTTGTTTACTTATTTTTGTAAATGTTAATCTGTAGAACATGTGGAGCATTTCTCCATGGGCCTCCACTGAAAAAGGGCTACTTAGCTCAGTTGGACAAACCCGGTCAACAAATGTAAAATAAAATAAATAAATAATAAATTTTCTCATGTGCATTATAATTTAGCTGCATTATGGCACATGTGCAAATATGTCACTGCCAGAGCTTTTCTGTGCCTGGCTTGGACACCTGTGACTATAAGACTTGGATTTCTTCTCAAACCATCTGGACCTACAAAGCTGATATATGTATTTTTTTTTGCACTTGCTCTAACTGTCTCTGTGCTATTTAACACTTCTGTGCTGCATTTATTGATTTTGTTGAATTTATCACTGTTTTACAGCTTGCACTTATTTATTTATTTTACATTTGTTTTACCAGGATGGTCCGACTGGGGCAGTGCCCATTTTCAGCAGAGACCCGGGGAGAAAAGCTCCAGTCTAAGGTTACATACAAATTATCACAACAAGTAAATTGACAAAAAAATGAGTGTTAACACATTTACAGGATAAAAATGTAAAAACAAAAATATATACATAGTATCAAATTGAACAAGACTTTAAACACTTGAATATACACACATATATGGTTGAATTTATAAATGTGGAAGAATATAACAGTAGTTAGGAAATTAAGCATGGGAAATCACTTAGGCAAATTAGTGCATAGTTAGTAATACTTTGGTGGTGAGAGTTTCAGCTAGGAATGTAACTACTTATAGAGAAGTAATGTTGTTTGAAGGGTTATGTTAACAGAGTTAGTATGTACAGTCAAATTGTATAAACAATGCTAAGTTAATAATTAACCTGGAGTGTTATATGTGCAAAGCCTGGATTCAAATAAGTGTCTTTTGAGAGATATTTTGAAATGAGTAAGATTGCTTATGGATCTAATACTATGTGGTTTTTAGCAACAAAGTTAAGAGTAAAGAGGGTAGTCTGCTCTATTGGATAATTTGGTTACCTGCAGTAAGCCTTTGTTAGATGAGTGAAGAGTACAAATGTTAGAGTAGGGTTGTAGAAGATGCTTTAGGGAAAGTATGTTGTCAGGGTTGTGCATTATTTTGTGAGCCATTATTAACTGGTTATAGTTCATAATATGAGGTAGTTCCAACCAAGAATTAAAAAATGAATTTTTTTAAATTTAACATTTTTTTAATTATTTAAATGAAAAATGAAAATGAAGAGAAATGCCATGGTTTGCTACTGTACTGCTCTTAGGTTGTTTTAACAGTATTGTAATATTTTCTAACCTATTCTGATACTGCAAAAGCTGCTCTGAATTTGCTAAAGTTTTCCTGAATCTGCCAGAATATTTCTATGTTTTGCAAAGTCTTCCTATGTTGTTGGGGTTCTCTTGTTTGATCACTTTTTTCTGTATTTTGTGAACATTTATTATGGTTAGTGAACTTATTTCCAAGAATTCCTCACACTACAGGAATTCTGACTTTTGTTGTAAAGCATTTGTTACTGCACTTGAACTCAAACCCAGTTCATTTTACATCAAAACGGTTCTTTTCCACTCATTTGGGAGCAGAATTTAACACATCCAAGTTGGGGACTGCTGGTGGAAATTTTATTGTGTGTTTATCTGAGTGGCCTGAGAGCTTAACTGTGTAAAACTCTTTCATTCTGCTGGTATAAAAGAATTACAGTGCACAAACTCATGTCCCCATGACTTGTACATATGCAACCCTCTCCAGTTTAAAATCCTCTATAGGAAATGCTCTCCATAGTTTTACAACGTTCACAGCTGCTCATAGAGTTGCCAGCTTGTGCAGAGGGTGGAACTACTGCACATCATCTAATAGTATATCACTAAACACTCTCACTTTGACTTTTAAGTGACTCTCACCTACTCCTTCAAATCTACTAAGGATCTGGTATAATGGATAGGTGCATCTCTGTTTCTGGCCTGGTAGATATGGGCATCTTGAGACAGTGTAGTAACCTATGAACCTGTTATGACACAAGATGATAATAATGGCAACATATTTGCATATGTTTCATAATGCAACTAAATGATATCGCCACATATAACCTGGATTGTGAAGTGTGCATCACAAGGTACATATTACAAATATGACTGCAGTATGGGATGTGCTTTTAGTAATGAAATATTACCAACTAGGAATTCACCATGGTGGCAGCATGGCATGATTGGAACACACTGATGATACTTATGGTGCATAGGATCCTCCTTGATTGAGATGAATATCATGAATGATCATTCTGGCAGTCTCATGGAAGGAATTGCACATGGCCAGTGCCATGTCCTGGAAGAACATCCCCATCAAATCCTGCATCTGTATCCTAAATACATCTGTGACCGCATTGCTTAACTGGTCCTTCAGGTCCTCTTTCTTGTGTGGTGGAGGTCATCATTACTGTCAGTCTGCTGGAATGATGGCACCTGCTGGTCCCAGTCCCTCATTGTCATCATCTTCTACTGTCCCTCCTGGTCCTCAGTATTCACTAGAAGATGTCAGGCGTGTCATCATCTATGGTGTATCAGTGAAATGGCACAGGTCCAGAGTTGAAATATGACAATTAACACTACATGGTAATGACATTAAATAGAACAATACTTTCCAAAAAACAGGCAACTGTAATTCCCCAATATACTAAAATTATTTTAGGAAGAGACATTCACCCTAATTCTGGCCCTTCCTATCACAATGAATATCAAGACAGTTCTCTTCCATACATCAGTCTAAGCCCACAATGGTCAAACCCTATTTTAACATTTGCTGCCAGAAAAAAATAAAACAACTGAACTGCATGCCTGGATTGCCAAACATAAGCCTAACATTCTCGCTGTAACAAAAACTTGACTTAAACCCAGCATAAACAACTCCTAAAGTACACCTCCCAGTTATAATATCATCCATATTGATATTATAAAGAGGAAATGTGGTGATATTGCCACATTTCTCATTACAACAAGCCAATATAAAATTTAATTCAGCAAAGTTTTTTTATTATTTTCCTGAAAATAAACAATTAAAATCAAATACATATTCCTGTCCTTTATATCCTTCGTGGTGACATTACAGCTAGACTGGAAGATATCCTACAGTGAACATTCATAACAATTCCACAAGAAAAAATACTATTAGGTGATGTGAATGTTAATTGGTTGGACATAAACTCTAACTACACTATATCTAGCATGAACTTATAATGTTTCACACAACTAATTAATACTCCCATACATTATAGCAAGACATCAAATTCCCTATTAGACTTGATCCTATTATCAGACCCTAGCAAATACACCACCACAGGTACAATATTGGACTCTCTCAGTAATCATCTCCCAATCTATACAACCATACATCTCACACACCCAGTTAAACATCATGTTTATAAAACAATAAGCAACTTAGTATAACCCAAAATGTTCATTACTACCATACCATCTATTAACTGGAACTTCCAAAAATTCCTCCCCTTACATGATGCTGTAAATAAATCCAATACAACTTTCCTGAATATCCTAAACAACCTTGCACCTCCTAGAAGGATGAAATTAAAAACAAATAATGCAATTTGGTTATTCAAAAAGAGTACAATGCTAATGCAAGATAAGAAAAAACATAGAATGATAACATTCTAAAACATCACAATATTTTGGAAAATACAGAATGCTTAACATTCATTCTATAAAGCAAATAAATAAAGACAAAAAGCTATACTATAATAACGTTCAAAATAATAGCAAACACAACCCTAAAAAATTCTGGAGAACCATTAAAGAAATCTTGCATACCAGCCAAAAATTCAATCCTAACCTCTCAATACAGTTTAATTCCTATTTCATAGATAGCATAGAATATTTAACCAAGGATTCTCCAACATCTAATCCTAACCTTGCCCAACAGCCATGTATCACCACATCCACTTTCACCTTCAAACCTGTGACCACATCCAATATAAAACTACTCTTAAACAAACACAAACCGAGCTCTACTTCAGCTGATGCCTTTCCAAGCAAGTAGCTTAAAATAGTAACTAATAGCGTTGCCTATCCTGTCTCAGTCTTTATAAATATGTCAGTCCAGACATCTCACATTCTCTGTCTCTGGAAACCTCACACATTATCCTTGCCAAAGTCCAATAAACCAGAAAAACAAACATGCAGTAAGACTAGTAACAAAAGTGCAGACAGGAACAATGTGAAGCACCCAACAACTATGAACTTTACTAACCTAAATCGAAGTGTGATGAAGTCCCGCAGGAATATTTCTGGGATGAAAGCACTTAGAGTATACTACCTTTTAGTGTTTTAAAGTCAATAAAGTTTGTATTTTTTTAGTGTTTCACATCTTTCCAGCCTTTGGTTAACTTTGGCTACTAGTCACACATTATCCTTTCCCCAAAGTAGGAAATTCAACAGACATGACTAACTTTAGATCTATAGAAATCATATCCACCTTCTCCAAAATACTTGAAGAAATGTATTCAAAAACAATTGCTAAACTATCTCCTGCAGGAAGAACTCCTATACCCCACACAACATGGGTTCCATTCATCACATACTATTAACACTGCACTTATAACCTATATAGATACTACCAGTAAAGCTACGGATAACAGCAAACTAGTCTCTTCTTTATTTCTAGACATGTCTAAAGCCTTTGGCAGTTTTTCACAACAAACTTCTTCTTCAAATGTCCTTACTAGATCTCTTTCAACTCACCCTTCTGTTGTTCAAAAGCTACATATCCAATAGTCATCAGTCAGTGAAATGGCACTCCATGCTCTCCTTATCCCCCAATTACCACCGGGGTACCTCAAGGCTCTAACTTTCGTTCCTTCCTCTTTAACATTCCCACCAACACCTACCACATATCCACACAGCAGGCCCCCTAATACAGTACACAGATGACTCCATACTCATTTGTACATCTGACAATATGGCACACCTCCAAAAAATTAATTATAAAGTTTTAACAGCCATTGAAGCATAGCTTTGTGACTCACGACTCATGCTCAACCCTAAAAAAACTAAACTACTGATTTTTTTGCCCTAAATCCCTCTCTCGTGAAAAAAACAAATTTAAAGTCCACTCCCTTCCTAATGCAAAATGGAAAATTTTACAATTCAAAAAATAAGAAAACAACGGGAAAAAGGATTAGTAATGGAGAAGTTAAAGGAATAGAAACTGAAGTTATGGATTACCTGTGAAGTGAAGGATTTAGTATAAAAAATCCAGCTCTGGTAATATCACACCATGATGGAACAAAATTAAGAAGAAATAAGTGGAACGGGAAGCATCTAATCAGTTGCCATATGAATATACTCTGGAGCCTTCAGTACAAAACCTGTACAAAACTTCAGCTGGAGTTACACAGCAATGAAAGGAGCAGGAAATAGTGGCAACTCTGAATCAGTCAAATTTTTGGAGTAAGATGTTAGTGAGTTCCCATACAACAGAGCAAAAGATGATGCAGGATGTAGCTGAAGAGAATATGTCACAGGAGGATGTTCTGGATCTTTCTGTAGAATTCCCACAGAAAATGCAGAATTAAGAATGTGCCGAGTTTAGAAGAAAAAAGATTTAAGAGAAGATTTGCTTAATTTAAAAGAGCTGAATACATATATTAAGATCAATGAAAGAAATAGATTACAGAAAGTCAATAAGACCCAAAATGTTAGAAGCCTGATAAAACAAATGAACACATTAATCAAAATATTAACAGTAATTTATGCACTATAACAGAAGTAAATTAGATATATTACTGTGCAGCTAAATTAATAACAGATAAAGTCTTACCACAAAAATATATGGCAATAAGTGAAAGGAAGGGAAGAAATCAAATATAGTCATGGAAGTATTGAATAGAGAAAAGTATGAAGCAATTAGGACAAGTGTCACTGCTAGAAGAATAAAGAAGAGGAAACAGATCACCAAAAATAGTTACAATAATAACTATTTAATGATAAGGGTTGGGAGGGTGGCTTAATGACTAAGGTGCTTGCCTTACAAACACAAGGTGCAGGGTTTGAGTCTCACGAGGGATAATTGGCTAGGCTTAAAATGGCTCGCAAGGGCAGTTAGCTTAGTACTAAACTATGAACCTATAAAGACAGATGTGATAAAAGCAATGCACATGCTCAGAACAGACTAGGATCTATCACATGCTATTGCAAATAATAAACTAAAGATGTCAACACAGGCAGAAAAACTTAAA
Source organism: Protopterus annectens (assembly GCF_019279795.1). Classification (NCBI taxonomy): domain Eukaryota; kingdom Metazoa; phylum Chordata; order Ceratodontiformes; family Protopteridae; genus Protopterus; species Protopterus annectens. The sequence goes on along the minus strand of NC_056727.1, from coordinate 369,413,122 downwards.
AGATAAGCAGATAAATATAGAGGAAAAATGCAAAATAAGCAGTTCATCAATGACCTAAAAAAGTTTTATAGAGAATTGGGGAAACAAAGCAAAAGGAATAGAAATGCAACCAAAAACGAAAAAATAGACACATTTTGGAGCGATATCTATGAAGATTTTATGAAACGCAATAAAAATGCTGAATGAGAGTGTTGATGGAGAAGTACAGAGAATGTCAGAAGGAGTTGCATTGTGTTTTTGTAGACTTAGAGAAAGCATATGACAGGGTGCCTAGAGAGGAGTTGTGGTATTGTATGAGGAAGTCAGGAGTGTCAGAAAAGTATGTAAGAGTGGTACAGTATATGTACGAGGGTAGTGTGACAGCGGTGAGGTCTGCAGTGGGAGTGACAGATGCATTTAAGGTGGAGGTGGGGTTACATCAAGGATCAGCTCTGAGCCCTTTCTTATTTGCAATGGTGATGGACAGGTTGACAGACGAGATCAGACAGGAGTCCCTGTGGACTATGGTGTTTGCAGATGACATTGTGATCTGTAGTGAGAGTAGGGAACAGGTGGAGGAGACCCTGGAGAGATGGAGATATGCTCTAGAGAGAAGAGAAATGAAGGTCAGCAGGACTAAGACCAAATATATGTGTGTGAATGAGAGGGAGGATAGAGGAATGGTGAGGATGCAAGGAGTAGAGGTGGTGAAGGTGGATGAGTTTAAATACTTGGGGTCAATAGTTCAGAGTAACAGTGAGTGTGGAAGAGAGGTGAAGAAGAGAGTACAGGCAGGATGGAGTGGGTGGAGAAGAGTGTCAGGAGTGATTTGTGACAGACGAGTACCTGTAAGAGTGAAAGGGAAGGTCTATAAGAGGGTAATGAGACCAGCTATGTTATATGGGTTGGAGACAGTGGCATTGACAAAAAGGCAGGAGTTTGAGCTGGATGTGGCAGAATTAAAGATGTTAAGATTTGCACTGGGTGTGATGAGGGTGGACAGGATTAGGAATAAGTATATTAGAGGGTCAGCCCAGGTTGGAAGGTTTGGAGACAAAGCCAGAGAGGCACAATTATATTGGTTTGGACATGTGCTGAGGAGGGATGCTGAGTAGATTTGGAAAAATATGCTAAGGATGAAGCTACCAGGTAAGAGGAAAAGAGGAAGGCCTAAGATAAGGTTTATGGATGTGGTGAGAGAGGACATGCAGGTGGATGGTGTACAGAGCAAGATGCAGAGGACAGGAAGAAATGGAAACAGGTGATCTGCTGTGGCGACCCCTAACGGGAACAGCCGAAAGAAGATGATGATGATGATGATGAACAAAAACGCTGAATGAATATAAAAGAAGTAAAAAAAATGCTAAGAATTTCAAATGTACAGGATATGAAATGGGATAAAATAACTGCCACAGAAATTGAAACAAAATTAAGAAAAGCTTTTAAATGGAAATCTCTAGGCCCAGATCCAGTACCGAACGTCTGAATAAAAATATTAACATCTGCATATGAAGATTTAGCCCTGAGTAAGAACTATTTATATGCACACCCTGAACAGACACCAATCTATAGATTACAACAGGAAAAGCACTTTTCCTCCGTAAGAGTGCACCTGCAAGCTATCCTAAAAACTATAGACCAATAACTTGCCTTCTGACTATTTATAATCTATACTGGAATTGATACTGGCAGTTTATAGTTATGAAAAAGATAACTCAATCTTGGCAATAGAACAAAAGGGTAACAAAAGAAAGTGATATGGAGCAAAGAACCATTTATTGTTAATGGAGAATTGTAAAAAGGGAAAGTCTGCCATGTGTAGATTGCAAGAAAAGTATTTGACAGTATCCCACATTCATGGATAAAGGAGTGCTTACAGGTGTATAATATACACCCTACATTGATTAATTACATTACAGTGAGCATGAAACAGTGGCAAACCACTTTGCAGCTAAGCCATGATAAAGGACAAAATATTATCCCAGGGATAACAATTCTAAGGGGGATATTCCAGGGTGACTGTTTGTCACCACTGCTCTTTTGTCTTGCCCTTAATGCATTAAGCTGTCTACTTAACAGATTAAGTCAGGGTTACAATTTGGCTCTCAGACAATAACAACAAACTGTAGAGACATTTCTTCTTTTTGTGGTTCATTTAAAACTGTATAGTTCATCAGATGAGGAGCTAGAAGCACAACCGGAAGTGGCCAAAACTTTCTCAGATGATATAAGAATGTTGTTTGGTCTTGCTAAATGTGCAAAAGCAACATTTTAACAGGGAAAGCAGCAGCATCACCAAGAAAATATCAGCCCATGATAGGAATGTGATATAAACAAACTTGAGCAGGAGGAAGAGTATAAATATTTGGGAACTGATGAAGGCTTGACAATAAAGCATGAACAAATGTGAACAAAACCCAATAAGGAGTATTTTAGAAGACTAAAATTAGTAATGAAAACAGCCTTGACTTCTAGGAACAAAAACCAAGGTATAAATCAATTTGCTCTTCCTGTTCTAACTTACAGTCTTAGGGTGACTGACTGATCTCAAAAGATATTGGATCAACTGAGCAAGAAAACAAGAAAAATGTTTCACATTTATCAAATGGTGTATAAAAATCAGTATATACCAAGATTATATATCCCTTATTCTGAAGGAGGTATAGGCCTCCTCGAAAATGATTATATGTATAGATCTGTAATTGTAGAACTGCATACATATCTGTTGCCCTCACCAGATCTAAACATAGTCTTTAAAAAATAACATAAAAAACAACTACAGTTTAAATAATTATACCAAATCAGACATAATATGAAAACATCAGTTAAAAATAGATACAAGTTATATGATAATGATTTAATAGTTAGAGAAGTTTTAGCTAGCTTGTAAAAAAATTTAATGTAAATTCATACAATACAAACAGAAATTGCAATACAACCTGAAAGAAAAGCAGGTTTATAGTATATTTAGAGAGAAAGCCAGGGGAAATAAATTCTGGACTACATGAAAAGAGACATGGAAGAGCTCTTGGATCATGTGGCCCAGGCAGGTATGACCCTAGCCCTGAGTAGCATCCTGCCTTTGCCCAGAATGATACCACAATATAAGGACAAAATGATTGAATTCAACAATTGGCCAAGCTTTTGGTGTCATTCAAAGGGGATCCAGTATCTGTCTGCCTGGGACGACATGATCGACAGACCACAATGCTTTGCCAGAGATGGTCTACACCTGTCGCCCCTGGGATTCAGGTTACTGGCTAAGGCTCTTGACACCCCTATAGTGCCTTTTTTAGGCAAAGTTCAAAGGACAAAACCACCACCATAACAGGTACAAGCATACAAAATCTGAAGGTAATGCTACTCAATGCTAGAAGTCTAAACCTCAAAATGCAATCTCTCGAGGCACTCCTAAAAATGGAGAACATCAATATCTGTGCAGTAACTGAGACCTGGTTCAAGGCTCCAGAGAGCACCCCTGCAATACCAGGCTACAACTCTTACCACACTTTTCAGCCACCAAACCAGGATCGAAACACTAAAGGTGGAGGAGTGTCCATATTAACCAAGGATATTCACACCACCAGGCTAGTTGCCAAACACAATGTGTCTGAAATTCTCCAGGTGCAACTAACACTAGGTAAGACTGCAATCCAAATTGTAGCTTGCTACAGATCCCCCACCATGCCCCAAGATTCTCACTACACCTTTCTAAACATACTGGAAAATATTAAGATACAACCAAACACCCTAATACTGGGTGATTTCAACTACACTGCCATTAACTGGGAAAACTACTTGTGTACCAACACCTTTGCCCAACGGTTCTTGGAATTCATAAATTCCAGTGCCCTGGATCAGCTAATCCATAGTCCCACCATAGGATCCAATATCCTAGACATGGTAATTACCAACATGGGAAATCGATGCTCCACACCTATGGTCACTCCCTCATTGGTCAGGTCAGACCATAAGCTAATCACCATTAACATCCACATCCCACCCCTTCTCCCCAGTAAGGAAACCTCCATAAAAAACTTCTCCAAAGCCAACTTCATGCTACTCAAGTCAGAAGTGACAAACTTCATGACACCCATGCAGACGGGTACTGAAAGTTCAACTGTTGAGTCCTACACTAAGGCACTGCACGAGCACATCCACTCATGCATGAATCGTGCCTTTCCAAATAGAACCAAGATGCTCTCCTTCAAAAAAAAGGAAGCCAATCTGGTGGTCTCCTGCCATAAACAAACTTTACAACAAAAGGGAGAAACTGTTGCAGAAAAGAGGAAAATCCCACGATGCCAAAAATTCCCTTACCATCCTCAGTAGGAAGCTGAGATCCCTCGTAAAATCCTCCAAAGCTAGTTACAAAAATAAAATTGCCAAAGATTCCAAAGGCAACCACAAGGCATTCTATACCTATGTCAAGAATCTAAATGGCAATGCTCAGGATCTACAACAGAATGGCATTAAATATACTGATCCCAAGGATATTGCCAATATCCTGGCAGATCGATTCAGTGCCAACTTCACCCCCCTCTCACCCCCTAAACAGCCCATCTCAATACCGGAAGATTGCCAAATTCTGGTAATAACAGCCGCACAGGTAAAAAAAACCCTCTCCAAAGCTAAGAATACAGCATCCATGGGACCAGATGACATCCCGGGCTGTGTAGTACATGAACTACAAAATGAACTAGCACCTCACCTAAGTGTCATGTTTAATCATACCGTCACCTCAGGCCTCGTTCCCACTGAGTGGTGCACAGCTACAGTTATCCCACTCCACAAGCGGGGAATCCACCTTGGATCCTGGGAACTACTGCCCCATCAGTCTGACGAGCCTGATCTGCAAGGCCATGGAATGTATTATCATGGAACTTATAAACAAAGATATTGGCAACTTTCAAACACTGGACCCCACCCAATTTGGGTTCATGAAGGGCCAATCTTGTCTCCTGAACCTGATTGACTTCTTTGAATCAGTCTCCAGAGCCGTAGATGAGGATTAGGCAGTCCACACAGCCTATCTGGACCTCTCCAAGGCCTTTGACACCATCTCTCACTCTGGAATCATAGATAAACTTATTAAGCTGGGCATTAATTCCTACATCACTCGATGGGTTGCCAACTGGCTTACTGACAGAACCCACACTGTAAAAATAGCTGACTCCAAATCCAGCTCCAGACAAGTGACAAGTGGAGTACCTCAGGATTCAGTCCTAGGACCGCTCTTGTTTGGCATCTACTACTCTGACATACAGGCCAACACTAAGGGACTCTGGCTAACAAAGTTAGCAGATGATGGCAAAGTGGGAGCCATTATTGAATCCCCAAATGATGTGGATACTCTAAAAAAGGGCCTTACAGAAACAGATGCTTGGTGCCAGAGCCATGGGCTCAAGCTCAATGCCAAGAAATGTATAGTTATCCCCTTTGGGAAAAAACATGTACCCGTGAATTTTCACATAGGTGACAGTACACTAAACACCGAAAGTGTGATAAGAGACTTAGGGACACAGGTGGACAGTGGTCTCACCTTCAATAACCACATTGCCACAACAGTCAGGAAATCCTTCTATGTGGCACACCTCATCACTAAGGGCTTTTCATCCAAAAAAAAAGGAGGTCATTGTCCCACTGTACTCATCCCTCATTAAACCCATTATAGAATACAACGCCCCATTTGGTATGCACCTCTCAAGACATCTGCAACAACTAGAAAGGCCGCAGAAATATCTCACTAAAAGAATCACAGGCCTAAAGTAGATGCCCTATGCTAACCGCCTTAAAAAACTCCAGCTATATTCTGTCGCATATCGTCTACTCAGAGGCAATCTCTGCTTAACATACAAGGCCATGTCAAACCCAGAGCTGTTGGACATGCGACACTTAAAGAAATCCCAATCCTTCAGAGCCACATGGTTCAGGGATCTAAACCTTGCCAACACAATAAACAAAACATGCTGGAGGGATAGGTTCCTGACCCAGAGACTCTCCAGACTCTGGAATAGACTGCCCATACATGTCAAGCAGAGCACCTCCTTGGCCCTCTTCAAAAGAAACCTTGATGATTGGATGGGAGAAAGGAAATAAACCCCAGGGATCACGTCAGGCGCCATGCTAGACAGGGGTCCAGGGAAGTAAATAGTGTGGGAAGAAATAGCCAAGGAACTGTTATGTCTGGGCTTGTATAGGCCCTAGGGCCTATAGCCTAGTACCAACCTATGAACCTATAAGGATGTGAGTGAAGAAGGTAGAATAAGGAAATGTAAGGTTTGAATAGGTTTTTGTTCACATTTGTTCACATTTGTTTATGAGGATAAGTTATCCTGTGTCTGGTATTTGACTGCTGAGCTATTTACAGAAATATGAAAATTATGACAGTATGCATATTCAAGTATATAAACAACTGTGGACATCCCTCATTCTGTACTATTCTGAAAATATAAACAATGAATGTAACCTGTTAAATACCTAACCTCATAAATGTTTTATAATGCACATACTGTGTTGAAACTTAAAGTGCTACAGATGGAAGAGGAATTAAAATTAGCTGCCATGTAATGTGTTGCTGATGAAGCTCTTTTGGAATTATTAAATTCTAACAAGAAAATATAAATATTTTAAAAAAACATAACTGGTGTCTTCTGAGAAAAAAATGGAAATGTGGAACTATCTACATTAATTTTGATAAATCTGGAGCATCAAAATAGACATAAGCTCATTCCAAAATCAATAGCTATTGAAATAAGACAGGTAGTGAATTTTATTAAAGTTCTCAAATAAGTATGTCCATAGAAAATAACTTTCTCAAATTGCTTCCATTATCTAAGATTATAGCTTGAAAATGGACAAAATTCAGATAAAGTTGGAAATTATATAGAATATCATTATTTTAAACAGTTTAAAATCCTGAAGTGCTTAATTGGACAACAAGGAATTCAGATTAAGGTACTGGGAAATACAGACGGATGAAGTATGGGAGGAAGAATGTCAAAAAGAATTTTTTAAAGCAGAATGCCAGGTTGTCAGAAAATATTAGAATAGCTTGAAAATAGAGAAGGGAAAGTAGATTAAGTATGTAAGCAATCCCCGAAAAAATGAATGTGCATAACCAGTGGGAATATCGGCTGCCAGTTTTAATTTCAAAAAAACAGTTATCTTCTACCCAATAAAGGATCCACATCATCATCATCATCGTCTCTGTTGCTCGCCAGGTTAGGATAAAACAAGCGAGCAGCGTGGGTTTTTGTTCAAGCAGCTATATTGCATGCAAACACAATAGGAATGAGATTAAGTAACTTTAACTTATAAACAGATTTGCTATCATGCACATAGGTTCATAGGTGTGTACTAGGCTAATGGCCCTGGAGCCTTTACAAGCCAAGCCCAAACAAATTGCCCAGACACTGTGCTACCTCATGTTAGTTCACAGTGCCCCTATCCAGTAGGGCAACTACAGTGATCCCTGGGGTGAACTTTCTGTTACCCATCCATTCAAAATGACTTCTCTTGAAGAAAGCCAGCAAGGTGCTCTGCTTGACATGAATGGGAAACTTTTTCCAGAGTATGGGCAATCTTTGGGAAATGAACCTGTCCCTCCAGCATGTTTTGTTAATTGTGGTAACGAGGTTGTGTTCTCTGGAGAGTTTGGCAAGGGGGGACTGGGATTTCTTTAGGTGTAGCATTTCAAGTAGGGCTGAGTCAGACATCGCTTTGTAAGTCATGCAGATATCACCTATAAATAGACGATTTCTAGATAACTGGGCTTTGTTTGCTTGGTTGTTAACATTCTGATTGCACCTTCAAAACAGCACTGAAGCTAACACGTGCTTGGTATTTATATGCACACACAAATCTTAGAAATGCTTCTTAAAGGTACAACACACCTGTTATTCTACATCCTCCCTCTGAGAAAATGAGTTAGACATTGTCACTGAAATTAATGAATATGCAGTTTACATAGAAATGATTTTCATTATGCAATTATACAAAACTAGATACATAACACAACTATGACCAAGTTGCTGTATATTTCACACTAGGCTTTGAAATGCGACCATATCGTGTGACATAAAATTTGGGATCTGGCTTAACAACTGAGATTGTATCTGCTGACTGTTCAATCTTAGGAACACTAGAATCATCTACCAGAATAGCATCAGGAGTCAAGATACATTCTAGAACAGGAAAATCAATCTGGATTACTCTGAGAGTTAGAGTCTTTATCACAGGTACGATGCTACAGTATATGATCTGCTACAGGAAGAAGATGTATGTGATTTCTCCTGTATTCCACACCCTTGGAATTAACAAAACAGGATCTTGGCTCTACACAAATACTCACTAGTTGACCAATCCAGTCAAAACCTTTTGCTGTTTGTATCCTTACTGTCCCTCCTTTTTTTCAAGTGACAAAAAATTCTGCTCAACTTGTCATAGCTACACTTTTGGAAAGAATGCTTTCTAGATAACTGGGCTTTGATTGCTTGATTGTTCTTAGCTTTAAGCCTCAATAAATTAAAACTGATAGGCAATGTTGTTCTGGTTTCCCTAAATAGAGGTCTCTCAGCAGGTAAGCGAAGTATATTGTCATGGAATATGTTTCTGAAATTGACTAAGTTCAAAAAAAACATTGGCATTAGCACGCTTTGACTGCTCAAGTAATTGGTTTGCACTCTATACTGCACGTTCAGAAAGTCCATTTGTTGCAGATACTCTAGACTACTGGTAACATGTACAAAGTCACATTCTCTGGCAAATTTCTGAAACAATTGACTGGTGAATTGCATACCATTGTCAGAGACTAATTTCTGTGGACTGCCATGGACTGAGAAATGGCGCTTCAGCTTAGTAATGACTGTAGCAGAAGTTAGATTAGGTAGAAAATCGATCTCAAACCAATTCTTATAAGAGTCTACCAGTACTTAGTAATGTTGATTGTTCCACTCAAATATGTCAGTAGCTACAATTGACCAAGGTAGATCAGGAATTTGACTTAGCTGAAGTGACTCTCTTTGCAAATGCACTTTAGTACAATTACATACTGAACAGGAAGAAAGTACTCTGTCAATGTCTTTCACTAGAGAACTCCAAACCACTAGTCTTGTTCTTCTCTTAGTAGATTTCTAACCCGGGTGACCACTGTGCAAAATCTGGATATGTTCTTGGTGTCTATTTTAAATCAGAGAACGCTTAAAAAAGCAAATGCTGATTTATCGACCCCATGTAAGAAAAAGCTTACAACCCCGAACACTTAGAACAGTGATTATTTTCCCAGGGAAAAAAAATCGCTGTTCCAAAAAAGAAAAAGAAAAAAATTTAAAACATTACATAAAGTGGGGGGCTTTGCCCCCCCACACCCCCCTACTTAAATATACCAACTCCGAGATCGCACTATAGTGACAAAAATGGCAAAATAACGAAGGTGGCCAAGCGATTTCTTTCCCAGGGAACGAATTCGCTTATATGCCGTTTTGGTATTTTGCCGTTTCGTGCTTTCAAGTTAGATCAAGATGCATTTGAAAGAATGCGTCTTCGATCATATAACAGGGAACCTATTCTTGTTGCAAGGAAGCAGGAACAATAATTTTAGGACCTTTAAAAATAATTCCATCTTCCGTCAACAACTCATCTCTGTAAGGAATGTAAGATTGCACTTCTGGTAGTGCACTTGATTGGTTTGATGGCATCCAACACTGATATAGTAATTGCACTTCTGCAAGACTGGATCAGTCATTGTATGATCTCTTAGCTCATTGAGTCTTGTGGTAGAAAAATTACTCACTTCCATGATATCAAAGTCAAAATTCTCTGTGTGAAGATGTTCTGTTGTATTTCTAGGTGCTCAGAATAAGGTATCAGCCATATAAAGAAGTTTGCCTTTCATATAAACCATTTTGAACTTGTACTTTTGCAATTTGAGCACCATTTTTTGTAATCTCGCTGGAGCCGAACACATAGGTTTCTTTAAAATAGTAACTAAAAGTTGATGATCAGTTTCAATCTGGATTTCTCAGCCATCAATATAATCACAAAACTTGGAACATACAAACACTATTGCCAAATGCTCTTTTTCAATTTGAGCATATTGCATCTCAGTCTGGGTAAGGGTTCTAGATACATAGGCTACTGGCTTGCCTTCCTAGAGAATAACTGCACCTAAACCAAATCTTGAAACATCACAGGAAAGAGTTACTGGTTTAATGACATCATAATATCTTAATGTTGGGGGGTAGCAATTTTCTGCTTAAGAACTTCAAATGCTGTCTGGTGCTGGTCTAGCCATGACCAAGTAACATGTTTACATGTCTGCTCTCTCAAAGGTGCTGTCAGCTCACTGAAATCTGGTATAAACTTGCCTAAGTAATTGACCATACTAAGAAAATGTTGTAGAGCTTGCATATTATCTGGTGCTGGCATCTCAAGAATGGCTGCTTGCTTGGATGGGCCTGGTCTCAAGCCCATATTTGTAAACAAATGACCTACATATGTAACTTCTGGTAGTCTGAATTTGTACTTCAAAGCACTGAGCTTTAAGTTCACTTTGCATGCTCTGTCTGGAACTCTCTTAAGATTTCTATCATGCTCTACCTCACCATTGCCTCCGACCAATATATCATCTACTATTATGCCACATGGATAGCCCGAAAAAATTTGCTCCATTGTAAGCTGGAAGACTTTACTTGCAGAATTTATTCCAAATGGCACCCTGAGGAATCTATATCCTCCAAATGGGGTACTGAATGTAGTCAGTAATGAAGATTTGTGATCAAGCCTCACTTGCCAAAATGAACTCTTTGCATCTAAGACAGGAAAAACAGTGGCATTTGATATCAGGGCTGCAACCTCTTCAACTGTGCGCATGGGATGGTGCAGCTCTTCAATGCTTTGTTCAAATCTCTTGGGTCAATACATATTCTGATTTCATCTGAGCCTTTTTTACAAGCTATTACCACGGATGACACCCATTCAGCAGGTTCTGTGACTCGACAAATTACACCTTGTTGAACCATTTTGTCCAACAGAACTTTGACCTTATGCTGCATAGCTATCAGAACTGTTCTTGCTGGTCTGAGACCACTGGACTGATTTCTGGGTCTAATTTCATGGAATACACAACTGGAAGTTTGCCCAATCTGTCATCTAAAACATCAGCATACTCTGAAAAAATAGCATCAGTGAAACTGGAACTAGGACATGTGCTTGTCTGAGGAATTTCTTTGGTAAAAGAAAGCAGATTCATTTTCAAACTGTCTCTGAGACCCAATAATGACTGCACAGGTTTTCAAACTACATAGAACAATAGGCTATAGCAGCTCTTAGCCCAATAACATGAAAGCACTACTGAGCCTTTGGTTTGAATTTCTTCACCTCCATATGCTATAAGTTTTACACAGCTAGTCACATTTAGTTGTTCACTCTAACCCTCGCAAAAGTATCTGCAGACATGACATTGCACTTTGAACCATGTCTACTTTAAGCTTGGTGGATTTACCATTGATCCAGACAGTACAAAACATGCCATTTCTTGTCAATAAATCTACAGCATCAATCCTTTCACCAATTACTGATAAACCATGTACATAGAAAGCAGACTGTTGCAGGTCAATTTGATTAACTTGCTTTTTGGAGTATCCTTTCTTTGCAATTGTGTGAGGCTTACTTGATTTACAAAATCTTTGAAAATGGTTCCATTTCTTACACTTATGACACTGCTGACCAAATGCCATGCACTTTTCTCTTCTGGGCTCATGGTTAGCACTACAATTTTGATAGTTAACAATAAAGCTTGATTTAGGTTTTGCTGATTCACTCTTATGCTGTACTGAGCAACATGTGCTTTGCACTAGATACCCTTGGTTTTGCACTGAGCATGCTCCTTTAACTGAACTGTTCTTGGAATGTGCTAGAAGACTACAAGTTTTACCTGGAAGTCCCACAGGGGCTGCCGCTACCATGTGCTTAGGCCTGCTTTTGCCTGTCACATGTTGTATGCTGTCTACATGAACTCTGGAGCCTACTGAAACCATATGTTATCACTAGTAAGCATATTTGTGTGCCTTTCGGTAATGTTATGAATCTGACAAATCTCAATGGCTGTACTCAGTGTTAAATCACTGTCACAAAGCAAAATCCTTCTCACTGCAGCATTATTAATACTGCACATGAGTGTGTCCTTCATCAAGTCATCATTTAAATCATCAAACCTACACATTTTAGCTTTGTTTCTCAGATCAGTAATACAAACTGCAAAAGTTTACCCTTGCTTTTGATCTCTCGTGTAAAACAAATGCCTCTCTAGTGTAACATTAGTCTGGAGGTTGCACATCTCTCTGAACTTGCACTTTAAACTTGGGGTCCTCCCTTGATTCAGCCTGCACAACAACACGATGAGTTTCTCTTTCACCTTCATACACTGCTGGTGCATAGACAAATGAATGCTCCCTTTCAAAGGCTTCTGACCCTGCTAAGTTCAGCAAAATGAATGCCCTGGTACATGCATCATTATCAGAATAAGCTGTTTGTATAACTATAATCCATCTGCCATATTGATATATCTCAGTGAAATCTCTTGCAAATATGTACGAACACACACACTTGTACATACATGTATACATGTGCTTGAAATTTATGCCAGCACTTGTAACAACACAACGAGCCTTTGTATAACTGAATTTCATGAAATAAGTTTCCTGGGCACTGGAACACTTGAAATCTCTTTTCTGTAAAGCCTCTTGCCTTGAAATTATTTTTACCATATGAGCCATTTATCTTGTAAAGGCAAAATGCTAAAGTCATTCATCATCATTATTTTACTGTATGAGCCTTTGTCTTGTAATCATTTTAATGCCAAAGCCATTTACCAACATTTTACTGCCAAAGTCATTTATCATCATTTTAAGAAACTTTTCGAACAACTGCACAGTGCAAATAACCTGAGCAATAGAAGCTGTGGGCAAGAAACATTTTGAAGTAACTGTACTTTACGAATACACTATCTTGAAGCAATGGCACTTTACGAATGAACTGTTTCGAAATAATTGTGAGTTGTGAATAAGCTATCTTGAAGCAATGGCACTTTATGAACGGACTGTTTCGAAGTAATGGCACTTTATGAACAGACTGTTTCGAAATAATGGCACTTTATGAACAGACTGTTTCGAAGTAATGGCACTTTATGAACAGACTGTTTTGAAGTAATGGCAATTTGCGAATAAACTTTTTTGAAGCAATTGCAGTTTGCGAATGTATTTGGCAGAAGAAGCTCAGTGTGAGAAACACCTCAAAATAACTGCACTTTGCAAATAAACAGTACACAGCACACTGGAATATCCCCAAAATGGCTGTACTTTGCCAAACAGCTCTGTATAGTGCGAGAGACACTCTGTAATGGGGGCACTCCATGAACAGACACACCCAGGCACAAGAAACATTTTAAAATGGCTTCACTTGACTGCACCTCATGAAATAGTTGCACTTTGCACACAGCAAACTCTTCAGAATTAATGCACAGCAATAAGCACACACTGTAAGCACTTTGAGGTACTTTGAACAACTCTAGTTATGCTATTCAAGGCTTCAATCAAAGCGAAGTAGCAATTTGTACCACAGTAATTCACCCAAAACACATGTAATCACCTTTGCTTTATTTATACTCAAGGTGCCTTTTCTGCACTTTCTTTTATAGTCATTTTATTCATTGAATCTCTTAATGTGCCTTTGATGCCCTTCTGTTATATTAATTTTGCTCATTTAATCTCTTTTCATATCCATTATACTTTCTTGTGCTTGTTTCAACTCTAAAGATGCCTGTTTTACTTTAAACATGCTCGTCTTACAATTCTGAGGCAATTCTGAACCCTTTATGCACATTTCTAATGCTCATTTTTACAAAATAACTCCGTTTCAAACATTTATCTGATTAATGAGCTATTTTCTACTTCTTGTTTGCTCAGTAAACTTTTCTGTACTATTTGTTTGCTTAACAATAACCTCTTTCAATAAATAAATCATTTGTGTGTTCTCTTTACCTTTAACTTGTCTCTGGCCCTTTTTTGCTCTCGGTTCTTTTAGTTTGCCTTCACCATTGCCTCTGCACCTCATGGCTCTGAAGAATAGTCTTTGCCATTCCAATTCTGACACCATGTCGCTCGCCAGGTCAGGATAAAAAAGTGAGCATCAGGGGTTCTTATTCAAGTAGCTTTATTGTATGCAAAAACATCATAAATGAGGTAAAGTGACTTTAATGTATAAACAGATTAGCTATCATGCACATGGATGTTAACATTCTGGCTGCACCTTCAAAATGGCACTGAAGGTAACATGTGCTTGGTATTTATATGCACACACAGATCTTGGAAATGCTTCTTAAAGGTACAATACACCTGTTATTCTACAATTGTCATCATCATTATCTTCATCATCATCATCATCATGTCTTATAACTTAACTTGCTTTCTCAATTATAAAAATAAAAATTTCTTAAAATTGCTACACTTTACAGAGTATCTAGAGAATGTGTTTTACTTACCATTAATTTTGCATTAAGCAATTCTGCTGTGACTTTCTTAGCTGTAATTTTCTTTTTTTTTCTACATAAAAGGAGTCATAGCTTTCACTATTAGCAACACAAACTACATCTGTGGTACTACTTAAGGAGATGCTTGTTACTATAATTTTTTCTAGACCTTCTGATCAAATAATATGAATTGTAACTTATTCATCTGCAAATACCACAGCAAAAGGTGTCTTACCCTTTTAGGACAAATTGACTTTACCACTGTTATCATTCCATTTCTCTAGATTATCCTTTTAGAATATCTTTCAGGCTTGCACCCTTTTCATTCAAAAAATATTGGGGGTTCCAATGCATTTTAAAGTGCAAGTCTTCCTGTCAGTATTTCTAGTTTTTATGAATATCCCTTTTAATGTTAGCAGTGTCAGTACTGTATCCAAGTCCCATTCCAATTATATTTTCTGTTGTTAATCAAATTTACTGCAAAATGATCTGACTCTGAAGTAATAGGTTTATATATGTTTTGCCAATACAGCAAACCCTGTAAAAACAATGTCTAAACATTTACTACAGTAAAACATTTCTTAAGAACATGATACATAATTTTCTGACATACTCATCAAAAAATCTTCTATCGTTACTTTATCTAGACAATTTGATTGGCTTTTTATTGTGTTGGCCTTCAAACAATAAAGGTTTGCACTAGAAAATTGTCTTTATGATATTCCTTCCTGTACAATTTATTTATTTTTTTGACAGAAATATCCCTGTATGTTTTCTTATCTAAGAAGTACATTTTCTCAAAATATGTTTTTGCTGTAAACCCAAGAAACTCAGCTGTGTTGTTAATTTAACAGAAGTTTCAAAATTACTTAGACCTCCATGCCACACCCAAAACAAAACTACATTATAAAATAAAATAAAATGAAATAAAATAAAATAAAATAAAATAAGAAACATGAATGGAATTAGTTACAAATTTATCTTCACAAACATTATGACCATATTTGAAAAACTGAGGGCCACTAAACACCCCCAAGCAACAGCAGAAATCTATTTATTTATTTGTTTGTTTATTTGCCTTTGATTACTGGAAAAGTCCAGATAGGCAAAATCCATTTTCAGCCCAGACCCTGGGAGAAAAGTACAAAATCACATGGATTTGCAGAGGCAATTAGCATGAACTAACAACTAAAAATATATTATAAAAAACTGAGGTATATATAATTTAAAGTAAAAAAACATCACCCATGGCAGCCAAAAGCCACCACCCAGAGAGAATGAGATAAATTGCAGAAAAAAAAAACCTCCAGGCGACCACCACAACTAAAAGCATGTATTTTATTCAAAGTTGGATAAGCGCTTTCACACTAGATGCTTCATCAGATCCTAAAACACAATAAATCTAGCCACATTTAAATATCATTAAACGTCCAATAAAAAAACGTATTCAATTAAACAATAAAATAATTCATTGATGTAACCTACGTTTCCTTAAAACAGGTTTTAAAGTCACAGATGCATTGAACTCATGTGTTCTATCAGATTGCATTTTTAATCTTCCTAATGTCACCAAGGTGCTGAAGGATCTAGTATATTTGGCCAGATGTAAGGCATTCCCCTCTTTTTATATAGGCAAAACCACCAGAATGCTGAAGGAACACATCCTTCAGCACCTTGGTGACATTAGGAAGATTAATACATTAAATACATTGGCCAAACATATATCACTCAATATTGGGCATAATTTTGAGTTTATGGTATTGCAAGTGTAGCCAGTTCATATGAGGGGTGGGGATCATAACAATAGAGTTGAGCTAACTGAAACTAAATGGATTATAAGAAGGTTTTTCTTATTGGATGTTTAATGATATTTAAATGTGGCTAGATTTATTGTGCTTTAGGATCTGATGAAGCACCTAGTGTGAAAGCGCTTATACAACTTTGAATAAAATACATTATTTTAGCCATGGTCGCCTGGAGTTTTTTTTCAGCAGTATATATAATTTAACAGGTAGTCATCATGTTAAGTAGATAGCATAGTATTCATAGCTCATTAAAGTTATGGTAACAATTTGAAATATCTGGACCCCCATGAGTGGACTCATAACACACATATGATGAATGTCAGAAAAAAATGGATTTATATATATAAAAGCCGAGATGACAATTTCTTGGAATATTCACTTTTCTCCAAAAGTATGATGATCTTGGAGTTGGTATAAGTTTGGAGGATGTGGGGTGCTTGCCCCCCACTTCAAAGTGCAGGGGGCTTTCCCCTGGAGAAAAAACAATTTTAAAGGAGAAGATAGTTCAAGTTTTGCTCTTCTACTCAGTTTTTGCCTTTTTTTTTTTTTGGTCTGACAGCACTCAGAGTTATGAGTCCTGACATTTAAGTAATGAGCCAACACATACCTATAGATTATTCAGTATTATTATACAGTTTATGTATAAAGTTGCATTGAAATTTAAGTACTCTGAGACTAGATGAAGCATAAGCATATTTTATCCCAACACTTGTTCATTTGAATCCTGTAAATTGGAGAAACATTATGACAATGTTATTACACTTATTTGATTTGGCTGCATAAGGAGGATCTTAATAGAGTTGTTGTTACAAGATTAGGAGTGTTTGTTGATAGGTACAATTTCATTGGCTAAAATATACATGATATAATATCAGAATAAGAAGGGGTCTTATTAATGGTGGTGTTACAAGTAAAGTACTATTTTATTCACAATTATATTTTCAATGAAATTTTAAATTGTAGAGTATCTATTTTAATATTTGTTAGAACAGAGCTCCATGGTTTAGGAATGTGTACAGAGTATAGGCAGTCACTAATATTTTTGGATGTTTGAGCAAGTACTAAGTGTTACTTCATTGAATGCAGTTGTCTGTGGGGGGCAGGTTTAATAACTGGATGATTGCAAGACATCTCTCTCTAGGCTATAGAGGATGCTTTGGGTAGTCTTAATGTTAGCATAAGCTAATACATTAGGTAGTAATCTATTTGGTTAAAGAAATTACTTGCAAACTACAGTTTGTTAGAAGATTGCTCCAGTTTGGCTAGCTGAGAGGACAGTAGCTTAGTCAAAACTGAAGAATATAGGAGTATATGGAGTAGTGAGGTTTGAGCTATGGTCTTACATGCAGGTTCTGATAGAAAAAAAATAAGTCATAGTTTATGGTTGCCTTTTTCTGAGCTGCATATGTAATGTGCTGAACAAATCTTAATCTGCAGTCAGTTATTAACCCCATAGTTTTATATTTTGTACTATATCACTTCTCGTATTAATAGATGATAATATTTTTAAATCACTGTAGTTTGCTAAGGTGGAGGTGAAAATCCCATTTTATTAGCTTTCTTTGGATTTTGGAGTAATTTAGCTTGTTCAAACCACTTTTCAATGTTTGCAAATGAATGCTGCATGTCATCTTAGAGCTGTTTGACTTAAGAGGCTGTACATATTAGTATTGAATCATCTGCATACTGGATCAGATTTGCTGAGTATTTGAAAAACATTTTCTTATCCAAAAAGAAATTGTTAGCAAGAATGAGTTTCAGTCACTGAGATATAATTTTCATCTTCGATCCTGTTAACCAACCTCTCTGTACAAAGAACAAGTTCCATCTTATCTTCCTTTGTCTTGTGATAGCATAGTGTAGAGGTCCTTAATGTCCAAAGTGACGGAATCAGCAGTATTGTTTAAGTATTGAATTTTTCCCCAACAATTAAGTATACCCCTTATACAGGAAGGCACAGAACTTAATGGCAGCAACATAAATCACTGAGTACAGGCACGTAAGCTCCTGCATAACAACAACGACAACCAAGATTGATATAACAGAATAAGCTGACAGCATGGCTTATAAAAACATATAAAATTTATTAATTAGATAGGTAAGCACTTTCACATCTTAAAGAAAACTTCATCAGCCCACAAAAACTCTACAACAAATATACAGACTAAATATACAAATTAAAACAATGTACCGCTTAAACTATTTAAACAAGTCACTTGACCCTAAATGCAGTCTTGAAGGTATAAGTATTGTTTTCGGCTTTTCCTGGTTAAGGGGTCATCACAGCGGAACTCCGGTCCACTAATGAGTGGCAGTAGATTTTTACAGTGCCGAGTTGCCAGCACGACGCCCAACCTTCAAAGAAGGCACATCCACTCACACACTCACAGAAAGGAAAAAAGGGAGAGAGAGTGAAAATGAAATGAAGGCAGTCACTAGGGTGAGTTATGAGAAAGAAAAAAGGGAGAGGGAGTGGAAATGAAATAAAGGGAGTCAGGGTGAGTTATGAAAAAGGAAAAAGGGAGAGGGAGTGAAAATTAAATGAAAGGAGTCACTAGGGTGAGTTATGAGAAAGGAGAAAAGGGAGAGGGAGTGGAAATGAAATGAAGGGGGTCACTACGGTGAGTTATGAGAAAGGAGGAAAGGAAGAGGGAGTGGAAATGAAATGAATGAAGTTACTAGGGTGAGTTATGAGAAAGGAGAAAAGGGAGAGGGAGTGGAAATGAAATGAATGGAGTTACTAGGGTGAGTTTTGAAAAAGGAAAAAAGGGAGAGGGGGTGGAAATGATATGAAGGGAGTCACTAGGGTGAGTTATGAGAAAGGAAAAAGGGAGAGAGAATGGAAATAAAATGAAGGGAGTCACTAGGGTGAGTTATGAGAAAGGTGAAAAAAGGGAGACGGAGTGGAAATGAAATGAAGGGAGTCACTAGTGTGAGTTATGAGAAAGGAGGAAAGGGAGAGGAAATGGGAATGAAATGAAGGGAGTCACTAGGGTGAGTTATGAGAAAGGATAAAAGGGAGAGGGAGTGGCAATGAAATGAAGGGAGTCACTAGGGTGAGTTATGAGAAAGGAGAAAAGGGAGAGGGAGTGGAAATGAAATGAAGGGAGTCACTAGGGTGTTATGAGAAAGGAGAAAAGGGAGAGGGAGTGGAAATTAATTGAATGGAGTTACTAGGGTAAGTTTTGAGAAAGGAAAAAAGGGAGAGGGGTGGAAATGAAATGAAGGGAGTCACTAGGGTGAGTTATGAGAAAGGAAAAAGGGAGAGGGACTGAAAATGAAATGAAGGGAGTCACTAGGATGAGTTATGAGAAAGGAAAAAGGGAGAGGGAGTGGAAATGAAATGAAGGGAGTCACTAGGGTGAGTTATGAGAAAGGAAAAAAGGGAGATGGAGTGGAAATGAAATGAAGGGAGTCACTAAGGTGAGTTATGAGAAAGGAGAAAAGGAGAGGGAGTGGAAATGAAATGAAGGGAGTCACTAGGGTGAGTTATGAGAAAGGAAAAAGGGAGAGGGAGTGGAAATGAATTGAAGGGAGTCACTAGGGTGAGTTATGAGAAAGGAAAAAGGGAGAGGGAGTGGAAATGAAATGAAGGGAGTCACTAAGGTGAGTTATGAGAAAGGAGAAAAGGAGAGGGAGTGGAAATGAAATGAAGGGAGTCACTAGGGTGAGTTATGAGAAAGGAAAAAGGAGAGGGAGTGGAAATGAAATGAAGGGAGTCACTAGGGTGAGTTATGAGAAAGGAAAAAAGGAGATGGAGTGCAAATGAAATGAAGGGAGTCACTAGGGTGAGTTATGAGAAAGGAGAAAATGGAGAGGGAGTGGAAATGAAATGAAGGGAGTCACTAGGGTGAGTTATGAGAAAGGAAAAAGGGAGAGGGAGTGGAAATGAAATGAAGGGAGTCACTAGGATGAGTCATGAGAAAGGAAACAAGGGAGATGGAGTGGAAATGAAATGAAGGGAGTCACTAAGGTGAGTTATGAGAAAGGAGAAAAGGAGAGGGAGTGGAAATGAAATGAAGGGAGTCACTAGGGTGAGTTATGAGAAAGGAAAAAAGGGATAGGGAGTGGAAGTGAAATGAAGGGAGTCACTAGGGTGAGTTATGAGAAAGGAAACAAGGGAGATGGAGTGGAAATGAAATGAAGGGAGTCACTAAGGTGAGTTATGAGAAAGGAGAAAAGGAGAGGGAGTGGAAATGAAATGAAGGGAGTCACTAGGGTGAGTTATGAGAAAGGAAAAAGGGAGAGGGAGTGGGAATGAAATGAAGGGAGTCATTAGGGTGAGTTATGAGAAAGGAACAAAGGGAGAGGGAGTGGAAATGAATTGAAGGGAGTCACTAGGGTGAGTTATGAGAAAGGAAAAAGGGAGAGGGAGTGGAAATGAAATGAAGGGAGTCACTAGGGTGAGTTATGAGAAAGGAAAAAGGGAGAGGGAGAGGGAGCAGAAATGAAATGAAGGGAGTCACTAGGGTGAATTATGAGAAAGGAAAAAGGGAGAGGGAGTGGAAATGAAATGAAGGGAGTCACTAGGGTGAGTTATGAGAAAAGAAAAAGGGAGAGGGAGTGGAAATGAAATGAAGGGAGTCACTAGAATGAGTTATGAGAAAGGAAAAAGGGAGAGGGAGTGGAAATGAAATGAAGGGAGTCACTAGAATGAGTTATGAGAAAGGAAAAAGGGAGAGGGAGTGGAAATGAAATGAAGGGAGTCACTAGAATGAGTTATGAGAAAGGAAAAAGGGAGAGGGAGTGGGAATGAAATGAAGGGAGTCACTAGGGTGAGAGATGAGAAAGGAAAAGGGAGAGGGAGTGGAAATGAAATGAAGGGAGTCACTAGGGTGAGTTATGAGAAAGGAAAAAGGGAGAGGGAGTGGAAATGAAATGAAGGGAGTCACTAGGGTGAGAGATGAGAAAGGAAAAAGGGAGAGGGAGTGGAAATGAAATAAAGGGAGTCAGGGTGAGTTATGAGAAAGGAAAAAAGGGAGAGGGAGTGGAAATTAAATGAAGGGAGTCACTAGGGTGAGAGATGAGAAAGGAAAAAGGGAGAGGGAGTGGAAATGAAATGAAGGGAGTCACTAGGGTGAGTTATGAGAAATGAGAAGAAAGGGAAAGGGGAGCAGAAATGATATAGAGGGGCTCAGGTGGGGTGAGAGCATGAGCATTCCCAGTGAGAAGAGAGATGGGAATGGAGCATGCTCTTGAAGGTGGAGTGGTTTTGGGTGATTTGAATGTGGGGGGAAAGTGAATTCCATAGATTAGCGAGGGACTATGGACTATGACAAGAGACTATCATAGAATCATAGGATAATAGAAGGTTACTAGGCTAAAAGCCCTAGAACCTTTTAAAATTTATCCATTTACCTCCATTTTTTTCCATTTATCAATGCAAAATGCTAGTATTGCTTTGGTATATGCTTGTGCCTTAGGGCATCTACAATATGCCCCTCTCCACACAGATACAGACAAACTGGGGTGAATTTGTGATGTCCAATACATTTGTCCAAATTACATTTGAACAGGCTAAGGAAAGAGCTCTGCTTCACAAGAATGAGGAGTCTGCTCCTAAGCACGGGTAATCTCTGAGACAGATACCTGTCCCTCCAACAAATTTCCTTTATGTCACAGACAAGGTTTAGATCCTTAGATAGAGTAATTCCAGTGATTCTTATTTGGCAAATGTGTAGTAGATCTATCAGACCTGGATCAGAGAATGTCTCTTAGGTTAGGCATTGATTGCCCTTCAGTAATCTGTAGGAGGCTGAGTACAGGAACAAGATTTTGAGGTGGCCCACATAGGACATGTTATTTACACCCTGTATTATTCTAGTGAGGAGCATCTGTGACTGCTCCACCTGATGCATATGCCTGGTGAGGTGCATGCTGAAGGGTGCACTGTACTCAATTATTGGTCTAATAAAGGCTGAGTAGAGTGGGATTATAATCTCCTTAGATCTGAATGCCGTGCCCTTATTTATAATTTGCACCACATGGAAGGATGTTTTCACCACCATAGACACATGGTGATCAAAGTTCAGGTTACTGTCAACCTCAGTTCCCAAGTCCCTTATCACTGGGTCTACTTTTAGGGAAGTGTTATCAATTTTTTAATTTACAGGAGTTGTCATCTTCCAAAAGGGTATAATTATGCATTTTTTGCATTGAGTTTTAGACCATGGCCCTGTCACCAGTTATTTGTCTCTGTCAGACTCTCTTGGAGATGTCTACATCTTTGGAAGATTCAGTGACTACACCCAGCATTAAACATCACACACACAGGCAGAGTGTCAATGAGACCTCGTGACACACCAATATTGCAAACAGAGCAAATACACTGACATGTCACATATGTAAACAGGCATACCAAAACAAATATTGATATATCAAAATGTGCAAAATATGCACATATATACCCATGTGCATTTAGTCACGGGAGAATGACACTATAGATGTGTGTGTGTGTGTGTGTGTGTGTGTGTGTGTGTGTGTGTGTGTGTGTGTGTGTGTGTGTGTGTTTACACTGTTAATAAACTTAGCAGGTATAATGTAACACACTTGCTTATGTCATCACCTTTCAATGTATTCATGTGATCACTGCTAGCAAGACAACTGTGTGATGCTGACAGACTGCTAACTGCATCCTATATATCTCACATACAAGGACAGACTAGATCAAAAATAACAATGTCATTGTCCGGTCTATGCAGATGAGACAACCCACATACTGAGTGCAGGAATACTTTTTCTTCATATCTGTAACACTGTCTGCAGGAATGACAGCACTTGATGATCACGTAACACAATGATGATATTTTCGGTGACATATTTTAATGTGTGTTAATGCAGCAATAATATATAGGCCCATTCAAACTAACTTGTATCACTAGGTACATCTCAAAAAGTATGACTTCAGTATGGGATGTGTTCACAAATATGTGCTTAATACTGAAAGACAGTCAACTAGAAACACATCATGGTGACAGCATTACACAACTGGATCACTTAAACAATAGTTACATTCCAGAGGGCCCTGCCTGATGGAAATAAAAAAAATGCATAGTCACCGACAGCTTGTGTGCTGTAGGAGTTAATGCACACTGAAAACGAAATGTGTATACGTTATTACAGCTATGCAACATACTTAAAGTTCATCAAAATGTTGTCCATAGCTGCTCTGCATATCAATGCTTTTATGGAATTTGAAACCACAGACAGTCAACGTCCACTTACATTACTATATTCCTTAACCAGTTGAGCTGATGGACATCACAGCTGTTTTCTGGGTTGACCGGCTTAGCACTCTTAATGGCATGTGTCAAATACATGCAGTCTTTAATAACGCATGCTGTTACTTAAAAGTCCTGTACACCTACATCGTTGGCCCAGCTTATTTGTGGATAACTTTGAGATGTACAGCTAGATGGCCATCAGTAATTAAATACTAAGTTGTATTTTCATTACAATTACCTTACTAATAGTGATACATACATAAATGGAATATTTATGGACCCCACTTCATTACCTCACAACATATATTCACTACATGTTAACAGTAGTTTCTAGGTGTTAAGGTGTGCATTTACAGCACTTACTGTAGGCAGCCAGGAACAGGAATTGAACCTCTGTGATACTTTTGCAAAGGTCATCTTGTGGTGAAGATCATTGTATTGATGCTGGATTTGCACATCAGTCTTATAGATTCCAGTGCATCTTCGGAGCTCCCTCACAATCTGGTTCCATATATTGATCTGGATAAAGTTCCTCTGGCATGCCTACATCCTCCTTTCATGTTCCCACATAGACTGTCACCATTTTGAAAGTCTCTTCATCAGTCCAGTTGGGCATTCGGATGTGCAGCTGTCTCCTATTAGTCATATTTTTGAAATTGGTTGAAGCAGTCAACAAAAATGCCTTCTGAAAATTGATCATTGAGGTATCACACAGTTTGCTGGTAGTAATGGTGTGATAACAAAATGTATGAATATCATACTTTAAAAGTGGCACACAGTGTGGTAGCAGTCTATCAATGAGCATCGGGCACATGTTCCAGATGTCCCCATGCAGTGATGACTATTTGTCATTTGCATGTAACAATGTCTGTTTATGCCAAGCTATTGATTAATGTGCCAAGATTTGAGAACTTTTGTGGATGTTCACTGATGTGATTCCAAAATATTGTATGCTAATGAACCTCATTAATTATATATGGTGCAAACAGTACTTAACAGCTATTTTGGCTAAGCTAACCTCACTGTTAGGTATAGCAGCCTGACTGCAACTAACAATAAGGTAAGCTATCCTAAGGTGAGCTGCTTGTTTTGCTCTTTTAAAGTGCAGTGCTCGGTATCACCCTACTATGTTCATAGTTTCCTATGTGCACCATCTAACACGTCTCGTGTATTTTTCCATTTTTGAAAGCATCACACATCAACATGTCACCTACATAAAGGTTAGGGGTAGCCTTCATCAATATACATGCATATG
The DNA here is from genome assembly GCF_019279795.1 of Protopterus annectens. NCBI lineage: Eukaryota > Metazoa > Chordata > Ceratodontiformes > Protopteridae > Protopterus > Protopterus annectens. The sequence continues at coordinate 369,388,333 of NC_056727.1, read as the reverse complement.
GATGCATGCCCTTTATTACTAGAGAGATTTTCCTAATATGCAGGTAAATATCTAAAAGTGCCTGCCCTGGTAAACTGTAGATACAGACAGAATCTTTCCATATCCATATCTATATCCATAGATATTGCTGTTTCGCATGTATATCTATATTATCTTTTGAGGATAATAACAATTTACAGGTGTGTCCACAAACTGTACATTCAAATTATGATTTGCAGATATTCACTAATACTTATTCCTACCTTGAAAGCTGTTTTTCATTCAATGGAACTGAGAGAAACTCAAGACGGCTTAGCGTGTAACTTGTTTGTTGTTTTCACATGTCGCCATTTCCACTGAACTGTTCATTTTCATATGCTGCTCTTGTTCTGCGTTGCTTTTTTACTCATATATCTACATATGTTTTTTACATTGATAGATGACACAATTGCGCTGAACTTTGTCACTGACTGCACTGACATCTGTGATGTATCCACATGGCTGATGTTGACTTGGTAAGTGTAATTAGTTATGTATGTGGCTATGAATGCACTTATTTTTTTACTGATGAAGTGGTGATGCAAATATTATGTGACTGACTCTTAGCTGACAACATTTTTCACACTCCTGGGTTTTAATCCCTTTTCTGCATATATGACATATCTTAAGATGTGGAGTGAGTTAATTGCATTGCATCTGTAGGCTTTAGAGGACATGACATATGCTTAACAACTGTGTCATGCTGATATGCTTATCTGTACTTGATGGCAATAACCATGATGCTGATGGGTTTGTATAGAGTAGTACTGTATTTGAGGGGCATTACATCGATATATGCTTTAAAGATTGATCTGTCAATAAGTCCACCTCCTGTATACCACCTGATATGTGCAATTCACCTTTTTTCAGATGTCAAGCCATCATCACCATGATAAGTTTTTCCACAGGGAAAAAAAAGATGATTGAGACCCTGGGGCAACATGGCCAAAATTTGCTTGGACAAAAGAGCAATATTGTCTCAAGACACCAAGTGTGTAGGGACATAACAAACATGGTTAACACTATGGAGGGGCACAACTGCTCTAGGGAAGTCTACCATACCCATTGCTCTGACATTATCCTCCATGCAGCCAACAGACTACACCACTGTGAGAGGGAAAGAAATACCACTGGAGGTGGGCCACCATTGCATCTCCTGGATGAGACAATGATCTTCCTGGTCTCCCATCATAATACCTGCTAGGATTATCATATATAACTGGGGAGGAATTGAGGCAGGTATTCCAAGAAGTGTAGGTATGTTCACCTTTCACAAACACAAAAGCATAATCAAATTGTCATTCAAGAATATTCATTCTAGCATCTTACCTTTTTTTATAAATGTCACAGTGGTACAACTATGGTCATGTACACTTGAACATTCCTGATGTGGAAAGATGTGGTAAACCTATTAGCATGTTATGTTACCTAGCAATGCATAGATAACAATGTCAGCACCATGTGTACTGTTGTGTTTTTCATTCGTACGGGGCAATCAAAATCAGGCCAACAGTGTCATATGTCAGGTATGTGTCTCTGTAGCCAAACAGGGTGATCAATAACCTTTGCCTGCCTCTGCTTACTGTTATGACTGAGGTGTATACTCACCTGTTGTTTGTGTTCTACTTCAACCTACTAGTCCTGCATTATGCAGGATGATTCATTCCCCAGCTGGGAAGGACAAACCTGGTAAGGCAATCTATATGGTTGTTATAGTGCAATATCATTAAGTGTAACTGTGGCCTTTTTGACTAGTGTTGTCTTGTTCACCTGCATAAGATACTTGCAGTGTGGAAAACACTGTCAGCCATGTGGTACGTGTATATTTTACTTGCTGTGTGTTATACATCATTTTCTGTGCTACGTGATGATGTGCATGTGATTACTACTGAATTGCTGTGTACTTGTCTTTTTTATGACAGTGGTATTTCAGCCTTCATCACTGGTGTTGGAGTCAAAGGAAGACATGTCAGGTATGTCATCATGTGTGATTGCTTTAGCAGTATCCATCATATTTTCTTGTTACGTGACTTATATTGCTTGTCTCTGCTCTATAAGACCATTTCACCACCCACAGCTATGATGACCTGGCAAGTCCATATCACCAAAATTAGTCACTCTAATTAGATACTTGTCCAATTATGCCAATCATATCAGGCCTTATTTGAATTTTGTAAATTTATATGATATGCCTCATATGTCTGTATTTGCTGCATGTCCACTTCCTGCCTCTACCAGTATCCTGTCCACTGATCCTAGGGTAGGATGTATTGTGCCTCACTCTGATAGTACAGCCAATGGCACACTGATCACTGCAGTGGGTTAATTGTGGGGCCTTGAAGGGGAAAGTCAGCTGTTTCATGGTATAGCCTCCGGTTAGGTGTGGCCTGTCATTCTGAAGGTGTAGGGGCATCAGATATTGGACATGGTGATGAACATGACCTGCTGTCCTATGGTGAGTATGTAGTGATGGTGACTCTTCCCAAAAAAGACTGATAGCGTCCATCAGACTACATGAGAAAATGTAGCTGATGTGAGTAGATGCATGTCAAAGGGTGTACACTTACAGGTGCATGAACATTCACAGCAGCTTCATGGCACTAACCTTTGTGTACTTGCCTATGCTACCAACCATGTAACACATCAGTTGCATGGGTTACATAACGTTCAGGAGTGCAGACATGGAGAGGAGAGAGGACTCGACAGCAGTGGCTGCACAGAGTGACAGTGTAGTATCTGTTGCATGCTCTGTTGAAAGATTTGTTATGGTGGTGCTAAAGCAGTGCCATAGTACATACCAAGTGAAATTACCTCCATTGGGGAGAGGCAGACTCCATTTCAGTATACAGACACATGTCTCTCAAACATCATTGTCTGTACAGCAATCATTGTCTGTACAGTAATGTGCATGCAGATCTACTGTTGGCCAACCTATTCAGAACCCAGCAGTCATGTCCTGACAGAAGATATTGCATTACTGCCCCTACCCACACTGTGTCCCAACCTATTAGTCTCACCACAACATGATCGACAGCCTGGGACGACATGATCGACAGACCACAATGCTTTGCCAGAAATGGCTTGCACCTGTCGTTCTTGGGATTCCGGATACTGGCTAAGGCTCTTGCCACCCCTATAGTGCCTTTTTTAGGCAAGGTTCAAATGACAAATTCACCATCGTAACAGGTACGTGCAAGGAAAATTTGAGGGTAATGCTACGCAGTGCTAGAAGTCTAAACCTCAAAATGCACTAACTCGAGGCACTCCTAAAAATGGAGAACATTGACATCTGTGCAGTGACAGAGACTTGGTTCAAAGCTCTAGAGAGAACCCCTGCATTACCAGGCTATAATTCATACCACACCTTTTGGCCACCTAACCCCGAACGAAGCACTACAGGTGGAGGCGTGTCCATATTCATGAAGGATATCCACACCTCCAGGCTAGTTGCACAGCATAATGCATCCGAGTTTATCCAAGTGCAACTACCTCTGGGCAAGACCGCAATCCAAATTGTAGCTTACTACAGACCCCCACCATGCCCCAGGATTCCCACTCCTCATTTGTTGATACACTGGAAAGTATTAGGGTACAACCTAACACCCTAATAATGGGCGATTTCAACTACCCCACCATTAACTGGGAAACTACTCATGTACCAACTCTTTTGCTCAACGTTTTCTAGAATTCTTAAATTCCATTGCCTTGGATTAACTTATTCACACCCCCACCAGGGGCAGCAATATCCTAGACCTGGTCATTACCAACATGGGCAACCATGGGTTCCACACCAGAGGTCAATTCCTCAATGGTCAGATCTGACCACAAGCTAATCACCCTAGACATCCACATCCCGCCCCCACCCCCAATTAGGGAAACCACCATAAAAAACTTCTCCAAAGCCAACTTCACACTTCTTAAGACAGAAGTGGCAAACTTCATGACACCCATGCAGATGGACAATAGAGGTACAACTGCTGAATCCTACACAAATGCACTTTATAAGCACTTACACAACTGCATGGATCATGCTATCCCTAATAGAACCAAGATGCTATCCTCCAAAAAAAGGAAACCAATCTGGTGGTCCTCTGCCATAAACAAACTCTACAACAGAAGAAAGAAACTGTTGCAAAAAAGAGTAAAATCCCATGACTGGAGGGACTCCCTGGTCAACCTCAGTAAGAAGCTGAGATCCCTCATAAAATCCTCCAAAGCTAGTTATGAAAACAAAATTGCCAAAGACTCTAAAGACAACCACAAAGCATTCTATAGCTATGTCAGGAATCTCAATGACAACACTCAGATCTGCTCTGAGTTACAGCACAATGGCACTAAATATACAGAACCAACTGATATTGCCAACATCCTGGCAGATAGGTTCAATGCTAACTTTACCCCCCTCTCACCCCCTAGAGGGCCCATCGCTATACTGGAAGAATGCAAAGTTCCTGTAATCATGGCTGCACAGGTAAAAAATGCATTCTCCAAAGCCAAGAACACAGCATCCATGGGACCTGACAATATACCAGGCTGCGTTCTACATGAACTACAGAATGAACTGGCACCCTACCTAAGTACCATATTCAGTCATAGCCTCACCACAGGCTTTGTGCCCACTGAATGGCGCACCACAATGGTTATCCCACTCCACAAAGGGGGAGCCATGATGGATCCCGGGAACTACCACCCCATTAGCCTGACCAGCCTGGTCTGCAAGGCCATGGAATGTATCATCATGGAACTCATAAACAAAGACATTGGTAATCTCCAAACTCTAGACCCCACCCAGTTCAGAGTTGTAAAAGGCAGATCATGTCTCCTAAACCTGATTGACTTCTTTGAAGCAGTCACCAAAGCCATAGATGAGGGTAAGGTGGTTCACACAGCTTATCTAAATCTCGCCAAGGCTTTCAACACCATCCCCCACTCTGGAATTATAGATAAGCTCACTAAACTAGGTATAAATCCCTATGTCACAAGATGGGTTGCCAACTGGCTCACAGACAGAACCCACACTGTGAAAGTAGCAGACTCCAAATCCGACTTCAGACCAGTGACAAGTGGAATACCACAGGGTTCAGTCCTGGGTCCTCTCCTGTTTGGTATCTACTTCTCTGAAGTACAGGCTAACACAGAAGGTCTTTGGCTAACAATGTTTGCAGATGACTGCAAACTAGGAGCCACAATCAAAACTCCTAACAATGTGGACATACTACAAAAGGGCCTCACTGAAACAGATGCCTGGTGTAAAAGCCATGGCCAGAAGCTCAATGACAAAACGTGTATTGTCATCCCCTTTGGTAAAAACTCTGTACCCATGAACTACCATATAGCTGGTAGCCTACTTAATGCCAAAAATGTGATGAGACCTTGGGACACAGGTGGAAAGTAGTCTCTCCTTTGATAATCACTTTGCCACAATGGTCAGGAAATCCTTCTACGTGGCTCACCTCATCACAAAAGGTTTCTCATCCAGAAAAAAAGAGGTCATTGTTCCCCTCTACTCATCACTCATTAGTCCCATTATAGAGTACAATGCCCCTTTTGGTATGTACCTCACAAGACATTTACAACAACTGCAAAGGCCACAGAAATACCTCACAAAGAGGATTACTGGCCTTAAACAGATGCCCTATGCAGACCATCTCAAAAAACTCCAGCTTTACTCCGTCGCATATCGCCTACTCAGAGGCGATCTCTGCCTAACATACAAAGCTATGTCAAACCCAGAGCTGTTGGACATGCTCCACTTAAGGAAATCCCAATCCCTCCGAGCTACACTCTCTAAGGACCTCACCCTTGTCACCACAATAAACAGAACATGCTAGAGGGATAGATTCCTGTCCCAGAGACTTCCCATACTCTGGAACAGACTACCTATCTATGTCAAACAGAGCTCCTCATTAGCACTCTTCAAGAAAAATCTTGATGATTGGATGGGAGATAGGAAATTCACCCCGGGGATCACTTATGTGGCTCTGCTCGACAGGGGCACAGGAAAATAATTTTCTTGGGTGGCGAAAGCCAGGGTACAATTTTGGCTAGGCTTATATAGGCCCTAGGGCCAATAGCCTAGCACCTACCTATGAACCTATGAACAACTAAGTCTTAGGTACAGCACAGTGGGCCAGGTGTTTCTGGATGTGGCAAGGGTAGACAATACTATGATATGAGCCATCAGCATGGGCACCCTAGAATAGAATAAAACTGCTAGTTAATCCAATGCATGTCATGTTGTGTCCTTCTAACCATGTGGAAATGATTACTACTGTGCTGACCACTGCCTACTATGGTTTTCCAAATGTCTGATGCCAAAGGCTTTTTCTGCTCATTTGTCCATCATAAGACATTGTATTCATGTTGTGTTATGTTGTACATATTTTACATTGTTATATTTTAGGTAAAACATTGACAACTGCACAGCTCTGTCTGAAAAGCACCCTGGTTTCATTTTGGCAGCTCCTGTTAGTTGAGATACAGTAAACATTTCTCCCAGTCATCAGCATATTACCGTATTCTTCCAGCATTGATTTATATAATACATAGTTCATTGTTGTAGTCATACCTGTGTGCACAGGTATACCTCAGTGTACATGCCAGTGATACCTGTGGCATTTTAATTTGTACTGTATATGCCTCCCCTCAGCCAACATGCACCTCCATTTACATATTCATCTTTGTTATCCTCTTGGTGATGTGCGCTTCTCATGAGTGCCTTTTCATAATTAACTGCTTGCACACATATCCATGCCTATGTTGCCCTATTATGTACAATGATGCATGCCCCATGGCTGATGTGTAATGCCTGTCATTAATGCTCTGCAGATGTGACATATGTTTTCATCAGGCTGACTCATGTTGTTGCATACACCCATGCATTACAGAGTTGTCTTATGTGTGACATTCCATGCCAGGTATTTCCCATAATACTTGTTTGGCACATGTCAGGTATGTTGCTTTTTGCTGGTCCTTGCCATGTTGAAAGTATTGCTTCATAGGTTCATAGGTTCATAGGTTGGTACTAGGCTATCAGCCCTAGGGCCTATACAAGCCTAGCCATAACAATTCCCTAGCTATTTCTTCCCACACTATTTACTTATAGAATATACACCAAGCAAGAAATCACTTTGATTCCAAAAATATCTAAGAAAACAAGGCAGAAGGAAGGAAAAGAATCAAATTCAGGATGTATAAAATTCCATTTAATAATCCATATGTTCTAGTACCTCGGCAATTCGCCTTCAGTGGAACAATTTCAAATATATTACATCCTTGTTTTCTTGGATGTTTTTGGAATCACACTATTTACTTCCCTGGACCCCTGTCTAACAGGGCACCTGACGTGATCCCCGGGGTGAATTTCCTTTCTTCCATCTAATCATCAAGGTTCCTTTTGAAGAGGGCCAAAGAGGCACTCTGCTTGACATGTATGGGCAATCTATTCCAGAGTCTGGGGAGTCTCTGGGTCAGGAACCTATCCCTCCAGCATGTTTTGTTTATTGTGATGACAAGGTTTAGATCCCTGGAGCGTGTGACTCTGAGGGATTGGGATTTCTTTAAGTGTAGCATGTCCAACAGCTCTGAGTTTGACATGGCCTTGTAGGTTAAGCAGAGATCGCCTCTGAGTAGACAATATGTGACAGGGTATAGCTGGAGTTTTTTAAGGTGGTCAGCATAGGGCATCTGCTTTAGGCCTGTGATTCTTTTAGTGAGGTATTTCTGCGGCCTTTCCAGTTGTTGTTGTCTTGCGAGATACATACCAAATGGGGCATTGTATTCTATAGTGGGTCTAATGAGGGATGAGTACAGTGGGACAATGACCTCCTTTTTTCTGGATGAAAAGCCCTTAGTGATGAGGTGTGCCACATAGAAGGATTTCCTGACTGTTGTGGTGATGTGGTTATCGAAGGTGAGACCACTGTCCACCCGTGTCCCTAAGTCTCTTATCACACTTTTGGTGTTTAGTGTACTGCCACCTATATGGTAATTCATGGATTCATGGATACATATTTTTTCCCAAAGGGGATAACTATACATTTCTTGGCATTGAGCTTGAGCCCATGGCTCTGGCACCAAGCATCTGTTTCTGTAAGGCCCTTTTGTAGAGTGTCCACATAATTTGGGGATTCAATGATGGCTCCCAGTTTGCAGTCATCTGCAAACTTTATTAGCCAGAGTCCCTTAGTGTTGGCCTGTACTTCAGAGAAGTAGATGCCAAACAAGAGCGGTCCCAGGACTGAACCCTGAGGTACTCCACTTGTCACTTGTCTAACCTATCTGATACTGTGTGCTGCATACTGTGGTGTGCAACACTGTTACACATCCCTCTGACATGTGTGATGCATTTCAATGTTATTGTACCACCCTAAAATTAGGTTCAGTTAGTTACAATACCATCTCAAACAATGCACAATCATATGTTTATTATGGTAATGTCAGTTAGACTGCTACCTTTACAGGCTTATTTTACATATGATGATGTCGTCCCAGGACAAAAACACCTTCTGCATAAATCAGGCATGTCACAGATATGCTAGAGAGGTCATCTTTGGTGATATGCCTTGCGTATAATGGTCCTGTGGTGAATGTTCCTCTGAAGACCTCCAGATGTGTTCATTGCTATGTCACAAATATGTGTATAAGGTTTTTCAGGTAAATATTGTGGTTATGGTATGTATGTATGTATGATGTTCAGTCTGGACATCTAATGGTCTGTTTCCATTAGTTGTGTTCAGTTTTGCTGTTGTGTGGTAACACTGTGAATATCACTATTTTGTCTGTGTAATTCTGTACGTGTGGCTTGTCATGACTCAATGGTGTGAGCCAGATGCTACTGTTTTACCTGAGCTAGAACATATGGACACAGCTTCCATTACCCATGCCTATTTTTTCTCAGCCTTGTGTATTCCTGATGATCCTGTGACAACTATGAGAGATCCATGTCAGACATCTGTGATTCTTGGTGTAGGTCACCCACACCTGCAGCCAGCATGCCACAGTGCTTTGATGCTAGCATGTTGTACAGCATGACACACACATGGTGACCATCTCTGACCTATCTGATGTGCATCGGATTGCACCCCCAGATGTGTCCAGACATCTGAAACTTGCTTTCAGCATGGCAAACACAGTGTTCCATGCTGTAGTGTGTACTCTGTTGTATGTATTCTGAGCAGGCCAGCAGACATTGATGGGGCTCTGTATGGTATCATAAGCCAAGGCTCCAATGGATAACTGTAGTCACCTGTCTGTTGGTACTGTAGATAAGAACACAAATGTAGTCCTCATGTTACTGTTGACAAGTTTGGATAATGCTCACATCATAGCTTTTGTCCTGCACTTACCAAGTAGGAGTCCCACTGGAAGTTCACCAAGTTGGAAAGCAGCCCTCAGACCTCTGTTATGGCTTGTAGCACCCCAGCCTGCTTTAATGCATTAAATGCAGCTTGCATTTTTTTGAGTAATATTTTGCAGAATCTGCAAGATTGCTTAGAAATTTGTAAACGGTAAACACAAATGGCCTTCCCCATGTGCACTAGTCTGTTGCATTTTACTGTCATTAGGCACACACGTATTTTGGAATCCAGTGAGTGTGCACAGAATACACAATTATTCTATTCTATATGGAATAAATTGCTACTTTCTCTTGTGTTAATGTCCATTATGAAATCCAACCCAATAGTGATGCACCAACATCTTCCTTCAGTGTTCTATGCTGCCCACAACTTTCTTTTGGAATCTGACCTAATATGGGATTCTACATTTTCTCAATAAAGAGAGACAGTGGTTCAGTTTTAGAGAAGACAGCAGGGAGTTGGTTGCAGTGATAATGGGGTGAAATGGAAACTCTTTTTATTCTTTATGTTGCTGTGGCATGTCATAGAAAGCTGGCATGACATGTTTTGATACTGGACAAAAATCATATTATGCTTCTGAAATTTCACAAAAATTAAATCTGGAAGAGCTATTTTTATCACTCTGTATACTTTGCCAAGATATTCTACTTCCTTATAATCCAAACAATCAGCTGAATATCAAACATTTTGCTTCAAAAGCTGTGTCATGGTCATCACCCCCCACCCCATATAAACAGATTTGGCTAAATTGTGCAATACTGCCAGTTACTCGGATGTTTAGTTACATGAACCTATCACTCACAAATAAATTAAGGTTTATGCTGCTAAATTCTAGGAGTTTAAATCAGAAACTGTGCTCTCTGGAAGCACTCCTCTCCCTGGAGGATGTTGACATCTGCGCAGTCAGAGAAACTTGGTTCAGGGTCAGGGCCACAGACAGTACCCCAGCCTTGCAAGGCTACGATGCCTTCCACTCCTTCAAATAGCAAAATGAACATGTGAGAACCAAAGGAGGAGGAGTATCTATCTTCATCAAAGATAAATACACCTGTGGACTGGTTAGACAGGAAAACTCTATGGAGTGACTCCAAGTTCAGATAACTCTGGGTAAGACCACCCTTCAAGTCATCATTAGTTATAGGCCCCCTTTAATGAACCAAAATACCCACTCTGCTTATTTGAACATACTTGAGTCAATTAAATTACAACCAAACACTCTAGTCATGAGCAATTTTAATTATCCCTCCATTGACTAGGAAACTTATAAGAGTACCAACATGCTCACACAAAGGTTTGTGGACTTTATTACCACTAATGCCCTGGAACAAATAGCATGCAACCCCATAAGGGGGTCAAATATTCTCGACCTGGTCATCACCAACATGGGTGATCATTGCACCACAACAAGTGTAGGGCCCTCACTGGTTAAATCTAATCACAAATCAGTCATGTTTAAAGTAGCTATAACACCTGAACCCCTCTTAGGTGAAATCAAGCTAAAAAAATTCACTAAATCTAATTATAGCCTCCTAAGGAATGGCATAAATAACTTCCAAGTACCTGTTCCTACAGATGGCATTGACAACGATAATCCCTCCCCGTATCCAGACATGGGCACAGCAGAAACTGCCTTACTTTTTAACTCATTCTTAAAAAACAATATAGTCAATCTCACTGCCAACTTCCCACTAATCAACCAACTGCCCCCATATGTATCTGCTACAACAAGACTAAATTTCTCTCTCGTACCCATACCTACCTTCACCATAAAGAAACTCGTGCTTAAACCTAAACCTGGATCAAATGCTCCAGATAATTTACCACCAGAATTCCTCCAAAAATCAGCAGATGCTATAGCCTAGCCCATTAGTATACTACTAAACAGCAGATCCATTCAAGAATCCTTTATTCCCATCATCTGGAAAAAGGCATTGATCCTCCCTCTCCACAAAGGTGGAAACAGTAATGATATATCTAACTTCCGTCCAGTTGCCATCCTCTCTCCCATCTCCCAAATTCTGGAAAAATGTATCCATAAACAACTACTTAACTACCTACTACACCACAGCCTCCTCTCCCCAACCCAACATGGGTTTAGGCCTAGTCATACCACCACTACTCATATCTTTCTTGGACACAGTCAGCCAAGCTTGAGACTCAGGATACCTTGTCTCCTCACTATTTCTTTACCTTTCCAAAGCATTCAATACAGTCTCCCACCCACTTCTTCTGACCAAACTTTCCAATTTAGGCATATCTCCCCTTACCCTGGCCTGGTTTTCCAACTAGCTTACAGATAGACAACAAGCAACCAGATGGCACCAGTCCATCTCGCCTTTCCTCAACATCAATACTGGAGTCGCACAAGGGTCCATACTAGGTCCATTGCTCTTAAGCATTTTCATTAATGATTTCCATACCAACATACCCATGGTAATGTCATCCAATATGCAGATGACTCCACCATCATCTGCATGGCCAAGTCTACTTCAGAACTACATGCACTCACACAAAATGCCTTCACCTCCACTGAAACCTGGATTTATAATAACCATTTCACCCTAAATGCTAATAAAACCAAATTTATGTTGTTCACCCCCAAAAAAACAACACCCCTAACCAAAAATGAATTTACCATCAACTCACTAAACAACACTTACCTTTGAAGTAGTCCCATATACCAAAATTCTAGGGGTCATCATAGACAAATACCTAACGTTCGACCAGCATATTAACACAAACATCAAAACAAAACATCAGAAACTAGGCATCCTGTACAGGCACAAACACATCCTCACCTATGCAGCAAGACTATCCCTTGCCTCTTCCTTTCTATTTCTATCCTTGCTCTATGGTGCACATCTCCATACTAATATACAGTCCTCTCTTAAATCCAAACTGGACTCATGATACAGTCAAATCGCAAAATTTGTAACCAGTGGCAGACAGTCCTCCCACAACTCGTATCACTCAAACATCTGAACTGACTAGAACTTCTCCAACATCTAACATGCCTGCAACTAACCACAGTTCATAAGCTCATCTATAAGCCTTCTAGCTGTCCTGCCCTCTCCTCTCTGTTCACTGTGTATCACATATATAGACATCTGCAATCAGTCAATCAGACGATCCTTAATGTAGCAAAACCCAGTCTTTCCGCTGGTCAAATGTGTTACCCATATGCTATAGCAAAACTATGGAATGCTCTCCCTCCTTCAATTAGGTCTACTAGCAACCCTGAAAGCTTTAAGACTTCTCTGAAACAACACCTGTTCTCCCATTCACTATGTACGTACATGTACCAGCGCTGACTATAAAAAAAAAATATTCCTAGCCTTCTTACTTTTCCTCCGCAGCTCACTTACAGCTCAGACTCCTCATATGTACATTCAGTGCTTCCAAATTACTAAGTCCAACATGTGCTCTTCAGCCACACATAATCTACTATATCTGTTACCTACCATATCTTCTATTCATTCTTAATGCCTATATAGCAATAGCTCTAAGGCTACACCTTACTTTCAGAATCTTTAATTTGCTGTTCCCCATCTTTCCCTCTCTACTGCATAACGGCAATACTATATTGTTCACACGCTCGCCATTATCCCATGTCGTCAGTTGTATTCTTGTTTGGCTTGCATACTTAATACTAGTTATATAGATGTTAGAGTTTATCTATTTTATTGTATTACCTATTCTATAAATTGTTCTGTACCATCACTGCTTGATTTCTATATTTTAATTCTCTAGCTTTATCATGTTGTTTGTTTTTGGAGATTTCCTCCCTGGGTCTCTACTGAATTTTGGCTCACCTTGGCCAGTAGACCTTCCGGTAAACAAATGCAAATAAATAAATAAAATAAACTATACTAAGGTATACACAAATGCCCTGTACAAACACTTATACAAATGTATTGCCACAGCTGTACCTGATAGGATCAAAACAAGAACTTCAAGAAAAAAACAAGCCTCCCTGGTGGACATCTAGCATTAATAAGTTATACAACAAGAGGAAGAAGTTAATGTCTAAGAATAAAAAAAAGAGGTCACAGCATTGAAAGAACACCCTCCTCTGCTTGAACAAACAAATAAGACAACTTGTAAAATCCTCTAAGGGCAACTTCTAAAAAAAATGAGCAACCATATCAAAGGATAACCATAAGGAATTATTCAGCTATATCTGTAACCTAAAAGGTAGGACCTAGACGTGTGCTGAACTAGCTGTGGATGGCATCACACACATACTGATCCTGTGAAAATAGCTAACCTGTTGGATGACAGGTTTGGTGAACACCCCCCCCCAGTCCCCTCCAAACACTCCACAAAGCATTCCCTTTACATCTCCCCCCCTTACATCTCCAAATAGCAAGTCATTAATGATCTATCCAAGGCCAAAAACACAACCTCTATGGGAGCGAATGGCATCCAAGTTTGCATTTTAAATGGTCTAAAACATGAGTTAGCAGCTCCATTAGGTACTCTCTTTAACCACAGCCTGAGTACTGGTTTTGTTTGTCCTTGCTGAATGGAAAACAGCAACAGTCATCCCATTTCATAAAGGGGGCACAGCAACAGACCATGGGAATTACAGACCTATAAGCTTAACTAGTCTTATCTGTAAGGCCATGGAATGAATCATCATGGACCTTATCTCATTCACTCCAATGGAGCTCAGGAAGTTTGCACTGTAACTTTCAATGGGTGGAGCCTAAGCCTTTTGACAGAATCAAATTATGTCCTCACATTTCAAACAAATGTTCATATCTCTAGAACCAGAGGGATTATGAAAGAAGTATAAATGGCAAACTCTTCAGCGCAAACTATTTTTATAATGGTAGTATTCCTTAGATTCTGGGTCTTAAACTGAATTTTATAAGTCACAGCAAACACAGTCCCCGGGATTCATTAAAACTCCATGCAAGAATAAGTCTGTTCTTGCACGGAGTGGATACGTGCAGCACAGCAGCACACTTTGCATATTCATGAAGGCATGCTGCTGTATAACCTGCATGGATATGATCTGCGAATGAGTGCAGGGGCATGGCTGAGCATCGCTCGCACAGTAAACATGCCCCCTGCACTCAGGAAGTGCAGTACGGCACTTTGAAAACAAAAACAGTGTCTGCAGACATTGGTAGCATATCCCCAACTGCACAGATAATTGCAGAATGTCCAGATTTGTGCCTCATATGTCAGATGTGTTCCCCCTATTGTCCTGGCAAAGAGCTGAGGATCTAAGTCATTAAATAATGACAAACATTTGAGTGTAAGTGTCCACATCCATCAAGTAAGTCATGCTAATGCAAAACCTATTATTCATCAATGTCCTAAGTTTGTAAGAGCAATATTTAAAATCTGTCCCCTCTGCCCCCCCATCATGTTAGGCTTTGTCCAGACTGTATGCTGTAAGATGTGGAGAGATATGATTGTTAGCTATGTGCACATCCCTAAACTAAGAAAAATAAAACAATTATTTTTGTTTTCCCGTCTCCACAAAAGTTTAAATGTAGCTAAGAGGGTGCATGCGTCGCACAGCTGTGTATAGCATAGCTTAATCATCCAAAGGAGCTAAATAGAAATATACAGCCAAAATTGTCAGAGTGAAATAGCATAGTGGTTAGAGCTTTTGCTTAGCATGCAGTCATTCACGATTCGAACCCCAATACCATCCATTCATTTTTATATGTGAAAACAGCACTAAAACTATATTTTATTATAAATAGGTAGTGAATAATATATATTTGTTAACCAGGATAGTGTAGCAGGTCCAAATGTGAGGTGTCAGTGTAGTACAGATGTGAAGTCCCCATATAAACACAAGTGTCCCATACAGTATAGCAACAAAAGAATATAATGTAACAAAAGCACATAGGGGGATGTTATGGAAGGGAAGCATATACATATCAGAAGATGTCATTAAGAAGGAATCAATCCTACAATCCTGATAGTCCATAAAATGAAAGCTGAAGAACGCTAAAATGTACTCAGCTATGCTTAGCTGGTGTAAGCATTGCTTAAATTTGAATGCTTAGCAATAATTAGCATAGCTAAGCAGATTTGTGCACTGGTAAGCAGTACTTAGCATCTACCCCTTTAAGCAATGCCTATTTGTGTTAAGCGGGTTTGCCTGTCACTTAGCTTAGCTCAGCATATTCAAAATCATCCAATCACAGCAAAGGGTGGGAAATCAGCCTTATTTAAACCTCACAGGCAGGAATAAAGCCCATAACCAGTTGTAGCTGATTACTGCAGGCACTATGGCTGGCGTTGGGGAAGGTGTGTGCTTTTGGGCAGAGCGTTGATGCATTCAGGAGTCCAGGGTCATGGTTGAATTCCTTGTAAAAGACCTTGAAGGGAGACTACTGCAGGACCAGTACTAGGCCTTACAATACAAAGCAGAGGCCTGGGACCATCTCGCACATGACCTCACCAGTGCTACTGGTATCCCTCGGATTGGTGAGCAGGTCCGGCACCATTATGCTGACCTGAAGCATAGGAAGAGGGATCTCTTGGACCATTGGATCCAAGATGCACAGGCACGGAATGTCCCTGAAGTGTGTAAGTATCAGTATCAATTAGTGCTCTGCAAAGTCTAGCCTGAGTATGTAATCAATAGGTATGCATACATTTTTATTTATCTCCTGTACAGCTGCAGATGAGAAGGCTGCAAATATTGATGCACATGCCAGCAGGCTGCTAAGGCTGCACTGGGATGCTGGTGAGTAAATATCTATCTTGCATTATCCAGGGTTAATAAATAGATAGTAGCAGATTGTCAATAACTAGTAGGTAAACTGTGTACTGAGTGCAATGAATAAAAAAATGCCATCAGGTAAATAAAGGTCTCTGCAACATTTAATAAAAATAAAAAAAAACAGAGTGCTGTGTTTACTTTGTCATGTCGTGGTAGGAATATAAATGTGTACAAGTTCTGCCTAGTTATGTGTTTCTGGTAGAAAATAACAGTTTCATGCAACAAGTACTGAAAACCTAACACATATCTGTTGTCTGAAAAGTGCAGTACAGTACTCATTACCTAGGGTATTTGTCTAACTACAAGGTCAGATTGTGTAAACCAGAGAGTACTAGGGAGAGAAAAAGTCAAGCATGAGTCAGTAGTTCCTCAGTAGCTCATTGTGATGAAATACAGCTGTGGTATACCTTTCTGCACAAACAGGCACTGTTCAAATCCTGGCAGTGGTAGTACGCTGAATGCATATTGTCAAACAAGAATATGTGAATATTTGTATAAACAGTCAGGTAGTATTAACATAAATTACCTCCACAGATCTGCATAGTAAGAAAATGTTTGTAATACCTGTAAGAAGGCTTTACCAACACAATCTGTGTTCAACATATCCACTGTCCAACCCCAAGGCTGCAAATGACAGCAAGATAAGTACATACACCAAGCACTTTGTTCCGAAACATGTCCCTCAAGTGTCACAATGTCACTGCTAATGGTCACTGTTGATAATAACCAGGGAGACAGATAGAAACCCCAATGGAGTATGTCAGTACCACTTCCCCCAAGCATGAGTGCCAGGCACTCCTGTACATATGTAACTATGAAGATTTGAATATGTGTAGAAACAGTCAGGTAGTGTTAACACATATTTCTTCAACAGGTCTTCCAGGTAAGGAGATGTGTCTATTAACTGTATTAACCAATACACTGTCTACAACAATCCCACTGTCCATCCCCAGGCCATAGGCAGATATACAGTGAGGTCAGCCATGTAGAATAATGAGTAGACTAATGATCTGTACAGTTGTTGAAAACTGAAGCTTAGACAGTTAATTGACCTCTCTATCCCCCCTCTATCTGCACCAATACTTCATACACATTAAATGGGTATGTTCATCTCCAAACCTACTGTTGAGACATGTGTCCTATTGTTATACAAATATTGAGCTGTTTGAATTTTAATGTTCCATGTTCAAATACTATCATTGGTGGCCTGTTACTATCAATGTAACTTGCATGCTGTTATAATGCCTACTGTGTGTCCATATATGCATGTGTTCTGTTTGCTATGCAACTGTTTCAATCCTGTTTTATGGGGTCAATCGGAACACCCATGCATGCTTTTATAACTAATCATGAATTGTGTTGTCCTTGACTAACAACCATATTTTTTTAAACTGAAACACCACAGCATGTCTGGGAAGGCAGATCCCAGCAGACCCACCTATCCCACCTCATCTTTCCAAGGCACCGGGCCCCAGCACATCTAGGACCCAACCTGGGCCTTCCTCTTCCACTGGTCCTGCACCACCTATGGGTGGAACTGCCTCAGGGGATGGGGCTTGTCCCTCCCCGGGAGCAGGCATGGAGAGGAGACAGTCACCTGCAGTCACGTCTGAGGATTGGTGCACAGCATCCTCCGTTCAAAGTATGGAGATCAGGTGTGCCAGCTTGAGGGCTGCCTGGTGCATCTTAAGGATCAGCCTGCCCTTCCTGTGCAGTCCCCAGCACAGCCACCTTTGGGGCCATGAAGGTGCAGTGGTGACTGTCCATGGGTGGGGACCTTGGCCCCACTGTAACCATATGGGGGCTCATGTGTATCTGATTCCCAACCACCCTCCCCATCCAAGGTGTTTACCCCCACATGTGTCGTATCCCTCCCCTGTCAGCTGTCTTGTCTGTCTTGTCTGTGTTCCTACCCAACTTACCTATGCAAATGTACCCACTATCCTTCCCCAACATACCACTCTCATATTATTAAAAAAAAAAAAAAAGGCAAGCTGTCTACCTGACGCTCTTATCACCTCCACAAACACTCTTGGCATAATGTTCCTAAAGGTTAACCCCTACACCATTTCCCCTCCCATACACACCATTATAGAACTATTTGTACCCAACTCCGATACACACAGATCTACACCCTTTCCATCCGGTTTCTGGCACACACAATATATCCACCTTTTCTCTGTCCAACATATCAGCTATCTCTGTCCCTAAACCGGTCATACTCACAACATTAACAGTTCCTACCCTCGCTACCACACACCTAGCCTTTCACCTCTCTGTCTGCCATATGAGCATCAGACATCCTCTAGTGTATGTCTGTGAATGCAAAGGCTACTGCACTAGCAAATGACATATGTGTGTTACAGCAATATGAAGAAAGTGTCACTAATTGTAGCCCATAGCCCACCATGTATGTGCGTTATCCTACAGATGTCCTGCCCTAACAGGTTGACATGACTGAGCAGCAAGACTGTCATTACAGTGTGCCATACTGACATAGAACAGAAATGTATAGCAGGTATTACCTGTGCATATGTATGTATGGGTAGGTGTACCTGGCTGCCTCATAACAACTGACATGGGATGCAAAACATCAGGTGAATAAGCTGTACATGTTCTACATGTGTGTAACCTTAGTTTCTGTGCATCCAACAGAGTTACACTTATACAGCTACTGGTGGTGTCATTGCCCTGACACAGACATGGGTAGTATAATAAGCATGTGTATCACATTGAAATTGTAGAGGTGGCCAACTGTGTTCTGACCCTGTGTCCATGCCTACTACAAACAGATATATGATCACCTTCATAGCTGTATGGCCTCAGCAATACCTTACTTGTAAAACCTGTCTCCACCTAAATAGAGTAAACCCATTTGCTGGACAGCAGCAATGCACAAAGCACATAATGTGATGCTATATTGGTTGTACAGGGAAAAGGAGGAGCAGGCACCAACTGGGAAGCATGTCAACCTCTATCTGAATGAGCATATTAGGTCACAGATGGATTACTGTAAGGCTAACTATGAGTACAAATTTGTCACATCCACTAAAAGCAATCACAAGGCCATCTTCACATATGTCTGCAGTCTCAGAGGCACCAACCCAACCCACCCTGTAATAGTGGTCAATCACAGCACATACACACACACCATAGCTAGAGCCAACCTGCTGCAGACAGGTTTAGGGCAAACATCACACCCCTGGCTCACCATCAGTATAGCTGGATATGCACAGCACACGCACCCCTCCCCTCATCATCATGGATCAGGTGCAAACTGGCTAATCAAAATTAACAAAAGCAAGTCCTCTTGGGGCCTGATAACATTCCTGTCTGCATCCTACATGAACCCAGGCATATGCTTCCAGCTCCATTACACACTGTATGCAAGCAAAGCCTGAGCACCACTGACATCCCATCTGCAAGGAACACAGCCACTGTCATCCCTCTACACAAACGTCAATGATGAATGGTGATTTATGCAATGTACTGGTCCTCATTGGGGGGAACATGACACATCAGGACCCAGGAGTACAATGCATGTTCATAGATACGGGGGTATGATGTGTTTGTAAGTGGTGGCTAATGATATCCATATTCATGTTCTGGCTCTGTAAATAACTCTGGGCAATGCCTGAGGTCCTGTGATGTGATTCCCTGTGTATGTCTTCCAGGTGCCATGCAGCTGCAACTGCCTTACACCGATGCAGAGACAGCAGCCATCACAGAAGCTGTAATCTTGCAGGAGAGGACAGTCCTGTGAGATGAGATTGTCCACAGAGTGAACGTCTTGGGCCACCCTGGATGCACATACGATCAGGTCAGGCATACAGCGACTGACCTGATACATTGTGCCCGGCAAAGGGCTGCTGCTGTAGTGAGGGACTGTACTGCTACCAGTGGGGGGCCAGCCACACAGGCCCCACTTACTGTGACAGAGGAGCTCCTTGCCAACTTTGGGGGAGCCCCCACACAAACTCAAACACAGGAAACAGTAGCTGTGGAAGTGGGTTGTGCCCAGGCAACAGGCAAGGAGCATCCAGGTAAGGTCAAAGTACACATCAATGTAATGAGGTAGAATTTAAACAGTCTTCTACAGAGTCTCTAGATGCATATGTCAATGCAAAATGGATTAGTGGGTGGGGTGTAGTAATGCACACAAGCGCACATCTATGTCTTCCTCACAACTACATACGTCCCTCTGGTCTGCACATGGGACAGCAGCCTGAACCCAGTAAGTATGGGGGTTTCCTGTTGTGGCTCACCAGTACCCGAGGCATGCTAAAGGTAATGCATGTGACCATGCACACAGCTGTTGCACTCAGCCATTTGGCAATATCTGCATGTTCACCTGTGGTGGTGTTTACTGCATTGCATCACTGTGGTCATGACAGGTGCCTATTTGCAGGAGATATCACATATCTGTAGCATACCTCACAACCTGTCATTGCAGGACATCTGGAAAAAGACCAACAAAATGGAGGGACAAAGCCCCCAAACTAGGGTTATATTGTAGAAATTAATGCTATACAGTGCATATAAATGGTGAACACACCTGTTAGAATACCAGGTATGTGTGATATACAAAAATGAGAGCACAATAGACAAGTTCAACATACTGCCAACCTTTCATGTGACCTATAACCTGTACAATTCAATTTTAAAGCAAACAAATCTGTAGGGGAACAATAATGACACATAACAATAGTACAACAACCTAGATGCATATGTGTGCACAGGCTGAAGCTAGTACTGTGTTGCGGAAGCTTTCGATATAACTACAGCACTACATCTTATTAGGTACACAACAGCCATCAATTACAGAGGTTGTTTGATTAACAGCAAATAATGGCCAGCTGTCCTATCAAGATTATCCTAACATATACCCAGTTGCCTGCTACAGCAACAGCTATGGTTCATATAGAGCTGACAAAGCTGCTAAAGGACCACGTGTTTGAGATGTATCAACCTGGAGAAGGGTACCAAAACATTTCCACAGCATTGCATATACCATGGAACATAGTGCAGACAGTCATCAAAAGGTGGTAAAAATATGGGGCTACAGTGACATTGTGGAGGAGTGGACATCCCACCAAAGTCTATGAGAATACAAAACCAAAACTGGCCAGGGAGGCTGCCAGGAGCCCTGCAGCAACAGTGAAGGAGTAGCAGGAATCTCCAGCAAGTACTGGGTGTGTACTACATGTCACAACAATCTTCCATGGTCTCCATATGTCCTGCTTATAGGGTAGGGTTGGAAGATGGCAGAAGTTACTTGCACCAAACAATATCCAGGCCTGGTGAAAGTCTGAAAACAACACATTGGGTTTCCAAAAAGCAAGTGGGAAAATGTCGTATGATAATATGGGACCACAATTGAACTCTTTGGCCACAATTCCGACAGGTGTGTTTGGCGCAATATCACCACTGCACATCACCACAGCAACACCACCCCCATGATGAAGCATGATGATGACAGTGTCCTGCTTTGGGGTTGCTGTTCACAAGCTGGAACTGGGGCTATAGCCAAGTTAGAGGGGATTATGAACAATTCCAAACACTGGTCTTTTGTGGCTCCAAAATGTTCTGGTCTCTGCCACATAGCTGTGGATGGGGAGGAATTCCAACTTTCCACAAAACAATGGCCCAAACCATACATCCAAATCAACAAAAGGATGGCTTCACCAGAACACATGCAACATTTTGCACTGGCTGAGTCAGAGCCCACACCTACGTCCAATAGGATATATTCAGGACGACCTTAAGAGGGCAGTGCACAGGGGATGCCCTTGCAATCTGACATAGTTGGTGGTGTTTTGAAAGGGAGAGTGTGCAAACATTGGCAAGCCAAGATGTGCCATGCTGATAAACATCTTCCCAAGAGGACTGCATGCTGTGATTAAATCAAAAGATGTTTTAACAGAGTATTACTTTAAGAGTGTGCACACTCATGCAACCAGCCTATTGCACCTATTGCAGTTACCAGATGTTGCCTGTAACTGATGTGTATGTTCTTCAGTTTGACTGCAAAGGTTATATGTCATATGAAATGATGGCAATGTTATGACCTGATTTCAGAGGTCTCATGTGATATATCATGAAAACCTGGCATGTTAACAGGTGTGTGTTCACTTACTATATCCACTGTAAGCTTGAGAAGTAATTTGTGTAACCGGCTTTGTTTTAACATACATGTACTGCAGGTTATGCAGTCTGCACCTCAAATTAGGACATTACTTAGTGGCATCAATCCACAGGCCAACCTAGTAATGTGTCAGAAAAACACAGACGTTATGGGGAACATACTAAACATATGAGCCACACATGTAGACATTCAGCAAAACCCTGTACAGTTTGGGGGTATGTTCTGTAGGAGTTGCCACAGTGTTATACAGGTGAACAGCAATAATTTGCATGTGTGCAGTGTGTGCTAGGTGAAGGGCAATCACCTACTAACACCACTCACATATCCCAGAGGTGTATATTAGTAGTAACAGTAATTGGAAAGGGCTGCACTGCATAATGCTGAGGGTACATCCAGAGTGTATATGTTATTGTCTGACTGTGTGTCGTGAATGCCCCCAGTCGGCTAATGTGAGGTCTGTGTAATGCCTTTGAGACACCTCACCTGTGTGTGTGTGTGTGTGTGTGTGTGTGTGTGTGTGTGTGTGTGTGTGTGTGTGTGTGTGTGTGTGTGCGTGTGTGTGCGTGTGTGTGTGTGTACCAGCAAATCTTATTGTGCCGGTAGTAATTTACATATGTTGTTTTTCCCTCACATGTGGACATGGTGGCTGTGGTCCCCCCTACTCTGATACTGATGTTAGTGTCTCTGCAGACTCTGACCATGATGATACTCATATTGAGGCACAAGTGGGGTTGTCAGGGGCTGGTACTATGCCATTGGTTGGCATCCCACTATTGTCAACCAAATCCCCGCACACAGTCTCAGTTCCCACACATACCCAATCACTAGTGGACACAGATTATGGACAGTTGGTGGGTGGTGGCTGTAAAGATAGGTAGAGGCTGCCAGCCTAGCCAGATAGAATTTAGTAGATAATTCTGTCATTTCTAAATATTAATGCACGCCACAGGCTTGTTCTCTTAAATGTGAAAAGACTGCATTGGATATTGAACTGCAAAAATGTAACAACAGTGCACTCTGCTGTAAGAAAGCTAAGTCAAGCATTTCATGATTGTCTTTGATGTTAAAATTTACAGCCAATATGTCTAAAGGGAGGCATCCTGCCTATTGTTTTAAGACCAGAGTTAATGGCTAGAATTTGCATGTATAAATGTCCTTTATTGCTCTGGTTTCTGACCCGGTGTAAATAATGCAAATGTAGTTTCTGTTAGCCCGGGAACACCAGAGAAGTGTAAAGAATTATGTCATGTGAAGCAGCTCTGTATTATCAATTTAAAGACAGAGAATCAGAGAGCTCAGAGCATTTTGCCTTGAGAACATCCAACATCACCATCACTGCTTTGCTCTATATGTAAGTTATTTAGAACTGTGTTTTCTCTTAGAAATAGCTAGGAATTAGGAAGATTAGACTAAGTGTTTTTCTGTGATGTCAGAACTTTTCTACAGGTATTATTTTAAGTATTTCTCTGTGATCTCTGAACTCTTGACTAGCATTGTGTAGTAAGAAGTATTGTCTTGTGTTTTTTTATTTATTATTAAATATTTTAAACCTTTCAACTGTGGCTGTTTTGTGTAGAGATAATGTAAGCTTTAAGGGTACATTGCATGTATATAGCGATGCTGTACCAAGTCACTCCAAATAAGTCTTGACTGTTTGGTTGCACTTACCATTCAGATAATAATATTGCACAGTAATAATTGGACACCCTTCATAAGGGCCTTTGAGTAACTGATAAATATTAGTTGGGTGGTGGCAGTGATTTCTACCATATAGTCTGGGTAAAAGGGGCACAGCTGAAGAACCTGTGCTAGCCTTCCCCAGGAGTGTCTGTGTTGTTGTATAAACTCTTATCTCAAAGTGCATGTGTCAGCTACTTTGGCAGGGACACAAAGCACTGATTGGACAGAGAGGGTGCTGAAGGTTTTACCTTGCCCACTAGGCTGAGATCTGGACCCTATAGCTGTGCCAGTGGGGAGTCTTATTGGGGACCTGGAGAGAAAGAGAGAAACCAGCCCCAGACTGACTGTGATCTCTGTGTGCTCTTAAGGGAAATTGTACTTTACTGTATGTGTATTTATTATCCTTTCCCAATATGGACGCCCCTCACTGCTGTTAGTGGTGAGGATTGAGGCTACTTGATTGCTGGGCCAGTGCACAGGCTTCACAGTGGCAAGGAACAGGCTAGTGTGGTGACTATGGCAAATGAGGGTACAGGCACTAGCCAAAGCCAGAGTGCTGGTGAGGTCCCACACAAGCAGATTGGCAGGGGTGCTCGGAGGAGGATTGCATCCCATCATGTCTCTGTTGCAAGTGGCATGGCATCAGTCACCAGATGCATGTTTTGGGCCATCATGGGGGCGCAGGCACATAATGAATGTAATACCAGACATATATGCATGGTCATGGATGAGCATATCCCTGGTTTCTGTGGTGATATGAACTCACTACAGCCATCTCTGAGCATACTGGGGTCATGGATGGACAGTGGGAGGAGACCTTGGCACTCCTCGACAGTGGAAGATCTGTGCTTGAGCATTTAGTGGACACTGGCCATCAGCCATCTGGCTGTAGGGCAGCACCACGAACAGTTTATTGTCTACGTGGATGTGCACCATCACGTTCCCATACTGGCAGTACCACCAGCACTACTGAAGGGGGTATGCTGTCCATACCATGATGCAGCAGGCCATGGGCACATGATCCTGGCCGGTTTTAACAGGATGTGGATCCAGCAGGCAGCAGTCACCATCGGGGAGTAGTACTGCATCTGGACTCGACCCTGGTGGTGCTGGTGATACCCTGAGCAGGCCCAGTTCCCATGTTCATGGCTAGAGATGCTGAACTATACAGCCTGCCATTTATGGCCCACGGTTGTCCAAAATATCCCTGTGTAGGGCACCCACATGGCTTGACTGTGTGCCTACAAACACACTCACATGCACACATACACACACACACACACACACACACACACACACACACACACACACACACACACACACACACACACACACACACACACACACACACACACACATACACCACCCCACACAGCCCATTTAATGAACACCCCCCCAAACACACACACATGATGTCAACCATATGGCCCAACCTAGGCTTCGGGCAAACCCACACAGCACCCAGTGCATATGATGATACCTGTGCCCCATCTATGCCATCCATACCATCAATGCAGGGACATGCTTATATGGGTCTGATGCACAGGGTGACTTTAGTAGAGTGTAGCTATTTAATGCTGTGTAAGGTGCTGTCATCTGGCATTTGTAATGGGTACACATCAGAGTGTGCATGTGCCTTTTCAGCCATGATGCTTTATTGGCATTAGTAACACCAAATTAATGTGTTCTCACATGCTGCATTCTGTTTGTGTTCCAGGTGCCTGTATGGCAGCAGGATGTGGCCCTGCAGACATGACCAATGAGGAGTATGACATTGTTGTAATACATTGACCATGACATTGTCAAGGTACATCTGTATCTGCACACATTTCCCAGGTCATGTGCCTCACAGCATAGAGGGCTGAGGGGTTGTATCTCAGTCTATGGTGGTTGACATCAGCTCTAGTATAGTTAACAATGGTAAGTGTGGTGGGTAGAACACACCTCAGATTACTATCGCCCGCAACCCCAGAGGATATTGTGTCAACCAAACCCACAGAGAATACTGTTCACACATACACACACACACACACACACACACACACACACACACACACACACACATGCACACACAGGATCACAGTTGCCAGTGTTGTGTTTGGAACCCCTACCCATCAAGTTCTGGTACCACACTATTAGGCAGTCATTGCAGGTGACACAGGACTACTAGTGTGATGAGTGTTACAAGGTACCTGTAAGGTGAATAGCATCACGTGGCCTTGTGGGGTATGGCAATGGTGGCTGTACTGGGTGCGAGAGTACTCATAATAGTGTCACATACAAGTTTACACACAACCACTGCTATACACTCCAGTGCGTGTGCGCGCGCGCGCACACACACACACACACACACACACACACACACACACACACACACACACACACACACACACACAGACTTGCCAGTACTGACATTATCAGACCAACCTATCTTGTTATTCATACCATACTATTCCATACTGTCGCATGGGGCTTATAGGGTTGAAGAGTGTCTACAGATACCACTACGGTTGATGTGAACAGTGGACCTCATACAGTAGACCTAAGAATGTGTGCTGTGTGTACCATGGCATAAAATATGAAACCATGCCCATCCAGTGGATGTCGTTCGCACACAAACACAAGATACTCTTCTCTCACAAACATTTGCCAGGACTGAGATTAGAGCCACTACCTATCTATTTATTGTTACTACATTGTTACACATTTATCACATGCGCCACGGAGGTTATGGGGTGATACTTGTCCGAAGGTACTTCTAAGGCAAGGGACATCACCAATCCTTGCAATTTATGACAATGGGAGATGTACTGGGTGAGACGGGCTACCATCTACTTTCACCCACATGTTTACACACTCTCAAACACTTTAATACACACTAATGCACACACACACACACACACACACACACACACACACACACACACACACACACACACACACACACTTAACAATACTGAGATCCATAGGTTCAAAGAGTCATAAGTATGTATGTGACAAATAGCCATGGAGGCTTTACAAGGCTAGCCCATGGGAATACACTGGCATCATGCCACCTGACAATTCTCCCCAGTGTGTCTACTGAGTATAGTCACTGGAGTGATCCCCAGCGTAGGTATTCTATTCCCCATCCACTCCTGATTTCTCTTGAAGAGGGCCAGTGATGTGCTCAGCTTGACATGTATGTGGCATCTATTCCATAGCATGGCCAGTCTCTGGGTTGTGAACCTGTTCCTCTAGCATGTCCTCTTGATTGTGAGGATGGGGTTGTGGTATCCGGGGCATGTTGTTTGGACAGATTGGTTTCCTTGGATGTAGCATTCCTAACAGGGTTGGGTCAGACATGGCTGTGTATATCAGGCAGAGATTGCACCAAAGTAGCCAATATGAGACAGAAATTCATTGCAGTTGTTGGATTCTGTCCATATGGGCCAAGAGTATAGTACCTAAGATCCTTTTTGTGAGGTACATTTGCAGCCTCTCCTGCTGTTGCTACTGTCCAGTGGGGTACATGGCAAATGGGCCATAGTACATATTGATTGGCCTACTGAGGGAAGTGTACAGGGAAACACTGTCCTTTTACCTCCCGGATTCAACACCCTGAGTCAGGAGAAGTGACACATGGAAGGATTTTCAGAAGACAGTGGCACTCTGGTGGTCACCATAGAGCTCACTTTCAACCTGTGTTCCCAGTTCTGTTATACCAACATCAGTGTTCAGTGGCCTACCATCAATGTATTACTTTATGGGAACCATGTTGTACCCAAAGGGGATGGCGGCACATCATCTGGCATTGAGCTTATTTCCAGGGTTCTGACAACAGTCATAGGTCTCAGAGAGGCCTTTATGAAGGATGTCAACCTCACGTGGGGGAGTAATAAGAGCACCCACCTTGTAGTCATCTGCAAACACTGTCAGCCAGGGCACCTTTGTATTGGGCTGGTCCTCAGAGGTGTGGCTCCCACACATGAGAGTCCCAGGTCCACAACCTGTGGGACTCCACTCATGACTGTTCAGCAGTCTGACATGGAGTCTGCTGCTTTAACACTGTGGGTTCTATCTGTGAGCGGGTTTGCAGGCCACCTACTGATGTAGGGGTTGCTGCCTACCTGAGTGTGTTTGTGTATGATTCCTGAGTGGGGAGTGATAGTCAAAGATTATATGGGCAGCCTATATTGTTATCTTTTCCATACTGTCACATAGTTATTACACATGGCACAATGCTTATAGGGTTGCAGAGTGTCTACAGCTCCCTCTACAGTGACTGTGGGCCTTGTAATGTGGATACTGGGATAAGTACTGGGTGGGCAACAGCAGAAAGTAGCAAAACCCACCCCCCACTGGATATGGTTCTCACACAAACACAACAACCCACCCACAGACAGGATACCATTCTTACACACACACACACACACACACACACACACACACACACACACACACACACACACACACACACACACACACACACTGGGCGGAACTGAGATTAGACCCACCCTACCTATCTATTTACTGCTACTGCAGTATTATGCATTTATAGCATATGCCACAGATCTTAAAGGGTGAAGGTTGTGTACTTCTAAGGTGAGGAATATCACCAGCCCTTGTAAAGCATATAAATGGGTAATGTACTGGTTGAGAGAGGCCACAAAATACTTTAAACTACACATATACACACACACACACACACACACACACACACACACACGCACACACACACACACACACACACACACACACACACACACACACACACACACACACACACACACACACACACACACACCTACATTTGCCAGGACTGAGATTAGAACTCCTGCCTACTTGTTTGTACAATAGTTTTACACATTTATCACACATGCCAGAGAGCTATTGGGCTTGAGGCCTGATGAAAGGGACATCTAAGGTGACTGATATCTGCAAGACTGCTAAAGCAGGGAAGGGGGAAGTATACTGAGTTTGAACTGACCCAAAAGCTTTAACTTAACACACACACTTTTACATTTGCCAGGACTGAGATTAAAACTTCTACTTAACTAGCTATTTGTACTATAGTGTTACCATACATGCCACAGAGCTTATAGGGCTGAGGCATGATGAAAGGTGCTTCTATAGTGACAGACATCTTCAGGACTGCTAAAGTACGGCAATGGGAAGTGCACTGGGTGGTGAATGTCTTATAATTCCTATATCCCACTGACATTTTTGTAAGTTTATGAGCATGCCCAGTGTGACCTTCTATAGTAAATGTGGGGCTCCATTCCTTGGATTGTTGTACTCCAGTCTGGTTTATTTTGGGCTACAGCCATACCTCTCAACCTGTCGGTGCAGGATATTGGAGATAGCCTATCAAGATGGGGAGACAATGGGCCATACGGTGATTGTGACTATTCCTCTCAGTAATGTATGGGTTGCTAGGTTACAGGGCTTGTTTTAGCAGATATCTGACATATATGACATTTGTCAGGTATTCTTTCAGTACCTCGTGACATACCTCCTCAGATCATCCCAGTGATTTAACAGAGGAATGCAGGATGGATGATGCACACACCAATATTATGGGCCAAATGCTATGCATTCTCGCATAGTCCAGCCTGTTGAGAGGTATGCCTATGAGCAATTGACTGCTGGAGCTGTGGAAATGGTCCAGCACCTTGGTGATATATTACAATGGTGGAATCTCTGCATTTCTGTTCTGGCCTGGTCTAATTTCCAGTCCACAGTTTGCTAATATAAGTCAGGCAGAATCAGGGAGACAGGCAGACTCCAGATAGATTTCTAGGGGATAAGATGTGTGGGGGCAGTGTCCTGGGTCAGATATGTTGGCCTATAGCTACCTATACTTTGTATAGGGGTCTTCTCAAAGGTTGACTGCACTTGGAGGGTCTTGTGTGTGTCAGACTGTTTGACCAGCCTGGAGGTGTGTGTGTCACATATATGTATGGCCCACCTCATTTTGCTTGGATGGCCACATTTTGGGGTCAGGATGTTGCATAGAACGAGTGATAAAAGAAGGGTGTGTTACTCCTCATGGCTGTGGGCCAAAGTTCTGTGGGTGCAATCATATCACCATCTTTCAGGGTTAGGACTGCCTGCAATGAGTGCATTCCCATGTTTAGACTCCTAGTATCACAGAATGTCCAGATTCATGATTCATATATCTGGTTGGTTACCCAAACGAATGTGGTTTTCAATGAAAAGTGTTTTGCATGTCACTCAGGGTTGAAGTCAGGTATTACTGACAGTTGACATTGCAGTTTCAGACTTTATACCCTTCAGACATTCCATGCTACTACAATCATGCCTTCAACTTTCTAACATTATTACAGCAGTATTTCAAAGGTACCCTTCTCTTTGGACCTTTTTCACCAAATTATTCATGGCTTTGTCAAGATTTCTGGCTCTCTGATGCTGGCAGGTTTTCTCCTAGCAGTTAGCAGCATGGCCTTTCTTTGCATTTTGTAGACTGTGTTATGTTGGAGTTATGGACCCCATGACACTCCCTAACAGGGCATTGTGGGTGAGGCATGGGCATTTATCAAAGATCTGTAGGCCAGGTGTGACAGATCCAGGCCATCTGTAGCAAGGTAGTGCATTCTGATGATTATATGTTCCCAGGCTGCCAGCAGTGGACAACCCTGGGATGGCACCAGTAGGTTGACTGTGGGTCGTACTGACAATTGCTTTCTGTTTGTGTTGAGCCATCACTGTAGTTGATGCCTGGATGCTGCTTAAGGCTAGGAACATGTTACTGCATTTCTATGGGACTATGGGGTGGTGGCATATCTATATACAATACACATTTGCAGAGACTGTGCTGATATTTGCTTAACATTTTGGTCTCATTTAGCATAGTGGTGTGCCCTATCTTTGAGACTACAGGAAGAACAGTATCAACCACAGGTCATATTGTTCTGGCATAAACATTTGTAATTACAGACTTCTTACCATTCAAAGCCATATTGCCACTGCCAGACATGCTGTGATATCACTGTGTAAAAGTCTGTAGGTGGGGATTTCATGGATGTCTCCATGTGAGGGTCTTTGCCAGACATTTCTGTATGGTTTTCTACAGCTGATCTGCTGGGTGAGGCTGGGGGTGGGTATGGGACCCCACATTGACATCCATGCATGTGACCTATGACCACCCAGTTATTTGGATCACCACATATACTGCAGTGGTATTTGTCAACTAGGGTGGAACTGCATAGTGTGGGTAGGCCAGTACTGAGAATACACTTCCTGCTGTCCCACAGAGCTGTCAGTTGTCTGCTGCTGTCCCAGTAAGTCACCCCATTCCCTTGCATGCTTGCATCAATACCATGGATATACTGTCAGAACATTCTACTCCATTCATTTATTGTTAAGAAGACTGACTTACCTTGTGCCTGAGGAAGTTGTGAGGGTGGTGCTTGAGGGCTGACTATGTCGGATGCACTCAGTAAACTGTTTATACTTGCATAAGGTATAGGTGTGTGATGTCTGGCATCCATTTTACTGTGTGTGCGAGTCAGAGAGAGAAAGATCAGTCCCTTGGGCCCTACAATATCAGTGTATGTGTTATGCGTTGCCTCTTTGCTAAGAACAGGGCTTACTGGGCATGCCTCTGTCTGCCTACAGAGGCAGGCTCAGGATGTTCCTCTGAGTCCCTCTGTGCCTGTGGAGATCTTAGCAATGGTGGAGGCTGTGTGGCCATTCCCCATTTTGTTCCTGCTGCAGCTGTTTCCACAGGATCATATTGTGTAATGTGGCACATACTATGAACATGTGTGCACATGTGGCTGGAGAGTACTGCAAGGCTCCACCAGATATGTCAAGGCAGTGGAACTGTGACTTGAATATCCCAAACACATGCTCTATAATGATCTTGGTTTGTGCGTGTGCCTCTTTATGGCATTCTTGTGTAGGAGTGTATGCATTTCTGATGGGTGTCATCAGCCACGGTTCCAGTGCGTAGCCAGCATCCTCCACCAGATGGCCATATGGGATGTCCCCACTGGCAAATGCCTGGTACAGCTGTGATGAATGCCAGATGTGGGAGTCGTGATAGCTTCCAGGGCTGCCAGCACACACATTCATGATAATGCTCTGGGCATTGCACACGACCTGGCAGTTGATGGAGTGAAACCCCTTGCGGTTTAGGTAGACTCTACCCTGGTCACCGGGTGGTGCTTTGATGTGCATGTGCATGTGCATGCAGTCTAGGGCACCCAGTACCTCCAGGTATTCTGATACATGGTGGAAGAGACGCATATTGCTGGTCCTCTCCTTACAGGTGCTGGGGAAGTAAATGTGCTCAGCAGCATGTGGGTGCATGGCATCCAGGAACTGGTGGAGTATCCTGGAAGGAGATGCCTATGAGACTGCCATGATACCCCGCTTGTCTTTGGATAGTACCTGTAGCTAGTATTCTTAAGGCTACATATACCTTGGTATCCACTGGGATGTATTCCCCTCTGTTGTTTCTGGGTCTGAGGCAAGGCCAGAACAACTCAACAAGTTGCTGTATGATGTCACTGTCCACCCTGTAGTGCTCTACTATCTCCAGATCATGTAGCCCCTGGTAGGTTACCCTGGGTCTGAACACTCTTCTCCTTCTCCTCAGTCTGAATTGGTTGTCAGCATTATCCTCCTCAGTGCCCACGGCCTCTTGCACATACTGATAGCTCAATACTACAGCAGCCCCTAACATTTTTTGCTAGTTTTGTCAATTAAAATTTCCCCATATGTGTACTCCTATGATGCAGAGTTTGTGGGAAAAACCAGACTGGAAGGTGTTTGCATAGTTTATAGTGGTGCGCTGCAGATGCTACCTGTGTTATTGGCTGACTTTGAGACATTCCACCTGTCAGCTATTTTACTTGTATTTGAGTGGCTGTAGTTTGCTATATTTCCCTTTTTTTCCTTTTCCCCCTTCCCATCTTCACCCCTTTTAAGCCCCAAGGCACGGTGCACAAAATCACTGCCTAAATGTAAATGGCGCTACTATTTCCATTTTTTTTTAAGTCCCAGTGCACACCATGCACACCCGTTTAGCTAAAGTAAACACAGTTTAGCAGAAATGGCCCTCTCTGAATGTGAACGTGCTCTTCATTTCATGGTGTAAAACATTACAGCCTCAGACACACACCCTTGCTGAGCTGTGTTTAGCCAAGCGCAAACCTGGACAACAGAGCTCCAATGTTCTTATAGCAAGCATGACACACCCCCATTTAATGTTAGCTGCTCCTCCTGCCTACACTATCCTGGTCTAGCACCTACACAGTTAGGTGCAGTGTGTGGACTTGGAATATTTTGTGATTCAGTGAATTTCCCCTCATTTGCATACCCCACTGCCTTAATCCATAGTTATTGCACTACCCCAGAGCCTTTCCCCTTAACAACCACTTTTCCCTGGTAATGTTTTGAATCTGCATGTCATTGACTATAATGGAAAAATGCAGATTTCCCCTAAAATTGAGTTTTTACTTTTTTTTTTTTATTTTCGGCACAATCCTATTTGTGCGCCGCTACCCTATGCTTAAACAGTCGAGATCGGCCAAAAAAAAATACTTTTATTTTTTTATTAAATTAAACACTTTCCATGCCAATGGCCATATATTTGGCCATTGTCATGACTAAAGGTTATAATACATGCTTTTATATGAGCTGTCATGCCTCCGTTTTGCTGTTTGCAGAAATGTGTTCGGTTTCTAACTGTACACAATTCTGCAATTAGCACTGTCCCTGCACGGATGCCTGCCTGCTTCCTGAATTGCTAATTCACCTTATTTGCATGGTTTACACCAGCAATATATTGGAATATACTTCTCAGACGTTCAGGCCAAAACAGAGGGGCTGTGGCTGACTAAGTTTGCTGATGACTGCAAATCAGGTGCAATCACTGAATCCCCAAAAAATGTCAATATACTTTAAGAGGGACTTACACAAGCCAATAATTGCTGCAAAGCCATGGACTCAAATTTAATGTTAAAAAATGCATCATCATCCCTTTCGGTAAAAACAATATCCCTGCAGACTATCATATAAATAATAATACTCTAAATAACAGCTCAGTAGTGAGAGACTTGGGAATGCAAGTTGACTGTAGCCTAAACTTTGACCATGTGTCTACTGTGGTAAGGAAGGCATTCTATGTTGCACACCTCATTAGCAAAGGTATTGCCTCAACAGCAAAATAAGTCATATTTCCTCTGTAGTTGACCCTCATCAGGCCAATAATTGAGTCCAATGCTTCCTTTGGTATGTACCTTACCAGGCACCTGCAGCCACTTGAGAGACTGCAGAGATTTCTAACCAAGAGAGTTCAGGGACTCCAGCACCTCCAACACATGTCATACATTGACAGACTGAAGTCACTGTCACTGTACTTAGTAGTATACAGACTACTTAGAGGAGACTTGTGCCTGGTCTACAGAGCAATCGTGGATCCAAATCTAATGGAAATGCTGCACATCTGCTAGTCAAATGAAACAAGGGCCACTCCACTCCAAATTCCTGCCAGGAATTTCACCTACGACCCTCCTAGGTGGGCAGTCATTGCTAACTAAGATCTCGAGTTTAGGCAAGATTCTTTATATTGCGTTTCTCTAGTATTATATTGAATACACATTGCTAAGCTTATAAAGACATTTGTGTCAATAGCCTTATCACCACCTATGAACCTTTAAAATGTCTTTGTAGTGCATAGTGTGCTGTAAATATGATCCAATATGCTTAGGTCATGAATATATATACATATATATATATATATATATATATATATATATATATATATATATATATATATATATATATATATATATATATATATATATATATTTTTTTTTTTTTTTTTTTTTGCTTCATAAGCACTGCACGGAATATTCCGTATCATCTTAAAAATGTAGGTATACATTTAGTGCAATGCATAATCACCATGTTATCACCATTGGTGTCAGAAACAATAGGATGTGAGATGATGGCACTTGTATATGACATATGTCAGGAACTTAGTCTGTGTATCCTTAAGGATACATATGATGACAGTATTCAAATTGCAGATATGCCACTGGAGATGGGTACATATGCAACACATGTAACAATTACAACACTAAACTGAACACTGGTTGTACAACAGAGGTGAAAAGGTCATTTAGTGTCACAGTCCACTAGGTTGAATGTGGAATGGAAAGCAGAGAGATGTAGCGGTAAGACAGAGCCTATGTGGCAACTTTATGGCTTTATAAATCTGGAAAACTTCAAAGATGTTGCCATGAATAGACTATCCACTCAGAGCATAATTTTCATAGCCAAAATATCATACTCCTTTGAATGCATGATCATATCAACAAGGCCTTGTACATATGTGCAGTTCTTGATGGTTGGCCCATCATGAACAAGATTTATCTGTGCCATTTTAAAAGACAGTTTAACTGTGCACTGTTCTCCCGCATTGAGCTATGATGATGCAGTAGAGCAAAAATGCAGAACTCACATATCCTCACCCTGCTCTCAGCCTATTACCCTTGGATATCCATGGGACATGTTTGCATATGTATTAAGGTTAAGAAAATGTGCACCATAGGTGTTGGCCTTACTTGTGCCATTAGAGTGAGTATTGCACACCTTACAGCATTTATGAGAGACAGAGGAATCAAGTATCAATTACAAGGGCACGGATGCCGTTAGTTGTTGAGTGTGGCAGTGTTTCGATATCAAGAAACTTTGTGCAAGCAAATTAAGTCTGTTGCAGTCATTGCTTCACATGCAGCACCTATTAATTGTGTGTATGTGTGTGTGTGTGTGTGTGTGTGTGTGTGTGTGTGTGTGTGTGTGTGTGTGTGTGTGTGTGTGTATGCAGCCTATGCTTATATGAGAGTGTGTATGTCTTTCTGTGTTTGAGTGTTGTGGGTTATATAAGAAATGATACTGTACAGCAATGGCTAATGATTGTGAATGATATATATGATGGCAGTATACATATTGCAGATATGCCATGCAACATGTGTTAACAATTAAACTACTAAGCTGGACACTGGTGGTACAGCAGAGGTGAAAAATTCAGGAAGTGTCTGCAAATCCACTAGGCTGAATATGGAATAGAAGGTAGACATATGTGGAACTGAGAAAGAGTAAATTTGTCATAATTAGCAGGTGAAGTATACAATATATGCAATGTACACACTGCTCACCATTCAGTATGTTTCTTAGATGTTATGGCAGGTGCTTCATTCTGCATTACTTTACCCTATGTTCAGTCTGAGGAATGCAGCAGCTAACACTTATTATGCACCGGCATCTGTGACATGCTGTGCTGTCAGGAGGTGCACCACATTTTAACTGAACAGCATAGCCTGGAAATACAGATCACACTAAGCAACACGAACCATGAATAGTACATTTAGGTCTGCATCATCTGTGTCATCCTGACTGACATCTTCTTTAGGCAAGGTAGTATTAAGTATAGTGCCCACTATCCCCACTCCAAGAGGCCAGTTATATGTATTTATTTATTTATTTATTTATTTTCATTCGTTGACTGGGAAAGTCTGACTATGCAGAAAACAACCCTTTTCAGTGGTAGATCAAGCAGAAAATTCCATACAGAATTATACAATGTCATATAACAATACAAAGATTAAAAGACACATAGGGTAACAAGTGCAGTACACAGACATGGAATTAAACCAAAACTTTCAATAGAGTACATGAACATAAATCAAACCTGCAGTATTGTGATGTACCTACATCGACACAGATTGGATAAATATAAGTTGCTATACAATACAGTGCTAGTTATTTGTAAGTAATAAAACTGGGCACTTTGATGCAAAAGATTAAGGTAAGTGTGCAATTGTGTGAATGTGAGGGTTAGGGCAGGGTAGGTGAGTTAGGTTAGGACACGGGTGAGGTGACTGTGCGATAGAGACGGACCTTAGGGTTAGGGTTTGGGTAAAGGTAAGTGGATAGTTAGTGGTGTATGTATAGTTTAGTGTAGGGTTAGGTGTAAGAGTTTAGATGTATGTGTGTGGATTGATGTTTGTTTGGTGTGCTTGTGTTGTGTGTATGTGTTTTGAACAGTGAATTTTTTCCCTAGGAAAAAATTGCTGTTCTGTATGTTCGATGTTTTAAATTTTCGATTCATAGGTTCGATATTAGAACACTCAAATTTTGAATGTTCGGTATTCTAATATAGACCTATTATATAAGAGGGAACTTGTATTTTGAAATAGACTGAAGGTTAGTAGGCAGAAAGTTGCATATAATAGGATTAGGATACAGTGAAATAGTAAATAGCCAATTCAACAGTAGCTTTTGGTTCTTATATTAGCCTGGGGCTGAGCAGGAGCACAGTCAGGAGATATTTAGATATTTCCCGGGATTCATGAATCTTGCGCCAGGCGACGATAGCGAGGCATTATAACGCCAAATATGGCCATGAGCGATTCAGGTACGATCCAATTCCACGTGCACTACCGGCGTACACCAGATCTGCGCAGCCCCCGGCGTAGGTATGCTAATCACCCTATGTGCAGTGTGTCACCATGCAAATGAAGGCATATAGCGATTCACGGCGGTGCAGGTGTAGCATAAGCACGGCAATGTAAACCAAAAAAAAATGGTTTACATTTACCCAAACATAACATCGGAGTAATGGAAGAGTGTCAGACCCAGGTATCACACTGTTAACATATGCCAGTGGCGAAATACACAGACAATGGCATAAGAAAAGATGCACAACACGTAAATAACAACTTAAATGTCATGTCCACAGTAACTCACATCAGAACCGCAGGACATGTGCGGAAGGTGCAACACAATGAAATAATATAACAATGTTATAAAATAGCATCGTAATAGAAATCAGGTTTACAGCATAATACACCATGGTATGCATGGAACACCACAACCATGGTGCAAGGGTTGCCAAGGACTCGCGGCAGTCTTCGGCGTGGTAACTATGAATTAGTAGTCAATGCCATGCAAATGAGGCAGATAATACTGAATCGCAAATGTCCCGCTGGAGTAAGGTTGTACCACACGGCGCAGTGGTAAAACACCGAGGAGTGGCTCAGAGGAAATACCTGACATCTGCAGCAAGGTGTGCCACCGTAGCAGTAAGCACATTGGAGCATAGCAAACCTGGGCTGTACATCGCTAAGCAAAGCTGCAGGACCGGGTGTGGGGTAATAGTTCAGCTGAGAGCACACATTGCGCAGAAGTGCATGTGTACGAGGATGACAACGTTGCCAAAACCTAGTAATCCGACGCACACCCCGCAAACAATATCGGAAACAGGAAGGTGATGTGAAGAATATAATGAAATGCGGAAGAAGTGTAATTGGAGTACTAATGAGCAATCATCACTAATCAACCCACGAAGGCCAATCGACAGCAGCTGACAACTCTGCATGCAGAAACCTGCAAAACGGATAGGGAGGCATATGAATGCAAAGAAAGTAGGGGAGGTAGCAGATTGCAAAGATAGAAGACCTGACACAGCAGAGCAAAGCAGACTGGCAGCACAATGGCAGTAGCACACAAAACGCATGATATGCCATGTCCATAAAAGTACAAATGACAGTGCTCTGCAGGATGCATGCCAGAAAATGGTAGGTGCAACATGCAGAAATAGTAAGGGAAGGTCGAAAGGTAATCCATGGCAGGCAAAAGTAATTCAACACCAAAGGCAACACCGTTGTAGTTCCATCGGTAAAACATGGAAGATAACCCTTAGATACGGCCGTACAAACACACCCTATGACATCATCGGTGTGCACAGCACAATAGTATAAAGTGTGAATGCACACAACACACAGCCGTGTATTCCCAAACACCGCACCATAGGTGTAAACACACGGGGAACTTTTAAAATGTACATGTTGGGTGCTGCCATAGCTGTGATCCATCAGCATGTGTTAGAGACAGACGGTGTTGTGGAGGAGGATGCCGACAACCACCGCAGGCCTCAGAGGAGAAGGAGAGTGTTCAGACCAAGGGTAACCTACCAGGGGCTACATGACCTGGAGATAGTAGAGCGTTACAGGGTGGACAGGGACATGTTACAGCAAATAGCGGAGCTGTGCCGGCCATGCCTGAGAACAAGAAACAACAGAGGGGAACCCATCCCAGTGGACACAAAGGTATGTGTAAGCTTACGAATACTGGCCACAGGTACCTTTCATAGGCCAACTGGGGATATAATGGGCATCTCACAGGCATCAGCATCCAGGGTACTACACCAGTTCCTGGATGCCATGTTACCACATGCCAATGGGCATATATACTTCCCCAGATCTCAGGAGGATTTGGCTAGCAATATGCGCCACTTCCACCATGTGGCACAATACCCAGAGGTACTGGGTGCGATAGACTGTACGCACATACAAATCAAGTCACCACCTGGTGAGCAGGGTAGACGCTACATAAACCGCAAGGGATTCCACTCCATCAATTGCCAGGTTGTGTGCAATGCCCAGGGCATTATCATGGATGTGTGTGCTAGCAGCCCTGGAAGCTACCACAACTCCCATATCTGGCATGCCTCACAGCTGTATCAGGTATTTGTCAGGGGGGACATCCCACAAGGCCATCTCGTGGGGGATGCTGGATGCACTGGAGCCGTGGATGATGACTCCCATCAGAAATGCACACACACACATGCAAGAACGCCATAATGAGGCACACGACAAACCAGAATAATCATAGAGCGTGTGTTCGGGATGCTGAAATCACGGTTCCGGTGCTTGGATACATCTGGTGGAGCCTTGCAGTACTCTCCAGGCACATGTGCCCACATATTCATAGTATGTGCCATGCTACATAATATGATCCCGCGAAGCAGCTGCTGCAGGGACATAATGGTGAAGGGCCACAAAGCCCACCACAATTGCCAAGGCCAGTCCAGGCACAGAGGGTTCCAGACCATGAACACACTGTGCCAGCCCCAGTAGGCAGATGGAGGCTGCACCCAATATGCCTACACCTTGGCAAAGAGGGAACGTATAACACATACTCTGACAGCGTAGGCCCCATGGACTGACACCTCCCCACCTGCACACACAGTGAAATGGATGGCACACAAACATGACCACCTGTAAATTGTAATGTATGGGTGGCCGTATGTGTGACTCCTACATAGGCAGCCCCCAAACACTGTAAACCCAACAGCCAGTGGAACATGTAACACCAACACCTGAACAGTATGTGAGTCCTACAGCATATGGCATTGCTGTGTGCCTGCCACGTAAGCGCCAAGAAGATGTATATATATATATATATATATATATATATATATATATATATATATAAATAAATATATATATATATATATATATATATATATATATATATATATATATATATATATAGATATATATATATAGATATATGTACACATATACATATATATAATACAGATATGAAAGGGAAGTAGAGGGATATAAGGTGACTGAGATGTATCCAGCGATATCTGTAAATATTATAGATAGTGCAACGACAATCTGAACATCCGGAGGTTCAAAATAATAGGATACCGCCAACCATGGAACGTGTAACATACCGATATGCATAACCACGCAGGCTGAAAGACCGACAGAACACAGTACTGTAACAGTACATGCGCGTGTAGTACCATGATGATATGAAGGAGAGTTAGTCACCGCTGCCGGTGTTGCGTCCACGAGGTACTGTGTGCAATCGTCCCCGTGAGTGCCGTGAGTATGTGTATGTGTGCGTTGAGGGTGCTGTGTGCCGCTGTGTGACTGTAATGTGTGTGTGTCTGCAACATGTGTATGTTGGTGCCAAGTTAGAGGCAGATCAGAATATTAGGTGTAGGCATAAACTATTTTTTTAAAAAAATTATTCCTAAAAAATTTTACCCAGTTGCCTGCCACAGCAACAGCTATGGTTCATATAGAGCTGACAAAGCTGCTAAAGGACCACGTGTTTGAGATGTATCAACCTGGAGAAGGGTACCAAAACATTTCCACAGCATTGCATATACCATGGAACATAGTGCAGACAGTCATCAAAAGGTGGTAAAAATATGGGGCTACAGTGACATTGTGGAGGAGTGGACATCCCACCAAAGTCTATGAGAATACAAAACCAAAACTGGCCAGGAGGCTGCCAGGAGCCCTGCAGCAGCAGTGAAGGGGTAGCAGGAATCTCTGGCAAGTACTGGGAGTGTACTACATGTCACAACAATATTCCATGGTCTCCATATGTCCTGCTTATAAGGTAGGGTTGGAAGATGGCAGAAGTTACTTGCACCAAACAATATCCAGGCCTGGTGAAAGTCTGAAAACAACACATTGGGTTTCCAAAAGCAAGTGGGAAAATGTCGATGATAATATGGGACCACAATTGAACTCTTTGGCCACAATTCTGACAGGAGTGTTTGGCGCAATAACACCACTGCACATCACCACAACACCACCCCATGATAAAGCATGATGATGGCAGTGTCCTGCTTTGGAGTTGCTGTTTACAAGCTGGAACTGGGGCTATAGCCAAGTTAGAGGAGATTATGTACAGTTCCAAACACTGGTGCCTTGTGGCTCCAAAATGTTCTGGTCTCTGCCACATAGCTGTGGATGGGAGGAATTCAACTTTCCACAAAACAATGGCCCAAACCATACATACAAATCAACAAAAGGATGGCTTCACCAGAACACATGCAACATTTTGCACTGGCTGAGTCAGAGCCCACACCTACGTCCAATAGGATATATTCAGGACGACCTTAAGAGGGCAGTGCACAGGGGATGCCCTTGCAATCTGACATAGTTGGTGGTGTTTTGAAAGGGAGAGTGTGCAAACATTGGCAAGCCAAGATGTGCCATGCTGATAAACATCTTCCCAAGAGGACTGCATGCTGTGATTAAATCAAAAGATGTTTTAACAGAGTATTACTTTAAGAGTGTGCACACTCATGCAACCAGCCTATTGCACCTATTGCAGTTACCAGATGTTGCCTGTAACTGATGTGTATGTTCTTCAGTTTGACTGCAAAGGTTATATGTCATATGAAATGATGGCAATGTTATGACCTGATTTCAGAGGTCTCATGTGATATATCATGAAAACCTGGCATGTTAACAGGTGTGTGTTCACTTACTATATCCACTGTAAGCTTGAGAAGTAATTTGTGTAACCGGCTTTGTTTTAACATACATGTACTGCAGGTTATGCAGTCTGCACCTCAAATTAGGACATTACTTAGTGGCATCAATCCACAGGCCAACCTAGTAATGTGTCAGAAAAACACAGACGTTATGGGGAACATACTAAACATATGAGCCACACATGTAGACATTCAGCAAAACCCTGTACAGTTTGGGGGTATGTTCTGTAGGAGTTGCCACAGTGTTATACAGGTGAACAGCAATAATTTGCATGTGTGCAGTGTGTGCTAGGTGAAGGGCAATCACCTACTAACACCACTCACATATCCCAGAGGTGTATATTAGTAGTAACAGTAATTGGAAAGGGCTGCACTGCATAATGCTGAGGGTACATCCAGAGTGTATATGTTATTGTCTGACTGTGTGTCGTGAATGCCCCCAGTC
Organism: Protopterus annectens; assembly: GCF_019279795.1. Lineage (NCBI taxonomy): Eukaryota > Metazoa > Chordata > Ceratodontiformes > Protopteridae > Protopterus > Protopterus annectens. Next base: position 369,345,823 of record NC_056727.1, on the reverse strand, counting down.
GGCTAATGTGAGGTCTGTGTAATGCCTTTGAGACACCTCACCTGTGTGTGTGTGTGTGTGTGTGTGTGTGTGTGTGTGTGTGTGTGTGTGTGTGTGTGTGTGTGTGTGTGTGTGTGTGTGCGTGTGTGTGTGTGTACCAGCAAATCTTATTGTGCCGGTAGTAATTTACATATGTTGTTTTTCCCTCACATGTGGACATGGTGGCTGTGGTCCCCCCTACTCTGATACTGATGTTAGTGTCTCTGCAGACTCTGACCATGATGATACTCATATTGAGGCACAAGTGGGGTTGTCAGGCTGGTACTATGCCATTGGTTGGCATCCCACTATTGTCAACCAAATCCACACAGTCTCAGTTCCCACACATACCCAATCACTAGTGGACACAGATTATGGACAGTTGGTGGGTGGTGGCTGTAAAGATAGGTAGAGGCTGCCAGCCTAGCCAGATAGAATTTAGTAGATAATTCTGTCATTTCTAAATATTAATGCACGCCACAGGCTTGTTCTCTTAAATGTGAAAAGACTGCATTGGATATTGAACTGCAAAAATGTAACAACAGTGCACTCTGCTGTAAGAAAGCTAAGTCAAGCATTTCATGATTGTCTTTGATGTTAAAATTTACAGCCAATATGTCTAAAGGGAGGCATCCTGCCTATTGTTTTAAGACCAGAGTTAATGGCTAGAATTTGCATGTATAAATGTCCTTTATTGCTCTGGTTTCTGACCCGGTGTAAATAATGCAAATGTAGTTTCTGTTAGCCCGGGAACACCAGAGAAGTGTAAAGAATTATGTCATGTGAAGCAGCTCTGTATTATCAATTTAAAGACAGAGAATCAGAGAGCTCAGAGCATTTTGCCTTGAGAACATCCAACATCACCATCACTGCTTTGCTCTATATGTAAGTTATTTAGAACTGTGTTTTCTCTTAGAAATAGCTAGGAATTAGGAAGATTAGACTAAGTGTTTTTCTGTGATGTCAGAACTTTTCTACAGGTATTATTTTAAGTATTTCTCTGTGATCTCTGAACTCTTGACTAGCATTGTGTAGTAAGAAGTATTGTCTTGTGTTTTTTTATTTATTATTAAATATTTTAAACCTTTCAACTGTGGCTGTTTTGTGTAGAGATAATGTAAGCTTTAAGGGTACATTGCATGTATATAGCGATGCTGTACCAAGTCACTCCAAATAAGTCTTGACTGTTTGGTTGCACTTACCATTCAGATAATAATATTGCACAGTAATAATTGGACACCCTTCATAAGGGCCTTTGAGTAACTGATAAATATTAGTTGGGTGGTGGCAGTGATTTCTACCATATAGTCTGGGTAAAAGGGGCACAGCTGAAGAACCTGTGCTAGCCTTCCCCAGGAGTGTCTGTGTTGTTGTATAAACTCTTATCTCAAAGTGCGCATGTGTCAGCTACTTTGGCAGGGACACAAAGCACTGATTGGACAGAGAGGGTGCTGAAGGTTTTACCTTGCCCACTAGGCTGAGATCTGGACCCTATAGCTGTGCCAGTGGGGAGTCTTATTGGGGACCTGGAGAGAAAGAGAGAAACCAGCCCCAGACTGACTGTGATCTCTGTGTGCTCTTAAGGGAAATTGTACTTTACTGTATGTGTATTTATTATCCTTTCCCAATATGGACGCCCCTCACTGCTGTTAGTGGTGAGGATTGAGGCTACTTGATTGCTGGGCCAGTGCACAGGCTTCACAGTGGCAAGGAACAGGCTAGTGTGGTGACTATGGCAAATGAGGGTACAGGCACTAGCCAAAGCCAGAGTGCTGGTGAGGTCCCACACAAGCAGATTGGCAGGGGTGCTCGGAGGAGGATTGCATCCCATCATGTCTCTGTTGCAAGTGGCATGGCATCAGTCACCAGATGCATGTTTTGGGCCATCATGGGGGCGCAGGCACATAATGAATGTAATACCAGACATATATGCATGGTCATGGATGAGCATATCCCTGGTTTCTGTGGTGATATGAACTCACTACAGCCATCTCTGAGCATACTGGGGTCATGGATGGACAGTGGGAGGAGACCTTGGCACTCGACAGTGGAAGATCTGTGCTTGAGCATTTAGTGGACACTGGCCATCAGCCATCTGGCTGTAGGGCAGCACCACGAACAGTTTATTGTCTACGTGGATGTGCACCATCACGTTCCCATACTGGCAGTACCACCAGCACTACTGAAGGGGGTATGCTGTCCATACCATGATGCAGCAGGCCATGGGCACATGATCCTGGCCGGTTTTAACAGGATGTGGATCCAGCAGGCAGCAGTCACCATCGGGGAGTAGTACTGCATCTGGACTCGACCCTGGTGGTGCTGGTGATACCCTGAGCAGGCCCAGTTCCCATGTTCATGGCTAGAGATGCTGAACTATACAGCCTGCCATTTATGGCCCACGGTTGTCCAAAATATCCCTGTGTAGGGCACCCACATGGCTTGACTGTGTGCCTACAAACACACTCACATGCACACACACACACACACACACACACACACACACACACACACACACACACACACACACTCACACACACACACACACACACACACACACACACACACATACACCACCCCACACAGCCCATTTAATGAACACCCCCCCAAACACACACACATGATGTCAACCATATGGCCCAACCTAGGCTTCGGGCAAACCCACACAGCACCCAGTGCATATGATGATACCTGTGCCCCATCTATGCCATCCATACCATCAATGCAGGGACATGCTTATATGGGTCTGATGCACAGGGTGACTTTAGTAGAGTGTAGCTATTTAATGCTGTGTAAGGTGCTGTCATCTGGCATTTGTAATGGGTACACATCAGAGTGTGCATGTGCCTTTTCAGCCATGATGCTTTATTGGCATTAGTAACACCAAATTAATGTGTTCTCACATGCTGCATTCTGTTTGTGTTCCAGGTGCCTGTATGGCAGCAGGATGTGGCCCTGCAGACATGACCAATGAGGAGTATGACATTGTTGTAATACATTGACCATGACATTGTCAAGGTACATCTGTATCTGCACACATTTCCCAGGTCATGTGCCTCACAGCATAGAGGGCTGAGGGGTTGTATCTCAGTCTATGGTGGTTGACATCAGCTCTAGTATAGTTAACAATGGTAAGTGTGGTGGGTAGAACACACCTCAGATTACTATCGCCCGCAACCCCAGAGGATATTGTGTCAACCAAACCCACAGAGAATACTGTTCACACATACACACACACACACACACACACACACACACACACACACACACATGCACACACAGGATCACAGTTGCCAGTGTTGTGTTTGGAACCCCTACCCATCAAGTTCTGGTACCACACTATTAGGCAGTCATTGCAGGTGACACAGGACTACTAGTGTGATGAGTGTTACAAGGTACCTGTAAGGTGAATAGCATCACGTGGCCTTGTGGGGTATGGCAATGGTGGCTGTACTGGGTGCGAGAGTACTCATAATAGTGTCACATACAAGTTTACACACAACCACTGCTATACACTCCAGTGCGTGTGCGCGCGCGCGCACACACACACACACACACACACACACACACACACACACACACACACACACACAGACTTGCCAGTACTGACATTATCAGACCAACCTATCTTGTTATTCATACCATACTATTCCATACTGTCGCATGGGGCTTATAGGGTTGAAGAGTGTCTACAGATACCACTACGGTTGATGTGAACAGTGGACCTCATACAGTAGACCTAAGAATGTGTGCTGTGTGTACCATGGCATAAAATATGAAACCATGCCCATCCAGTGGATGTCGTTCAAGACACAAACACAAGATACTCTTCTCTCACAAACATTTGCCAGGACTGAGATTAGAGCCACTACCTATCTATTTATTGTTACTACATTGTTACACATTTATCACATGCGCCACGGAGGTTATGGGGTGATACTTGTCCGAAGGTACTTCTAAGGCAAGGGACATCACCAATCCTTGCAATTTATGACAATGGGAGATGTACTGGGTGAGACGGGCTACCATCTACTTTCACCCACATGTTTACACACTCTCAAACACTTTAATACACACTAATGCACACACACACACACACACACACACACACACACACACACACACACACACACACACACACACTTAACAATACTGAGATCCATAGGTTCAAAGAGTCATAAGTATGTATGTGACAAATAGCCATGGAGGCTTTACAAGGCTAGCCCATGGAATACACTGGCATCATGCCACCTGACAATTCTCCCCAGTGTGTCTACTGAGTATAGTCACTGGAGTGATCCCCAGCGTAGGTATTCTATTCCCCATCCACTCCTGATTTCTCTTGAAGAGGGCCAGTGATGTGCTCAGCTTGACATGTATGTGGCATCTATTCCATAGCATGGCCAGTCTCTGGGTTGTGAACCTGTTCCTCTAGCATGTCCTCTTGATTGTGAGGATGGGGTTGTGGTATCCGGGGCATGTTGTTTGGACAGATTGGTTTCCTTGGATGTAGCATTCCTAACAGGGTTGGGTCAGACATGGCTGTGTATATCAGGCAGAGATTGCACCAAAGTAGCCAATATGAGACAGAAATTCATTGCAGTTGTTGGATTCTGTCCATATGGGCCAAGAGTATAGTACCTAAGATCCTTTTTGTGAGGTACATTTGCAGCCTCTCCTGCTGTTGCTACTGTCCAGTGGGGTACATGGCAAATGGGCCATAGTACATATTGATTGGCCTACTGAGGGAAGTGTACAGGGAAACACTGTCCTTTTACCTCCCGGATTCAACACCCTGAGTCAGGAGAAGTGACACATGGAAGGATTTTCAGAAGACAGTGGCACTCTGGTGGTCACCATAGAGCTCACTTTCAACCTGTGTTCCCAGTTCTGTTATACCAACATCAGTGTTCAGTGGCCTACCATCAATGTATTACTTTATGGGAACCATGTTGTACCCAAAGGGGATGGCGGCACATCATCTGGCATTGAGCTTATTTCCAGGGTTCTGACAACAGTCATAGGTCTCAGAGAGGCCTTTATGAAGGATGTCAACCTCACGTGGGGGAGTAATAAGAGCACCCACCTTGTAGTCATCTGCAAACACTGTCAGCCAGGGCACCTTTGTATTGGGCTGGTCCTCAGAGGTGTGGCTCCCACACATGAGAGTCCCAGGTCCACAACCTGTGGGACTCCACTCATGACTGTTCAGCAGTCTGACATGGAGTCTGCTGCTTTAACACTGTGGGTTCTATCTGTGAGCGGGTTTGCAGGCCACCTACTGATGTAGGGGTTGCTGCCTACCTGAGTGTGTTTGTGTATGATTCCTGAGTGGGGAGTGATAGTCAAAGATTATATGGGCAGCCTATATTGTTATCTTTTCCATACTGTCACATAGTTATTACACATGGCACAATGCTTATAGGGTTGCAGAGTGTCTACAGCTCCCTCTACAGTGACTGTGGGCCTTGTAATGTGGATACTGGGATAAGTACTGGGTGGGCAACAGCAGAAAGTAGCAAAACCCACCCCCCACTGGATATGGTTCTCACACAAACACAACAACCCACCCACAGACAGGATACCATTCTTACACACACACACACACACACACACACACACACACACACACACACACACACACACACACACACACACACACACTGGGCGGAACTGAGATTAGACCCACCCTACCTATCTATTTACTGCTACTGCAGTATTATGCATTTATAGCATATGCCACAGATCTTAAAGGGTGAAGGTTGTGTACTTCTAAGGTGAGGAATATCACCAGCCCTTGTAAAGCATATAAATGGGTAATGTACTGGTTGAGAGGCCACAAAATACTTTAAACTACACATATAGATGTGCACACACACACACACACACACACACACACACACACACACACACACACACACACACACACACACACACACACACACACACACACACACACACACACACACACACACCTACATTTGCCAGGACTGAGATTAGAACTCCTGCCTACTTGTTTGTACAATAGTTTTACACATTTATCACACATGCCAGAGAGCTATTGGGCTTGAGGCCTGATGAAAGGGACATCTAAGGTGCCTGATATCTGCAAGACTGCTAAAGCAGGGAAGGGGAAGTATACTGAGTTTGAACTGACCCAAAGCTTTAACTTAACACACACACTTTTACATTTGCCAGGACTGAGATTAAAACTTCTACTTAACTAGCTATTTGTACTATAGTGTTACCATACATGCCACAGAGCTTATAGGGCTGAGGCATGATGAAAGGTGCTTCTATAGTGACAGACATCTTCAGGACTGCTAAAGCACGGCAATGGGAAGTGCACTGGGTGGTGAATGTCTTATAATTCCTATATCCCACTGACATTTTGTAAGTTTATGAGCATGCCCAGTGTGACCTTCTATAGTAAATGTGGGCTCCATTCCTTGGATTGTTGTACTCCAGTCTGGTTTATTTTGGGCTACAGCCATACCTCTCAACCTGTCGGTGCAGGATATTGGAGATAGCCTATCAAGATGGGGAGACAATGGGCCATACGGTGATTGTGACTATTCCTCTCAGTAATGTATGGGTTGCTGGGTTACAGGGCTTGTTTTAGCAGATATCTGACATATATGACATTTGTCAGGTATTCTTTCAGTACCTCGTGACATACCTCCTCAGATCATCCCAGTGATTTAACAGAGGAATGCAGGATGGATGATGCACACACCAATATTATGGGCCAAATGCTATGCATTCTCGCATAGTCCAGCCTGTTGAGAGGTATGCCTATGAGCAATTGACTGCTGGAGCTGTGGAAATGGTCCAGCACCTTGGTGATATATTACAATGGTGGAATCTCTGCATTTCTGTTCTGGCCTGGTCTAATTTCCAGTCCACAGTTTGCTAATATAAGTCAGGCAGAATCAGGGAGACAGGCAGACTCCAGATAGATTTCTAGGGGATAAGATGTGTGGGGGCAGTGTCCTGGGTCAGATATGTTGGCCTATAGCTACCTATACTTTGTATAGGGGTCTTCTCAAAGGTTGACTGCACTTGGAGGGTCTTGTGTGTGTCAGACTGTTTGACCAGCCTGGAGGTGTGTGTGTCACATATATGTATGGCCCACCTCATTTTGCTTGGATGGCCACATTTTGGGGTCAGGATGTTGCATAGAACGAGTGATAAAAGAAGGGTGTGTTACTCCTCATGGCTGTGGGCCAAAGTTCTGTGGGTGCAATCATATCACCATCTTTCAGGGTTAGGACTGCCTGCAATGAGTGCATTCCCATGTTTAGACTCCTAGTATCACAGAATGTCCAGATTCATGATTCATATATCTGGTTGGTTACCCAAACGAATGTGGTTTTCAATGAAAAGTGTTTTGCATGTCACTCAGGGTTGAAGTCAGGTATTACTGACAGTTGACATTGCAGTTTCAGACTTTATACCCTTCAGACATTCCATGCTACTACAATCATGCCTTCAACTTTCTAACATTATTACAGCAGTATTTCAAAGGTACCCTTCTCTTTGGACCTTTTCACCAAATTATTCATGGCTTTGTCAAGATTTCTGGCTCTCTGATGCTGGCAGGTTTCTCTAGCAGTTAGCAGCATGGCCTTTCTTTGCATTTTGTAGACTGTGTTATGTTGGAGTTATGGACCCCATGACACTCCCTAACAGGGCATTGTGGGTGAGGCATGGGCATTTATCAAAGATCTGTAGGCCAGGTGTGACAGATCCAGGCCATCTGTAGCAAGGTAGTGCATTCTGATGATTATATGTTCCCAGGCTGCCAGCAGTGGACAACCCTGGGATGGCACCAGTAGGTTGACTGTGGGTCGTACTGACAATTGCTTTCTGTTTGTGTTGAGCCATCACTGTAGTTGATGCCTGGATGCTGCTTAAGGCTAGGAACATGTTACTGCATTTCTATGGGACTATGGGTGGTGGCATATCTATATACAATACACATTTGCAGAGACTGTGCTGATATTTGCTTAACATTTTGGTCTCATTTAGCATAGTGGTGTGCCCTATCTTTGAGACTACAGGAAGAACAGTATCAACCACAGGTCATATTGTTCTGGCATAAACATTTGTAATTACAGACTTCTTACCATTCAAAGCCATATTGCCACTGCCAGACATGCTGTGATATCACTGTGTAAAAGTCTGTAGGTGGGGATTTCATGGATGTCTCCATGTGAGGGTCTTTGCCAGACATTTCTGTATGGTTTTCTACAGCTGATCTGCTGGGTGAGGCTGGGGGTGGGTATGGGACCCCCACATTGACATCCATGCATGTGACCTATGACCACCCAGTTATTTGGATCACCACATATACTGCAGTGGTATTTGTCAACTAGGGTGGAACTGCATAGTGTGGGTAGGCCAGTACTGAGAATACACTTCCTGCTGTCCCACAGAGCTGTCAGTTGTCTGCTGCTGTCCCAGTAAGTCACCCCATTCCCTTGCATGCTTGCATCAATACCATGGATATACTGTCAGAACATTCTACTCCATTCATTTATTGTTAAGAAGACTGACTTACCTTGTGCCTGAGGAAGTTGTGAGGGTGGTGCTTGAGGGCTGACTATGTCGGATGCACTCAGTAAACTGTTTATACTTGCATAAGGTATAGGTGTGTGATGTCTGGCATCCATTTTACTGTGTGTGCGAGTCAGAGAGAAAGATCAGTCCCTTGGGCCCTACAATATCAGTGTATGTGTTAGGCGTTGCCCCTTTGCTAAGAACAGGGCTTACTGGGCATGCCTCTGTCTGCCTACAGAGGCAGGCTCAGGATGTTCCTCTGAGTCCCTCTGTGCCTGTGGAGATCTTAGCAATGGTGGAGGCTGTGTGGCCATTCCCCATTTTGTTCCTGCTGCAGCTGTTTCCACAGGATCATATTGTGTAATGTGGCACATACTATGAACATGTGTGCACATGTGGCTGGAGAGTACTGCAAGGCTCCACCAGATATGTCAAGGCAGTGGAACTGTGACTTGAATATCCCAAACACATGCTCTATAATGATCTTGGTTTGTGCGTGCCTCTTTATGGCATTCTTGTGTAGGAGTGTATGCATTTCTGATGGGTGTCATCAGCCACGGTTCCAGTGCGTAGCCAGCATCCTCCACCAGATGGCCATATGGGATGTCCCCACTGGCAAATGCCTGGTACAGCTGTGATGAATGCCAGATGTGGGAGTCGTGATAGCTTCCAGGGCTGCCAGCACACACATTCATGATAATGCTCTGGGCATTGCACACGACCTGGCAGTTGATGGAGTGAAACCCCTTGCGGTTTAGGTAGACTCTACCCTGGTCACCGGGTGGTGCTTTGATGTGCATGTGCATGTGCATGCAGTCTAGGGCACCCAGTACCTCCAGGTATTCTGATACATGGTGGAAGAGACGCATATTGCTGGTCCTCTCCTTACAGGTGCTGGGGAAGTAAATGTGCTCAGCAGCATGTGGGTGCATGGCATCCAGGAACTGGTGGAGTATCCTGGAAGGAGATGCCTATGAGACTGCCATGATACCCCCGTTTGTCTTTGGATAGTACCTGTAGCTAGTATTCTTAAGGCTACATATACCTTGGTATCCACTGGGATGTATTCCCCTCTGTTGTTTCTGGGTCTGAGGCAAGGCCAGAACAACTCAACAAGTTGCTGTATGATGTCACTGTCCACCCTGTAGTGCTCTACTATCTCCAGATCATGTAGCCCCTGGTAGGTTACCCTGGGTCTGAACACTCTTCTCCTTCTCCTCAGTCTGAATTGGTTGTCAGCATTATCCTCCTCAGTGCCCACGGCCTCTTGCACATACTGATAGCTCAATACTACAGCAGCCCCTAACATTTTTTGCTAGTTTTGTCAATTAAAATTTCCCCATATGTGTACTCCTATGATGCAGAGTTTGTGGGAAAAACCAGACTGGAAGGTGTTTGCATAGTTTATAGTGGTGCGCTGCAGATGCTACCTGTGTTATTGGCTGACTTTGAGACATTCCACCTGTCAGCTATTTTACTTGTATTTGAGTGGCTGTAGTTTGCTATATTTCCCTTTTTTTCCTTTTCCCCCTTCCCATCTTCACCCCTTTTAAGCCCCAAGGCACGGTGCACAAAATCACTGCCTAAATGTAAATGGCGCTACTATTTCCATTTTTTTTTAAGTCCCAGTGCACACCATGCACACCCGTTTAGCTAAAGTAAACACAGTTTAGCAGAAATGGCCCTCTCTGAATGTGAACGTGCTCTTCATTTCATGGTGTAAAACATTACAGCCTCAGACACACACCCTTGCTGAGCTGTGTTTAGCCAAGCAAACCTGGACAACAGAGCTCCAATGTTCTTATAGCAAGCATGACACACCCCCATTTAATGTTAGCTGCTCCTCCTGCCTACACTATCCTGGTCTAGCACCTACACAGTTAGGTGCAGTGTGTGGACTTGGAATATTTTGTGATTCAGTGAATTTCCCCTCATTTGCATACCCCACTGCCTTAATCCATAGTTATTGCACTACCCCAGAGCCTTTCCCCTTAACAACCACTTTTCCCTGGTAATGTTTTGAATCTGCATGTCATTGACTATAATGGAAAAATGCAGATTTCCCCTAAAATTGAGTTTTACTTTTTTTTATTTTCGGCACAATCCTATTTGTGCGCCGCTACCCTATGCTTAAACAGTCGAGATCGGCCAAAAAAAAATACTTTTATTTTTTTATTAAATTAAACACTTTCCATGCCAATGGCCATATATTTGGCCATTGTCATGACTAAAGGTTATAATACATGCTTTTATATGAGCTGTCATGCCTCCGTTTTGCTGTTTGCAGAAATGTGTTCGGTTTCTAACTGTACACAATTCTGCAATTAGCACTGTCCCTGCACGGATGCCTGCCTGCTTCCTGAATTGCTAATTCACCTTATTTGCATGGTTTACACCAGCAATATATTGGAATATACTTCTCAGACGTTCAGGCCAAAACAGAGGGGCTGTGGCTGACTAAGTTTGCTGATGACTGCAAATCAGGTGCAATCACTGAATCCCCAAAAAATGTCAATATACTTTAAGAGGGACTTACACAAGCCAATAATTGCTGCAAAGCCATGGACTCAAATTTAATGTTAAAATGCATCATCATCCCTTTCGGTAAAAACAATATCCCTGCAGACTATCATATAAATAATAATACTCTAAATAACAGCTCAGTAGTGAGAGACTTGGGAATGCAAGTTGACTGTAGCCTAAACTTTGACCATGTGTCTACTGTGGTAAGGAAGGCATTCTATGTTGCACACCTCATTAGCAAAGGTATTGCCTCAACAGCAAAATAAGTCATATTTCCTCTGTAGTTGACCCTCATCAGGCCAATAATTGAGTCCAATGCTTCCTTTGGTATGTACCTTACCAGGCACCTGCAGCCACTTGAGAGACTGCAGAGATTTCTAACCAAGAGAGTTCAGGGACTCCAGCACCTCCAACACATGTCATACATTGACAGACTGAAGTCACTGTCACTGTACTTAGTAGTATACAGACTACTTAGAGGAGACTTGTGCCTGGTCTACAGAGCAATCGTGGATCCAAATCTAATGGAAATGCTGCACATCTGCTAGTCAAATGAAACAAGGGCCACCCACTCCAAATTCCTGCCAGGAATTTCACCTACGACCCTCCTAGGTGGGCAGTCATTGCTAACTAAGATCTCGAGTTTAGGCAAGATTCTTTATATTGCGTTTCTCTAGTATTATATTGAATACACATTGCTAAGCTTATAAAGACATTTGTGTCAATAGCCTTATCACCACCTATGAACCTTTAAAATGTCTTTGTAGTGCATAGTGTGCTGTAAATATGATCCAATATGCTTAGGTCATGAATATATATACATATATATATATATATATATATATATATATATATATATATATATATATATTTATATATATATATATATATATATATATATATATATTTTTTTTTTTTTTCATAAGCACTGCACGTAATATTCCGTATCATCTTAAAAATGTAGGTATACATTTAGTGCAATGCATAATCACCATGTTATCACCATTGGTGTCAGAAACAATAGGATGTGAGATGATGGCACTTGTATATGACATATGTCAGGAACTTAGTCTGTGTATCCTTAAGGATACATATGATGACAGTATTCAAATTGCAGATATGCCACTGGAGATGGGTACATATGCAACACATGTAACAATTACAACACTAAACTGAACACTGGTTGTACAACAGAGGTGAAAAGGTCATTTAGTGTCACAGTCCACTAGGTTGAATGTGGAATGGAAAGCAGAGAGATGTAGCGGTAAGACAGAGCCTATGTGGCAACTTTATGGCTTTATAAATCTGGAAAACTTCAAAGATGTTGCCATGAATAGACTATCCACTCAGAGCATAATTTTCATAGCCAAAATATCATACTCCTTTGAATGCATGATCATATCAACAAGGCCTTGTACATATGTGCAGTTCTTGATGGTTGGCCCATCATGAACAAGATTTATCTGTGCCATTTTAAAAGACAGTTTAACTGTGCACTGTTCTCCCGCATTGAGCTATGATGATGCAGTAGAGCAAAAATGCAGAACTCACATATCCTCACCCTGCTCTCAGCCTATTACCCTTGGATATCCATGGGACATGTTTGCATATGTATTAAGGTTAAGAAAAATGTGCACCATAGGTGTTGGCCTTACTTGTGCCATTAGAGTGAGTATTGCACACCTTACAGCATTTATGAGAGACAGAGGAATCGTTATCAATTACAAGGGCACGGATGCCGTTAGTTAAGTTGAGTGTGGCAGTGTTTCGATATCAAGAAACTTTGTGCAAGCAAATTAAGTCTGTTGCAGTCATTGCTTCACATGCAGCACCTATTAATTGTGTGTATGTGTGTGTGTGTGTGTGTGTGTGTGTGTGTGTGTGTGTGTGTGTGTGTGTGTGTGTGTGTGTATGCAGCCTATGCTTATATGAGAGTGTGTATGTCTTTCTGTGTTTGAGTGTTGTGGGTTATATAAGAAATGATACTGTACAGCAATGGCTAATGATTGTGAATGATATATATGATGGCAGTATACATATTGCAGATATGCCATGCAACATGTGTTAACAATTAAACTACTAAGCTGGACACTGGTGGTACAGCAGAGGTGAAAAATTCAGGAAGTGTCTGCAAATCCACTAGGCTGAATATGGAATAGAAGGTAGACATATGTGGAACTGAGAAAGAGTAAATTTGTCATAATTAGCAGGTGAAGTATACAATATATGCAATGTACACACTGCTCACCATTCAGTATGTTTCTTAGATGTTATGGCAGGTGCTTCATTCTGCATTACTTTACCCTATGTTCAGTCTGAGGAATGCAGCAGCTAACACTTATTATGCACCGGCATCTGTGACATGCTGTGCTGTCAGGAGGTGCACCACATTTTAACTGAACAGCATAGCCTGGAAATACAGATCACACTAAGCAACACGAACCATGAATAGTACATTTAGGTCTGCATCATCTGTGTCATCCTGACTGACATCTTCTTTAGGCAAGGTAGTATTAAGTATAGTGCCCACTATCCCCACTCCAAGAGGCCAGTTATATGTATTTATTTATTTATTTATTTATTTTCATTCGTTGACTGGGAAAGTCTGACTATGCAGAAAACAACCCTTTTCAGTGGTAGATCAAGCAGAAAATTCCATACAGAATTATACAATGTCATATAACAATACAAAGATTAAAAGACACATAGGGTAACAAGTGCAGTACACAGACATGGAATTAAACCAAAACTTTCAATAGAGTACATGAACATAAATCAAACCTGCAGTATTGTGATGTACCTACATCGACACAGATTGGATAAATATAAGTTGCTATACAATACAGTGCTAGTTATTTGTAAGTAATAAAACTGGGCACTTTGATGCAAAAGATTAAGGTAAGTGTGCAATTGTGTGAATGTGAGGGTTAGGGCAGGGTAGGTGAGTTAGGGTTAGGACACGGGTGAGGTGACTGTGCGATAGAGACGGACCTTAGGGTTAGGGTTTGGGTAAAGGTAAGTGGATAGTTAGTGGTGTATGTATAGTTTAGTGTAGGGTTAGGTGTAAGAGTTTAGATGTATGTGTGTGGATTGATGTTTGTTTGGTGTGCTTGTGTTGTGTGTATGTGTTTTGGAACAGTGAATTTTTTCCCTAGGAAAAAAATTGCTGTTCTGTATGTTCGATGTTTTAAATTTTCGATTCATAGGTTCGATATTAGAACACTCGAAATTTTGAATGTTCGGTATTCTAATATAGACCTATTATATAAGAGGGAACTTGTATTTTGAAATAGACTGAAGGTTAGTAGGCAGAAAGTTGCATATAATAGGATTAGGATACAGTGAAATAGTAAATAGCCAATTCAACAGTAGCTTTTGGTTCTTATATTAGCCTGGGGCTGAGCAGGAGCACAGTCAGGAGATATTTAGATATTTCCCGGGATTCATGAATCTTGCGCCAGGCGCACGCATAGCGTAGGCATTATAACGCCAAATATGGCCATGAGCGATTCAGGTACGATCCAATTCCACGTGCACTACCGGCGTACACCAGATCTGCGCAGCCCCCGGCGTAGGTATGCTAATCACCCTATGTGCAGTGTGTCACCATGCAAATGAAGGCATATAGCGATTCACGAAGTGGTGCAGGTGTAGCATAAGCCCACGGCAATGTAAACCAAAAAAAAATGGTTTACATTTACCCAAACATAACATCGGAGTAATGGAAGAGTGTCAGACCCAGGTATCACACTGTTAACATATGCCAGTGGCGAAATACACAGACAATGGCATAAGAAAAGATGCACAACACGTAAATAACAACTTAAATGTCATGTCCACAGTAACTCACATCAGAACCGCAGGACATGTGTGCGGAAGGTGCAACACAATGAAATAATATAACAATGTTATAAAATAGCATCGTAATAGAAATCAGGTTTACAGCATAATACACCATGGTATGCATGGAACACCACAACCATGGTGCAAGGGTTGCCAAGGACTCGCGGCAGTCTTCGGCGTGGTAACTATGAATTAGTAGTCAATGCCATGCAAATGAGGCAGATAATACTGAATCGCAAATGTCCCGCTGGAGTAAGGTTGTACCACACGGCGCAGTGGTAAAACACCGAGGAGTGGCTCAGAGGAAATACCTGACATCTGCAGCAAGGTGTGCCACCGTAGCAGTAAGCACATTGGAGCATAGCAAACCTGGGCTGTACATCGCTAAGCAAAGCTGCAGGACCGGGGTGTGGGGTAATAGTTCAGCTGAGAGCACACATTGCGCGCAGAAGTGCATGTGTACGAGGATGACAACGTTGCCAAAACCTAGTAATCCGACGCACACCCCGCAAACAATATCGGAAACAGGAAGGTGATGTGAAGAATATAATGAAATGCGGAAGAAGTGTAATTGGAGTACTAATGAGCAATCATCACTAATCAACCCACGAAGGCCAATCGACAGCAGCTGACAACTCTGCATGCAGAAACCTGCAAAACGGGATAGGGGAGGCATATGAATGCAAAGAAAGTAGGGGAGGTAGCAGATTGCAAAGATAGAAGACCTGACACAGCAGAGCAAAGCAGACTGGCAGCACAATGGCAGTAGCACACAAAACGCATGATATGCCATGTCCATAAAAGTACAAATGACAGTGCTCTGCAGGATGCATGCCAGAAAATGGTAGGTGCAACATGCAGAAATAGTAAGGGAAGGTCGAAAGGTAATCCATGGCAGGCAAAAGTAATTCAACACCAAAGGCAACACCGTTGTAGTTCCATCGGTAAAACATGGAAGATAACCCTTAGATACGGCCGCATAAACACACCCTATGACATCATCGGTGTGCACAGCACAATAGTATAAAGTGTGAATGCACACAACACACAGCCGTGTATTCCCAAACACCGCACCATAGGTGTAAACACACGGGGAACTTTTAAAATGTACATGTTGGGTGCTGCCATAGCTGTGATCCATCAGCATGTGTTAGAGACAGACGGTGTTGTGGAGGAGGATGCCGACAACCACCGCAGGCCTCAGAGGAGAAGGAGAGTGTTCAGACCAAGGGTAACCTACCAGGGCTACATGACCTGGAGATAGTAGAGCGTTACAGGGTGGACAGGGACATGTTACAGCAAATAGCGGAGCTGTGCCGGCCATGCCTGAGAACAAGAAACAACAGAGGGGAACCCATCCCAGTGGACACAAAGGTATGTGTAAGCTTACGAATACTGGCCACAGGTACCTTTCATAGGCCAACTGGGGATATAATGGGCATCTCACAGGCATCAGCATCCAGGGTACTACACCAGTTCCTGGATGCCATGTTACCACATGCCAATGGGCATATATACTTCCCCAGATCTCAGGAGGATTTGGCTAGCAATATGCGCCACTTCCACCATGTGGCACAATACCCAGAGGTACTGGGTGCGATAGACTGTACGCATACAAATCAAGTCACCACCTGGTGAGCAGGGTAGACGCTACATAAACCGCAAGGGATTCCACTCCATCAATTGCCAGGTTGTGTGCAATGCCCAGGGCATTATCATGGATGTGTGTGCTAGCAGCCCTGGAAGCTACCACAACTCCCATATCTGGCATGCCTCACAGCTGTATCAGGTATTTGTCAGGGGGGACATCCCACAAGGCCATCTCGTGGGGGATGCTGGATGCACTGGAGCCGTGGATGATGACTCCCATCAGAAATGCACACACACACATGCAAGAACGCCATAATGAGGCACACGCACAAACCAGAATAATCATAGAGCGTGTGTTCGGGATGCTGAAATCACGGTTCCGGTGCTTGGATACATCTGGTGGAGCCTTGCAGTACTCTCCAGGCACATGTGCCCACATATTCATAGTATGTGCCATGCTACATAATATGATCCTGGGAAGCAGCTGCTGCAGGGACATAATGGTGAAGGGCCACAAAGCCCACCACAATTGCCAAGGCCAGTCCAGGCACAGAGGGTTCCAGACCATGAACACACTGTGCCAGCCCCAGTAGGCAGATGGAGGCGTACCCAATATGCCTACACCTTGGCAAAGAGGGAACGTATAACACATACTCTGACAGCGTAGGCCCCATGGACTGACACCTCCCCACCTGCACACACAGTGAAATGGATGGCACACAAACATGACCACCTGTAAATTGTAATGTATGGGTGGCCGTATGTGTGACTCCTACATAGGCAGCCCCCAAACACTGTAAACCCAACAGCCAGTGGAACATGTAACACCAACACCTGAACAGTATGTGAGTCCTACAGCATATGGCATTGCTGTGTGCCTGCCACGTTCGCCGCAAGATGTATATATATATATATATATATATATATATATATATATATATATGTATATATATCTATATATATATATATATATATATATATATATATATATATATATATATATATAGATATATATATAGATATATATGTACACATATACATATATATAATACAGATATGAAAGGGAAGTAGAGGGATATAAGGTGACTGAGATGTATCCAGCGATATCTGTAAATATTATAGATAGTGCAACGACAATCTGAACATCCGGGAGGTTCAAAATAATAGGATACCGCCAACCATGGAACGTGTAACATACCGATATGCATAACCACGAGGCTGAAAGACCGACAGAACACAGTACTGTAACAGTACATGCGCGTGTAGTACTATGATGATATGAAGGGAGAGTTAGTCACCGCTGCCGGTGTTGCGGTCCACGTAGGTACTGTGTGCAATCGTCCCCGTGAGTGCCGTAGTATGTGTATGTGTGCGTTGAGGGTGCTGTGTGCGTCGCTGTGTGACTGTAATGTGTGTGTGTCTGCAACATGTGTATGTTGGTGCCAAGTTAGAGGCAGATCAGAATATTAGGTGTAGGCATACGGTAAACTAGTCTCAGGCATATGTTCACTACTAGTCCCAGAGTAGTAGTGACAGCCCCACCCTGGCTAGGTGTGTCCTGACATAGAACGATACAAAGTGAAAATGTTCCAGATGGTAGCACAGGAATATTCCCTATACTCCAAGCCGGTCACAAGTGGTGTCCCACAGGGCTTGGTCCTTGGCCCCCTATCGTTCGGCATCTACTTCTCAGAAGTACAGGCCAACATGGGAGGACTTTGGCTGACAAGGTTTGCAGATGACTGCAAACTGGGCGCCATAGTGGAAAGTGCATCGGACACGGATATCCTTCAGAGGGGACTCACGGAAACAGATAGCTGGTGCCAGAGCCATGGCCTGAAGTTAAACGCCAAAAAATGTATAGTCATACCCTTCGGGAAAAACAAGGTAACCCCAAGCTACCATATAGGTGGCAATCCACTAAGCACAGAAGAGGTTATCAGGGACCTGGGGACCCAGGTTGACAGTGGCCTTACTTTTGACACTCATGTTGCTAAAGTGGTTAGAAAGACCTTCTACATTGCCCACCTGATCATGAAGGGATTCACATCCAGATCTAGTGAGGTCATTGTTCCCCTGTACTCCTCACTTATCAGACCAATGATCGAGTACAATGCCCCATTCGGGATGTATCTCACCTGACATCTGCAGCAGTTGGAGAGACCCCAAAAGTTCCTCACCAAAAGGATAAAGGGACCCCAAAATCTGTCATATGCTGCCAGATTGAAGAAACTCCAGCTCTATTCAGTCGCATACCGTCTGCTCAGAGGTGACATGTGCCCGACATACAAGGCCATGTCCAACCCGGAATTGATGGACATGCTCCACCTCAACAAATCCAAATCCACCAGAACCACTAGAGCAAGCGACGTAAACCTTAGCATGGATATAAATAGGACGTGCTGGAGGGATAGATCTATCACTCAGAGACCCCCTATGCTGTGGAATAAAATTCCGGTCCATGTTAGGCAGAGCACCTCGCTGGCTCTGTTCAAGAGAAATCCTGACCTGTGGATGGGAGATCGTAGGTTTACCCCGGGAATCATCTCTGGGTCACTGCTGGACAGAGGTGCAACAAACTAATGGGCACAGTAGTTTTCCATATAAGGGGTGGTGTAAGCCTCAAAACTATGGGCTAGGCTTATAAATGCCTTAGGGCAGATAGCCTAGTATAAACCTATGAACCTATGAACCTATAAGAAATGTAAAAGACGTATGTAATACTCATGCCGGTATGTACGACACTGATATGTTACATGCAATATGATACATTGGCAAAGTCACACAGCAATAGCTATGTATCGCGGAAAAAGGTATGTGCTACCTCAGTACTGACCGTGGCTACGTGTTGGCCCATAAACACTGCTGTGTGTTCCACAAGTGTGAAACAATTCCCATATGAATATGTGGCAACCACTAGAAAACAGGCTATTTCAACAACATGACCACAATGACTGCAAATATCTGGGACAGAAAGACAAGGGATAGTTGTCACGTACACATAGCTGCTGATATACCACATAAGTTACGGAGGTATACATGCATCAAGCTCACCTGCAGATGATATCGAAACCAATTAACAACAGCCCAACCTACAATCCCATAACAAAAGACTATTAACTGTTAACTCTCCAAGTAGGGATGGAGCACACAGACAACTATACTGTTTATGTAGAGATGTAAGGCCCACAAACCGTATCCGTGACGTACAACCACTGATATCCCCCACTGTAGATAATAAAGGAATACAAACCGTAATAGCAGCACAAACATACAGTCAGTCAATGACATCTGCATATCCACAACATATCGCGTGGGAGACACAATTAAAGGCGGATGCGTAATTGCATGCGTTGTATAAAGGAAAAAAACAGCCATGTTACAGTTTTTGAATGCAATACTCCATTATCATTCGTCGGCAGGACAGGTACACCCACATGTTGAACCAAATACTACACCTGTCACACACAATCCACGGGTGACATGAATTCAAAATATACTTGTCCCTATGCATAGCTGTTGCAGTTACACATAACATAACACAATACAGACTATCTCCACGAAGGTAGGGCAAATAGCCAACGCCCAGGTGGAGAATCCAATTATACCCCAGTGTTGACACGTAATTTCCGAATGGAGTAGATGCACAGGTGATATGCATGTAATTACTCACTGAGGAACAGCAATTGGCGGGATGAATTCACATGTTGTAGGTATCGACGTATATACAGATGACTCTCAAGATAGTCAAACCGCATGCTCATACTGAAAAAGCGTCGTACTATCGAGAGTACCGAAAACAAAGGAAACGACAAAACAATAAACTAAACAAAATGGAACACCAACAAGGTATGTAGAACACACGATATGTAAGGTTGTGTAATGCATGATCTGTAATAATAAGTCGTACTGTATGTGAATGGTGGTTGTAATTAATTACACTTGTCCGTAATGCATAAAGTGGTGAAAGGTAGTTATGTAGTGATGTCTTGCTGAGCATACCAACGCTTGTAGAAACCATGTGTACAGCAGTGGGACATTATGTACACAGCAGAGACACCACAGGGGATGCTACAGGAGGGCATTAAAGAGAACAATGCCATACCACATGCTGTTGCTGGTAGTGGATGTCCAACAAGGAAGTGCCATAGCAGGGGATAGTACATGTATGTATACTGTCACAGCACGCATGTGTATGGGCATATACCGTTGATGACATATGTAAGGTGTGGCTGACGTGCAAGTATGCTCTGCATTAGGGGATACTATGTGAAATATGTGTAATGTATAGTTGTCTAGGTAGATATGACAGATATCCTACACAGTATCACAGGCATATCATGCATAACACAGGTATCGCCTATTGGTATGTAGAATAACAGGATACATATGGCCTGTAGGTATGGGACATAGTAGTAGCATGATAGCTACTCTAAATGGAAGGGACACCAAGTAACCATGCACAAAGGACTTGTAGTAGTTGCACAGGTGCATAGTGGGCTACAATGCAGTCTGGCAAGTCCATGTGTAAGCACATGTACAGTGTATACAGTACTGTCACCTCTCCATGGTAGTGTCCTGTGAACAGCAGAGGCAGGTGTCAACTGCACCTCTACACAGTACAGCTGCTGTGGTGATACCAGGACTACATGTGTCACCCAAATAGCAAGGGAGGTATCACATGAACAGTGCTACTGTGTGTCCCTGCGGGATGTACACAGGACCTATGTTCCACAGCATGGTGTGTGTTAGGTTTGTGGATGTAACACAGAAGCACAGCCCATGCAGTGTGGTGTGTGTGCACATATCCAGGAGCATTTTGTTCACAGTGCCCACCGCAGATGTCATGTATGAGGACTATATGCATCAATAATGTGGTGGACCTGGGCCGTGTCAGGGCAGAAGAAGACACCCCTGAGTATGTGGTATGCAGATGTGTACAGATGTGTTGTCTGTAGTTCAGCCGCATATGTAAACTGTCTGAGCTCAGTAAACATCATGGCATGTCAATGTTGTGCCATGTAAAGCTGTAGCTGTTATTGAAGGTACACCATATATGTGGTATTGTACCTGTGACTGTGTGTAGATGTGTGTAGTTCACAGGTACAATTGCTACCTATGTACCAGCATCACACACAGTACAGATAGGTGTGGCCTTGAAGAAGGATATCCATGCCACAGTGGAATACGGTAACCACAGGACTGTGTGTGACATATGTGTGTACTGCAACCATGTACAATGTGATATGTATGTAGGGGACCACTATCCATGTGATAGTCAGTGGGTGAATGTTGTTATGCAAAGGTGATGTGCATGCACCTTGTGTCATGCATCTTGATGCCATGATACTCATATGAAGTATCTGTCACACTGACACCCATATGGTTGGTATCAGTATGAGTTGGTGGAGCAATAATGGTGCTTGGTATGTAGGTGTTTGAAATCTAGGCATGGACAGTACTCTGTGACAGCATGTTCTGTATGTAAGCATATAGTGAACATGAGTGGTCCTATGACAGAGGACTGTGTAATGCAATATGTACCTGACATGTAGTAGGTACTATGGTATGTTGGCACCCCTGTGTTTACTGCCCATGAGCCACATAGCATAACATCTGAGACACAGGGTATGATGTGCAGATGGATGTGCATGTTGTCAATACCAGAATGTGGAATGGTGCTGAAAGGCAATGTGAGGACAATGTATGATGTGTTGACCTCTGTACCATCATCAACTGCCCTAGCAACTGTATGACAGGTACCCAGCATGTGTATGTGCCTTGCTGTGGCATTCACAAGCCCAACCCGGGTGCTAGGAAAGGACTGGAGGCCATCAATGTCTGTGGGAATCACGTTCCTGATGATGTGCCCCATCGCCATGCAGAATGGTCCAGTCAGGAGTATATGACTATAGTCCCACTCGTGCAATGCAGTGCCACCTGTGTGTAGTGCGATAAATGCTGCTGTGCGGCATTCAGGGTTTACAATGTCCGACAAAAGGCTAGCAGTGAATATAGTGGGCTGGTGTGGAGACATATACTGAACAGGTTGGTGGGACATTACAGCCAGGGATATTGGAAGGTGACATTGGGCCAGTGTCCCAGGACATATTGTGTGTATGTCAGTACTGTGTATGTGACCACAGGGACACTACAATGTTCATGTACGGATTGCGACCCTGTAGTGAGTGAGAGGGTGTATTGTCGGTAAGTACGCCATTGCCCAGCACGTTGCCAACATTACCTTGGTCTGCAATGTTTGGTTGACTGTTGTATGTGACATTGGATGTGGATGTTGCCAAAGAATACTGACATACCACCACAATGCCTGAGGCCCCACACTGCAATGTGTGGCAGTCATGTTTAGGTAGCTAGCCTTGGAGTATGTGGTGATGGACCTTGTGGACCCACCATGGCTGACAAGTGATGAACCCCACACATGTGAATGTACACCACTGTGCAACAGCCTGTACCTGTGGTTGTACATCATATGTTCATGGAACATGACCACCACAGTGGCGTCCGTTATCTGGTCAGTACTGCCATGTCTCTGTGTGGAATAGCATGATTCCTGCAAATGTGTACATGCTACTGAAGTGCACTGTGGTATGTGTCAGCATATGTATGTGTAGTGTCCATCTGCTCGGGTGTCATGATGTTAACAACTGCTGTCAGCAGACATCTGTAGTAGTTGTTGTAGTACACATGTTCCATGTATGCTGTGATGGGTGTGTTTCCAGGATGTGGCCAGCAAGGCCATGTAGCATATGTTTTGAACCCACCAAAGAGGGGATAACCCCAGGTGTGTCACACCAGTTACATGGAGGTAGCGTTCATGCTAAGGGTAGTGTAGGTATTGTATGTGTTGTGTATTGTTGTATCCAGCTGAGCGGAGTGCATGACTCAAGCATGTGTAGGTACATGGGTGTCTATCCCAGGGAAGTGTGGGTTACTGTCAGCACACATCAGTAGTAGCTGTCTGAGGCCCAATGTCCACTATAACAACACAGAAGGTATGTAACCTGAGGTGTAAAATGTCGACTCTGTCGCTTGATACAATGTGCATAGCGGTCACAAACACAGTTATCTGCACATGGAGCACCTATGATGCATTGTGCTAAGCAACTATCCAGGGTGTGTGCAAAACACTGTGTGATGTGTGAACCCCTCATCTGTGGGTGTTCCGGTCCAGGTATGTGCCTGAAAGGTATGGTCCATGTACAATCCGTCATCGCAGGTGTTCTGTGCAGAGCATAGAGGCAGGTCCCAGTCACTGCAGAGATATGTGAGTGGTGCAATAGTATGTGTGCCTCACTTGTGTGCATCACAGTGGAAGATGCAAGCATTGTTCCACATGACCCCATGTCATGCTTGCCAGTTACTGCCCTGCCGGTGACAGTTATGTGAAACTGCCAGAGAGGCAGTATAGCATGTGAAGATGTACATGTGTGCTCTACTCCCCAGGCTGATGGCTGCAGGTCATGCGTGCCACAGCATTGTGTTTGACCTGGACAGTCATAGCAGTCAGATACCACATGCCTGTACAATAACAATAGGAGCATAGGCAACTGTTGCAGTGACACAGTATGTCAATGTACAGTGTTCTTGTGTCCAGACCAATGCCGAATGTACACCATGGCTAGACACACACCCAGAGGGCTATAACACCGGTGAGCCATTGCTTGTCCCAGCACACGTAGTCTGTGTATTGCCATCACAGGGCGGTCACAATAACATGATGTAGGAGAGATATATTGTACCAGGTGATGTGTCATGTGTGCGTAGGTTGAGTTGCAGAGGTGTTCACCCATCCGCAACATCTAAGTGCATAATGCCTTGTGTAACATGATGTGTGGAACTGGAACTGCATTATGATTCACAACAGAGTCATCCATGACTGGTGTGTTGTGAATGTTGTAACCCATGCGTCTGTGGGATATACACTGGTGATGTTGGCTGCCATGATGAGGGCCACCAGTGGTGCCTACAGTGGTTATACAGACATATTGCATATGTTGTTCTTGCAGGAATGTCCATTGTTGTAGATGTGGGACTACGTGATGGTAGGTGTGTGATGTGAATGTTACACATCCAGAAGTGACCGTCAGGTGCAGTCATGGTTGTCAACAGCATCACCCCCATCCACAGCTGTCAGCACCCTGTCCCCATAATGATTAACAGTAGCCCTCGTACTGTGTGACTAATGTGCAGATCGTAGAACACCTACTACTGGCTGACTAACAGTATCAACTAGGAAGGGTATATGATGGCTGACATACGCTGCTCTAATGTATAAATATGGTATCCCAGTGAATTACTATGATTCCCATCTATTAAGCCATGGCTGGCATGTAAACCATGTACAACAATGAATGTGTGACAGACCCTTCCAATGTGGAACCTTGATGAACATGCACCTATTAGAACACCAAATGAGGTACGTTGCATGTAATGATGTACTACTGACAGCTATGGGCACAGCATGGATGCAGAAGCACATCACCCACAGGCTGTACTGCTGTATTTTGGCAGGTGAGCATTGAACGAGTACATGTGACAGTTGCTGTATTGCCACATGTACGACATATCCGTCATATAGGGGTAGCACTGGTACGTGACAGGTGGACATGCCTGTACATACGACCATGTCCCATAGGATATGTGTGTTAAGTGTGTACAACACCTGTCGTACCTTCAGCAAGCTGTGAAGTGTATGACTGCCAGTGTACCTGTGTGACATTGCAAAGGTAATCAGTAGCGCATTACATGCTCACATGTCCTGCACAGGTGCATAGCTTGACCATACAATACATATAGGGTGTTGGATAATAGCAACCCACAAGGGGTGATGAGTAAGGGTGGCAATGCACTATCACCTTTCTGGGTAAGGTGTGCATGTCCATGACACATTAGCACTTCAGATGTTAGCAGTACAGCTGTACAGGGCGGCATGTATATTTGATTACAAATACCTTTGTGTTTTCCACCAGTGGCCTGTTGACAGACAGACATCAACACAATGTGCAAGAGTGTCATGTGCACAGCACATCACCGCTGGCTACAGTAGAACAGGGTTAATGTGTTGACATGTGCACAGAACTTCAGCGCCAGCTACAGTCGAACACGGTATGTGTTGAACCCCACCGTCATTGTAGCCCATGCCACAGAGTGAAATGTTATGCATCTGTCTATGTACGGCTGGGAATGGACCTGACCTAGCAGTATAGCTGTGTCAGTGTTGCAAACAACATACTGAATGGGCTGTGTGTGTGAGGTGTGTGTCATAAGTGTACGGTCTGATGGATGATACCAGCATTGTCAGCGCTATGTGAACATCCCCGTCCCCATAAATGAATACGTAGGCTGTGCTCAACACCATGGTCACTGTGGAAGGGATGGTGCTGTGCGGTGCACCCGCCGACATGGTGATGACAGCAGGCACTGGAGGTAGTCATATGAGGTACCCATGTCAGGTCAGGGTTCCATCCATGTGCACGGGATATCACTGTGCGGGCATATACAGCACTGTGTTGAACAATATTACAGCACATAGCACCTGTAAGGGGTAATGTTTATGCATGGATGTATGATACCAGCATGCACAATACACACCCCCACCATGCAGCATGCTGCCTACCTTGCAGAAGGACATTGTCTACACCATGATGATGGACATGCACCATGTCCATACACCTATAGAAATGACATATGTAATGGACAGCCACTGTCCTAATACTGGTTTTCCACAGGCTGGACACATCCCTGTGCCATATATGTGATATACCCTGCCATACCATGCAACCCTGTCCATCAAGGCTGCACGTGTCATCACAGTCATACATGGTGTGATGGCCACATGGTACATGCACTACCAACTGACTGGATCAGTAATTTGGCACTGATGCACCTTGTGTTGTCACAATTGCTGTGTGACAGTGTGTAAAACGTGTGCGCACATGCTATGTTTGACCATCCCTGCAAATGTCATATGAATAGACATTGTCCCATGTGTATCACATGTGCAATACAGGTGAAACATGGCAGAATGTTCAACACCCGTATAGTGCTGAGTAGATGTATATGGCATAACACATGCATGTACAGGTGTCCATGTGTATGTATGCAGTGTCACTGCTGAAGTCCATAACGGCTGCATCTGTGTTGCTATGTGACAAATACACAGCATCCAGGTGAACAGTAGTACTGTGGACACATTGGGCCAAGAGCAGATTGGTAAGAACACATGTGCAGGCAAGTACACATGACCACAGCAAGTTACCATCTACATGGAGTATGTACACTGTAATGAGTTGACATAGAGATATGATATGATATCCACTGTATAACGGTGTGACAGGTGTGACAGAAACACGTCAGCTGTGTCAGTGTCATGATGCTTTTCAAAGATTACTGTGCAGATGTAGTACATGTCATAGCAATGTATGTTCAGCGGTATGCCAGTACATCAGTGAGAATGTGACCTGTCACCATCATTATGTCTTACAGATAATGCCACGTTCACGACTCCCAGCCTTCAGCCGCCAGGAGGATGATGTTATAATTCCATTGCTCCATGACAACTATGACGTGCTGTTCAGCCATGTGCCACAGCATGCTCAGCAGCGGGATGAGCTGTGGCAGGATATACGCAGGAGGGTGAATGATGTGGGTGGCAACAACCGCACCTACCAGCAGGTACGCAGATACTGCATGGACCTGATATGGCATGCGAAACAGCGTGCCACTGCAATCACCAGAGAACAAGGTGGAACAGGTGGTGGGCCACCAACCCAGCCCCCACTCACACACACAGAGGAGCTACTGGCCAGTCTGGGGACACCCAGGGAACAGCATGTGGAAACGCTAGCCGCCATCATGGAGGTGGATGTCTCCCAACCAATGAGCCTGGAGTTGCCTGGTAAGTCAGTCCTGCATATGAGTATGATATCCAATGTAGTTGCAGGTGTCACTGTACATCATGTAAAGTAACAACACATGCCAGGTATATGGGCACACAAGCTGCATACTACAGTATGCTACGTTGTGTATGCAGACATGTGCATACCATATGCTATCACACAGGTAAATGTGTTCACATGCACAGTGCAACCTGTGGCTGTCATACAGTCATTGATAATGTTTCTACTGTTGTGTCACCCCTATATAGGTACCTCTGGCGTGTCGCACAGACATGGGTCCGTCGCAGGTGAGACTGTTGTCAGTATCAGGCATGTTACAGTGTAGAGTTATTTGCCATGTGGCCAGGTATAACATGCACACCTGATTTTTGTTCCAGTCACGTTATACAGGTTGCACCACCAGACATACACACATGCCACCCATGTGCAATAGATACAACCGTTATTATACACTGGCATGAAACCACAGTACCTGTCAATGTGATATGTGTGGTCAGCTATGCATACAATGGTGGAGGTGTTCTACAATGGATGCATATGTAGTATGCATTGGAACAACATTTGTGGTACGCACACAGTACCACACAGTGAGCTGTGATATGGGCAGCACACAGGTGTCACCATTGTGACATATGCCCCTGCATTGTGTGCACACATTGTGACACGCCACCCGACATGTCCCAAGCATGTGGTGTTCTGTCTGCAATATTGTCACACCATCACATGACCTACACCCAACATAACAAACATCCACACTGTTGTCTGCATAGCCCTGTGGATTGTGACAACTCTGACATGTATGGGTGTATGTCACATGGGACACCACAGACATGTGTAAAAGATGCCCATCACACACAATCGTCCAAGACCCATTCACACATGGCCATGGGTGATAGCCACAAGCATGTTGCCACACAGTACTTCTGATGTGGATAGACCCCGTTGCACATTGTCCACACATAGTACAATCATAGCCGTAGGGGACCACTTGTACATTTGATGTGTTACACCAGACAACCGGAATGCCTGTCTGCAGCTACCGGAGGTGTCACCGATGTCTACCATATACGATCTGTGGAACAGCATGACTGTGTTGCAGTCATGGCAATGCAATGTGTCCATGTTATGCATTGCACAGCAACATACATGCGTCATGTTGCCATGCAATGGCACAGTGGCTGTACTCCACACTGTCTAGCTATGTACATGGCTCACACTAACCTCACCTGCACATGCACATTTGCTAAACATGCATTCTATCTGTAGGCTGTACACACTACACTGCACTGTGAAGCCCATTATGATGCTGTGCATGTGTCAGGACACCATTGTGTCAAACATATATACATGTTACTGCACATGTCAGCGGATTACATGTCAAGGTAACGTCAGCCATGTGTACCGTTAACCTGTTCGTGGCCACATAGTGTATCACGGTGATGCATGCAAACTACCATGATTGTGTGTCCTGCATGACTACTGATATGACACCTGCTTTATGTAGTGTGCACCCCAGGGTGGTATGCATACTAACACTATTAATGTCTGAGCTGCATTCCCTGTGCTGTAGTGCAGGACTGCTGCATGCCATCTGAAATATCGCATGCATGGTGTGTCTGTGTGTGTCTGTGTGTCTGTGTTTGTGTCTGTGTGTGTGTGTGTGTGTGTGTGTGTGTGTGTGTGTGTGTGTGTGTGTGTGTGTGTGTGCATGTGTGTGTGTGTCTGTGTGTAATGTACCTTACAGTATTTCTTTGCATTCACAGGTGGTGTAGGTGCGTTACCCTCCTGCGGTCCATCTGATGTTAGTGTCCCCACAGATACTAGCGGTGATGACCATATGCATGAGGTACAGGCAGGGTTATCAGGGGTTGACTCTGTGCCATTGGTCACCATCCCACCTATGTCCCCCTCTTCCCCGCACACAGTTCTGATGCCAACACATACCACATCACCGTTGCCCATAGAGGAAGGACAGTCAGCGTCTGTTGGCATTGAACAGGAATGTGTGGTGGCTACAGAAGGTGTGACTACACACCATGTTGCCAGTGTAATGACTGGTGATGTGCCACACAGGCATGTGGCTGGTGCTGCTTGTAGGAGGACCTCTGGCAGACATGCACCTGCAGTACAGGGCGCAGCAGCTGGTATCACCAGACGCATGTTCCAGACTGTAATGGCGGCACAGGCACGTGCAGAACGGCAGAACCAAGAAGGGCAGAGGCTGCAGAGGACTGCAATCTGTACCCTAAATGACAACATCCAGTCATTGGCAAATGCTCAACAGCAGATTGCTAATGTACTGGATAGGCGATTAGGTGAAATGGTTGGAATCCTCGACCGAGGCATGGCAATCCGCAAGCGTGAACTGCCTGTGCTGGAACACCTGGTAGGGGTGAGGCATAGGACATGTGGGCGTAGGCCAGCAACACCACCTAGTGTAGGTCGACGTGTGCGTGCCACCTCCCATGCCCACTCACATAGTGCTGGTAGCAGTAGCAGTGCAGCTGGTGCTGCACTGTCCACACCAGGACACAGCAGGCCACGTGGACATGGCCCTGGCCGGTCCCATCGTGGACACGGTTCCAGCGGACATGTGTCATCGGACAGTAGCCACTCTGTACCTCCACCTGGTAGTGCCCGTGCAACCCCAGGCAGGCACAGGTCACGTGGCCGTGGACGGACACAGTGAGCTGTACAACCTGCACTGTACAGTCTGGGGCTGTCAATTATACCCCGTGTAGGCATCACATATGGCTGGACTGTGTACACACATACCCACATACAGCAGACACAACTGTAGGGCTCCACCACATCCACATGCATTCTGCACAGACATGTCCAGTAAACTCACCAGCCCTTACACACACACATGATGTTATCCATTGGTGCAGCCTATACCCCTGGCAAACATATCACCCTGTGCATATGATGAAGCCTCTGCTGCATCCCTGTCATCCACACCATCGGTGCAGGGTTATGCAACTATATTCGGATGCACAGGGTGGACAGGATAGTGAGAGGTGTATGTGATACCTGTGTATGCATAGTGTGGGATGTGTATGTTGCAGTGGTTGTGTATGAATACTGACAGATGCGTATGTGACATGGGTTGTGTACTGTCAACATGCAGCAGTCATACCATGTAGTGCAGGTGCAGCATGCATTGTGATGTGTTCACGGTGTGTGTGACGGTTACATGTGTAGCACCATGTTGGTTCTGATACCCTGAATCCCTCCTATGGTGTACTCACATGTGCCTACAGGGAGCACTGTTATCGGTCCCCCACGTGTAGCTGTGGATTACTCACAGGCACATCTGGCAATATCAGCATACTACATGTACCCTCAACCTGACTGGACACCTACATGACACACATGTCCGCACATATACTGCACCTGATGCATGTGGTCGGTGCCACAGGCTACAGTGGACAGAGACGTCACATACATAGCAGGACACACTACAGGTATGGTAACATGGTGCAGGTGTTGTACACAGCGTGATGGCCACTGACTTGAGGTGTCACTTGTCAGCTGTGGGGCACGCTGTGCAGCAGTAGGACCCTGTAACAGTACAGGAACATGGTCGCAATCACGGGGTGTACACCACTATGATGCACACCCCATAGTGTGCAGATGGGGACACCTGCCTGTGTGGTCAGCACCCTCACAATACTATGCACCCACACGCCAATTCACAGGGAGCGGACATGCACAGGTAGCCAGTATGGATCACACCTATGGCATCAACAGGGTTGTGCAATGCAGCACCAGTACGGGATAGTCACCATGTGTGGTTAGTGTTCTTTCACAACAGTATATTAGCATACACCCTTACACCAAGCAGCAGACATACAAACATGTAGACACACACATTGTGGTGACCACACATGTGTACACAGAGAGACAACGTGTTGCATGTACTGCACCATCCGAATTCATGCTCCCCACACTGAGGTATGTACAGATCTGTACTATGGTGTACAGGGATGTGTAGCAAGTGGGATATATTCCCCCCGATATGTGGCATACATGGGCACACATTCATACACACATGTCAGTGCTGGGAAAACTACACCTGCCATATGATACGTGTGCAGGCATGCAGCGGTATGTAGTGCATTATGTGTACCAACACTGTATCCAGCAGATGTGCTGATATATGCACAGGGGAGGTGGTAGGTGTTACAGTTGCCATGTGACATACAGTTGATAACACCTGACCGCTGGGTATGCATTATGTCAGCACTGTCATGTAACAGCGACATAGCATACTGTATGCACATGGCAGGGTAGGATGGTGTGTGACACAACTGTGAGCCACCACCTGCACACATGCATTTAGACAGGTGTTTAAACACATTATGTACACACATACCTCCATACGTGCTGTTTGTATGTCACCGTATAACGGCCCCTATGATGGGTATGCATGTGGTAGGTTGTTGCAACTATGTTATGGACATCGGCCACTGCTCATGCATGGCTGCTTCATGCACAGTACACATGTCACATGTGTCTCCTGTTGCCATGTTTGTATGCATTGCTACTTCTTGACATGTGTGTTGACATACATAAAACATGGACTGTGGTATGATATCACAGCTGTCACAGGCAAACAATACAAGGGTATGTGTCCCAGTCAACACTGCTACGCCCTGTAGTTGGAGCATTCCGCAGACATGGGTCCACCTTCCATTCGTGTGTGTAGCACTGAGTACGCCAGTGTTATGCATGTGGTACATCACAGGCTTTGTATGTGTCATGTGTGCAGTCCATGCACACATCCAGACAATCACATGTATGACATAACCAGACATTTGTTCATTGTGGTACGGCAGCAGTCATGTGTCACAGCTGTGTCAGGGCCGTGGTATGTGTGGGGCTGACTTGTCCATGTATACTGATATAAGTGGACTACATCACACATGTTGGATCATTGTTAGTACATGTGTACTCTGCACAACCGGTGTACACTGCTATACAGACCTGTGGACATATGTCACATGCTGTTGTTGGACTGTGAGGCTTACTGCTGCACTGATGACTTTGTGCTGGCATGACAGCTACAGTGTTCACTGCAGTGTGTACATGTGTGACCTGCACCCGTGACACCTGTGATGTTATCTGTGTGTGTACAAGTAACTGCATGTGTGACCACCCTGTGCGTGTGCACAGTTTTACCTTACTGTGACCTTCTGTGTGTACACTCCATCTGCATGCTGGACGGCACTTAGCAAATGCTAAGTGTGTGAGCATGCCCAGTAAGCAGTTGTGTAGATGGACACACAGTACATTGCACACTGCTCCCTTCTGTGATTATACCCCGTGTGCATGCATGTTTCCCCTTTGCAACTGCTACGTGTGTGAGCATGCCGGTTTGCTGTTGTGTAAGTGGACACACAGTACATTCCACACTCTGCCCTTTCATGATTACACTCCATGTGTATGCCTTCTGTGTGTGCACTCCATCTGCATGCTGGACGGCACTTAGCAAATGCTAAGTGTGTGAGCATGCCCAGTAAGCAGTTGTGTAGATGGACACACAGTACATTGCACACTGCGCCCTTCTGTGATTATACCCGTGTGCATGCATATTTCCCTTTTGCAACTGCTAAGTGTGTGAGCATGCCCAGTTTGCTGTTGTGTAAGTGGACACACAGTACATTCCACACTCTGCCCTTTCATGATTACTCTCCATGTGTATGCCTTCTGTGTGTACACTCCATCTGCACGCTGGACGGCACTTAGCAAATGCTAAGTGTGTGAGCATGCCCAGTAAGCAGTTGTGTAGATGGACACACAGTACATTGCACACTGCGCCCTTTTGTGATTATACCCCATGTGCATGCATGTTTCCCTTTTGCAACTGCTATGTGTGTGGGCATGCCCAGTATGCTGTTGTGTAAGTGGACACACAGTACATTCCACACTCTGCCCTTTCATGATTACACTCCATGTGTATGCATGTTTGCACTTTGCAAATGCTAAGTGTGTGAGCATGCCCAGTACACCATTCATGGACACACTGTACATTCGACACCGACGTCTGATACTAGGCGTGTAGCCATGGCCATTGATATCCTGTATAGCCATGGTGGCCATCCAGGCGAATTATATAAAGTTGCTATGCCACAATGGATGCCTACATCAAACACACTGGTTGCTCTCTCACAGGGTGTACTGTCTGTGGTGCATCCCGTATCCATTTTGTGATGTAGTGCTCCGTAGATAGTTAGTATTACCGAGTGCAGCACTGCCGTGTTACTGTACGTCCACCTTGGGATAGTAACATGCTGTGTGACTGCTCACTCTGTAATCATTCCTTATCGGCATCCTTGCCTTTGAGGATGATATCACCCACCTAGAAGTATGCCTCTGACAGTGCTGTGCTCAGTAATCTCGGTAGCGCATTCTGTAAATGCATCATGCTGTAGTGTGTTCATGTAGGTAGGTGTAGGTTTAACTCCCTGCCCTTCCAAGTGTGCATGTGTGTGTGTGTGTTTCCAGCTGCCTTGGGTGACAGTAATGCTTTTAGATGCCTCACAACACATACATTTGCTATCAGCGTCTATTCCTTTGCGGATGATGTCACCCACCTAGAAGTATGCCTCTGACAATGCTGTGCTCAGTAATCTCGGTAGCACGTTCTGTAAATGCATCATGCTGTAGTGTGTTCATGTAGGTAGGTGTAGGTTTAACTCCCGGCCCTTCCAAGTGTGTGTGCTTCCAGCTGCTTTGGGTGACAGTAATGCTTTTAGACACCTCACAACACATACATTTGCTATCAGCGTCTATTTCTTTGCGGATGATGTCACCCACCTAGAAGTATGCCTCTGACAGTGCTGTGTTTAGTAATCTCGGTAGCACGTTCTGTAAATGCATCATGCTGTAGTGTGTTCATGTAGGTAGGTGTAGGTTCAATTCCCGGCCCTTCCAAGTGTGTGTGTGTGTGTTTCCAGCTGCCTCTGGAGGCAGTAATGCTTTTAGACGCCTCACAACACATACATTTGCTATCAGCGTCTATTCCTTTGTGGATGATGCCACCCACCTAGAAGTATGCCTCTGACAGTATTGTGCTCAGTAATCTCGGTAGCGCGTTCTGTAAATGCATCATGCTGTAGTGTGTTCATGTAGGTAGGTGTAGGTTCAACTCCCGGCCCTTCCAAGTGTGTGTGTGTGTTTCCAGCTGCCTTGGGTGACAGTAATGCTATTAGACGCCTCACAACACATACATTTGCTATCAGCGTCTATTCCTTTGCAGATGATGTCACTCACCTAGAAGTATGCCTCTGACAGTGCTGTGCTGAGTAATCTTGGTAGCGCATTCTTTAAATGCATCATGCTGTAGTGTGTTCATGTAGGTAGGTGCAGGTTCAACTCCCAGCCCTTCCAAGTGTGTGTGAGTGTTTCCAGCTGCCTCTGGAGGCAGTAATGCTTTTAGACGCCTCACAACACATACATTTGCTATCAGCGTCTATTCCTTTGTGGATGATGTCACCCACCTAGAAGTATGCCTCTGACAGTGCTGCACTCAGTAATCTCGGTAGCGCGTTCTGTAAATGCATCATGCTGTAGTGTGTTCATGTAGGTAGGTGTAGGTTCAACTCCTGGCCCTTCCAAGTGTGTGTGTGTGTGTGTTTCCAGCTGCCTCTGGAGACAGTTATGCTTTTAGACGCCTCGCAACACATACATTTGCTATCGGCGTCTATTCCTTTGTGGATGATGTCACCCACCTAGAAGTATGCCTCTGACAGTGCTGTGTTCAGTAATCTGAGTAGCGCATTCTGTAATTGTGTCATACTGTAGTGTGATAGGGTAGGTAGGTGTAAGGTCAATTCCCATGCCTGCCAGATGTGTGTGTGTGTCTATGCTCCCGCCCGCATGGGTTCGTAGGTTATGGTTTTAGATGCTTCGCAACACACATATATCCTGCTGACATCTCTGTGTTTGCGGATGTTGAGACGCACCTAGTGGAATGCCTGTGTGTCTGCTGTGGTTAGCGACCTCCGTAGCGTGTTCTTTACGTGCATCATGCTGTGGTGTGATAGGGTAGTGATGTGTAGGTTCCACTACCGGCCTTGCCACATGTGTCTGTCTGTATCTCTCTCGATGTATTTATATATACATATTTTATGCCCATAGCGCTGCTCTTGCATGGACAGCTGTCTGTCCCATGTATCGCATATTTGCACAGCTTACACATAGCAATGTGGTACGATGCAAATCCAAACATTGTCCATGCAACGTCCGTGTTCGGGAGGTGTTACATGCTCTTACAGACATCTGCTGTATATCTTGGCAGACAGCTATCCTTGCTGTACTGTCACTGTACTCGTACATGCCATAGACTTTGTGTATCATTGCCTGTTTATGTTATGTGTATGTCTATCTGAGCTGTGTGCATAGTCGTGTGTATGTCCCACTATAGTCATCTGTACAGGTGTCACCAATATAGGTAATTCATGTAGACTGCTGTTTAATTTGACATATCAGCACATACCTGCGGACAGTACTGCACTTCCTACTGCCGCACATTTCATCATCTTGCAGTGGATAATAATGTTTCCACACACATGTATCTGTTTCTGTTCATAACACTCCACCTCACAGAGCATATATCTGGACAAGGCCTTATGTGATAGTGGGACACTCAGGGCCAGTAATGACATGTTGCTCTTACAAACATTGATAGTGAGCACAATGATATGTTATGCATGAGTATGGCATTTCTGTCTGATTTGGTGTCTTCATCACATGTTTGTCATTGTTTCCTGTCGTCAGTTATCATGAGAGTGCCGGACTGTTACTGTTACGTGGAACACAGCAAACATATGAGGCATAACTCTACACAGTCTGCGTACATCTGTACAGTTGCAGAGTATGTGTCTGATACAACATACCAACTTTCTGACTACAATACACACAGTGTATGGCGGCATGACAGCCCACATGCCATTACTTTGTATTTGCAGGACACACCCACACAGACAGTTGTATTCCTCACACAGGTCTACATCTGCTTATCCACACTAGTTGTTCTTTCATGTACCATATGTGTGTGTCGTATTTGCGCTTTCCGTCAGTGGTGGGGCACACGTACAACTATGGGGGTCTGGAAATTGTTATGTTCATGACACCCTGGGGGACACATTACCTTTGTGTCTAATTACCTTCCACATTGACCTTCGCAGGGCATACGTTGTCATTCACATTTTCCGGGGTATGACTTATACATGTTTGCCCATTTGTCCTGCTGTCTTTTTTCTCACCTGTCCGCCTAGTATCACCAGTTCAGTACATGTATTTTGGACAGGTTAGCTCCTTCATACCCTTGACCTGTTGTCATTATGTGTACACGCCCTGACGTTTGGCCTTTGCCCTTGTTACATTTCACATAGTGATGTGCCTTTCTAGCTGATTGCTGTCTAGGCATTATGGACTGTGCGTTAGGTGATAGTGACTGATATTTCCATTGCATGATTAGTAACACTCATAACATCCGTTTTCATGGCTACGCCAGTATTTGCACAATGGTCTGACTTCGTATGGGGTATTTATAATATAGTCCCTATCTGTATTTCCTGTACTATGCCTTACTGCAGCTGTGTTATTCTGACAGTTTTCCAGTTATGGGTACCATCTTGGTCGTACGCATGTCCATCCATGGGAATCACCTACAGGACACTGATATAGGGCTGTACATATTTCCAAATTGCTTTCCGCATTATCCAGTGGATACTTTGCACCATTATTGAGGATAAAGGCATGTGCTATACCCACATCCCTCCCATGGGGCGGGCCTACGAATTCTCAGCCAATAAACACCTAGGCCCATTTCTGCATACCCAGGTTCCCATGCCTGACAACCCTCTACGGTACACATTACACATGGTTAATGTGTGCGGTACTGAGATGTGGACGCACTTATATGCACTCCCCACTCTAGGGATATCAGTTCATACGTCATGCATTTCATGGACACATGTGTCATCACCCTTGCACCTGATTCTAGTGCATATACAGCTGATTCATATTTGCGGCTGTCACGTCCTTTGCATCTATCACAGCGAGTACTGCGAATGGATAAATCTTTGAGTCCTACAATGGACACCAATATGCATGTTTAAAGTGTAGCACTTGCTGGACTGTCTCTTTCTGGCCAATGATTTTGACTGCTGCTGTATATTACCCATTCGTGGATGTCTGTTTGTCTACCCATATTAGCTATTACTTGGCATATTTATATCCATGTGTCATATATAGGGGACATAGGTCTGTTGTGTGTACATATATACATGTAAACTCCTCGTTTCATACCTTGCTTTGTTAATGTCTGTGGATTACCTGTGTACACATCTATGACCATCCCATACCTTTCCACTGTACAGATACTGGCAGAGTGTACGGATGGTTGACCCTTTATCTTAGGTGTGTTTTACATTAACCTGTGTCTATCTGGCAATTTGCTGGTATTTCATTTGAGACTTACGGTGGCACCTTCTGACAAGTAGTTCAGGTTGCGAATGCATACCCTTCGTTGATCCCTGCTACTAACACACCCGTTATTCTATCCACTTTCTATGTTTGTTTTAGGACATATCTTGTGTTTCTCACTATTTGTACCAGTACTTTGCATGGCATTGTCCGGTTCCATACTTTCAGAGGCTGACAGTTTTGAGACATGTATAACTAACGTGGGAGAAACAGCATTAATTTACTCTGCTGTGAGTGGATCACACACGCACAGGCACAGTTGCATTTCCTTATTGTGGGTTACACGCACGCAAGCGCACATGCATATCCGTATTCTGGGTTACATATGTTTACTGAGTCTTTGTGCTTAGGTGGCCTGTATTAGTTGTGACAGTACCAGTAACATATCTCTGATCCGGTTAACGGACATATGCGAAACACACTTTCACCTTTACATATCTAACTGTCTTTACGGCACAGACGCATTAATTACACGTTCACATTTATATGTTCTATACTCGTAATTCAAACGGGACTGCATTCACGTTGGCCGGTTGCTGTGACCACCACACATTTGGTGTTCTGTCTCATTTATATGCATACCCATGGTACATAGCTACATTAACATACCCCCCCCCCGCACTCACGTCACAGGCATCCATTCTCCTGCTGGAAAAAGTGTGGTACTACATGTTACACATTCCCTATTCCCTAATGCTCTGGACCCAGGCTGCATATGGCGTAACTGCAGGGATATTCAGAACACGACGGCTTATAGTCCCGACACATACAGGTCTTTAATTGTCAGGGTGTTCCTGTGGTGCTATGGGTGTGGTCTTGTCCGCCTAGTGTACAGAACTGTCCTGAACGTGTACGAATGTCAGACGAGGCACATGGGCACGTTTTGTC
Source organism: Protopterus annectens (assembly GCF_019279795.1). Lineage (NCBI taxonomy): Eukaryota > Metazoa > Chordata > Ceratodontiformes > Protopteridae > Protopterus > Protopterus annectens. The sequence goes on along the minus strand of NC_056727.1, from coordinate 369,306,983 downwards.
CATGTTTATTATACCATGGCCCCCATTATTATTCCAAACCGTGCACACTGATTGGCCAGCGTGCCCGTTGTAAATTGAGTTATACTAATGGAAAACGGTCCGGTCGCCCGGACTTTTTTCCATTAGTATAACTTGGTTTGTAATACCTGTCCCGCTATGTTAGATGGGTTTAACATGGCGAGACAGCTTTAAAATAAGCAGCGGAGATCTCCGTTGCTTAATTTAAAGCTGGCTCGCTATGCTAAACACATTTAACATAGCAAGACAGGTTTTAAAAGAAAGCAATGGAGAATGCAAGATCTCCGTTGCTTTTTTTAGTGTTTTGCTATGTTAAATCCATTTAACATAGTGAGACAGTTAAAATAAGCAACGGACATCTCCGTTGCTTATTTTAAAGCTGTCTCGCTATGTTAAATCCATTTAACATAGTGAAATACTAACGACAAGCAACGGAGATCTTGCTTTTTCCGTTGCTTTTGCCCAACTCTGATGTACCGCGCAGGCTCGCAGTACATCAGCACTGCCGCGGATGCCAGACATCTGCGGAAGGGCAGCAAACAGGCATTATACTATGCCATTATTTAAGAGAATTAATAGTTTCTTTTCTTAGATAATGTCATGGTATAATAGCAATAACCACACCTGGGTGTGGGTAATGCTGTATTTACCCACGGTTGGCTTTGTTTGGTCCCTCGGGCTTCGCCCTCGGGACCAGACCACACCAACCGTGGGTAAATCCAGCATTACCCACACCCAGGCGTGGGTTATTGCTATAATATTCAATCTGTGTTTACAGACACGGGTGTTTGGACAACTGACAATAGGTTATGCTGTTGGCATACAATGATGTGGGTGGTGCTGGTTATCATACCTATTCCATGTTGTGCGTTGTTCCCATTCACATTTGACTATTCCCTGTAGTCATTCATACATGGATATTTATGTAGCACATGACTGAACTATGTATTACCTGCAGGTATGCTGTGTTACAGTGAACATATGTGACGGTTGGTTACAGTATATAAGTGTACGTACCTCTGTAATACTGGGGACTACCACACATCCTTCACAGCATTTCATGCGTATGTACATACTATTATTCAGTGACCTGTAGAAGGTTGTGAGAGCACTGATTATATGTGTCCCTATTTGTGCACGCATCGTGTTAGTCTTTGTCCAGCTTTTGTTGCTGTCGTAGGTTGGACGGTGGTGTTGGTGTGTGATTGGGTTGTATTTATACTGACGGTACTTCAGTGGGGGGTAGGGTTAGCACTTGTTCCTCTTTGCGGGGGAGGCCACATTTTGGACATTTGTGTCCTGCATCAAAACTTGACACGTGCCATATGTCCTGTGATATTAACACAGTAGTATATTTCTTACCTTCGTTACTACTTGCATGTTACAGGCATTTTGTATCTGGTACACATGACTATTATATTGGATAGCTTAAGCTATTCACATGCTATGCAATAACCTTTCATTCTGGCATATACGTGTTATTCTATCCCTTGCATTGGCCGTGGGTGTTTTACCATGCAAATCCACACATCTACAAGTGATGTCCCACCTTGACATGTGGCAACCCCGCTGGGGTGACTTGCATGGTGGACAGCTGTTCCACCCTGTGTATTATGTTTTGCATGTCTGCATAGCTACTCATCAGTACCGTGGCTACACATACTGCTTTGTCCAGATGTGTACAGTTATGGACACCGTGGCGTGTGAACACCTATGGGGTTTCGACAGGTCAGTGACCACACGCGGGATGTACACATTCTGCCGACACATTCACATGCAGTCATTTGGATTTCAGTACCTGGGATGGGATGTTGACATATGTGGGGTACATATTTGCAAGCCTGTCACTGCCTAGGACAATACTTCCTACTACATATGGGGTATACCTGCTCTGTGTAGGTGTACAGCTGCGCAAGGCTGCTAGCTGGATTAGGTGGACATTCAGACATGGGTGCGGGTTACGTGCTATACAGGGGTTGTTGTATATTACATTTGCATGCATGGGTTCTGCTTCTGGATATTCGATTCGGCATATGCCATCCTATGTGTATGTGATGGTTACGTTGCTGTGTATAGCACATTTTACTATACATATGTTTGTGTGTGTTTGGGATGTCTAGTTTCTTTATGGTTGTTATATGGCCATGACTGCCCAGCTGTGTACTATCACTACCACTGTGGGACTGCTGGTGACCATGCCCATGGGGCTAGTCGTGTGTATTTGTGGTGCGCTGACATGATGCAGTACACCTCCACTGGGTATAACTGCTGACAGTGCACTACGTAACGGACATAGTATTCTAAGTATCGTTTGTTCCATGAACGGGAACATTTTGTATTTCGTGCATTTATATTTGGTTCTCCATTTTGTGTGGATGGGTAATATGTAGCATACTTTGCATACGTTTCATTATCCACGGACACTGATAGGTGCGGTTACTATTGCAGGCGGGCTGTAAGATTCAGCACTTTAGGTTGCTCATCGACAGCCGACTTGGCCACGCCTCCGAGCGCAACCTTGTTAGGCTCGCTGGACTCGCGCACGTGCCCAATGCACATGGTTGTGGTTGCGGCGCACACTCATTACTATGCATGTGGTGCTGCTACGCCATTTATACGCTGCATGGCCGGCGCAAGCTTACACCGCCTTGCGCCGAGCGAGCTTCATGAATCCGGGGGATTGTTTATACTGATTTTTGAAAACTTTTAGTTTGTCATTTTTGCTTTAAATGTAGTGGTAGGAGATTCCAAAGTTTAGAGATATAGCAGGAGTAGAGTGATTCACCAGAAGTGTTATTAGAGTTGGTGGTGAGTAAAAGTGATATTTGAGAGTGTAGTTCCATGGCTGGGGAATAATAATTAATGGCCTTCTGTACTACTGGACAGTCTGCTTTATACATTTGGTTTTGGCAATACAGAGTTGTGAATAGGTAAGATCTTGTTGCTGTAGCCAGTATAGTTGTTTTAAGGATGTGCAGTCGTGACCTTTTTTGGTAGATTGGTGGCAAATCTAGCAATTTTGTTGGAATAGCTGTCAATCTAGGCAGCATCATATTATAAATCATGTCATAAGTAAGTACAATCTGACTGGCCTTATCTAAACTTATTGTAGGCTCTCTCAGAAGTATTCAGATAACAGGACTAACCATTCAGGAGATGTAGTACTCTTTCAGTCACTGAGCATGTTTATCTCTGAGCCATGTTATCTTATACCTTTTCTCACCAATGGTGTGGGATAAAAAGTTGCTTCCCCATCCACGGTTGTTGCAAAGTATAACCAGCCTTATCCAAAAGAGTTAAAGTTGATTCCTCACTTGCCTGAAGCTATGTATACCTACCACTAGTATATCAAACATATGTCAACTGACCCAAACAATATGTATATCTCTAGCTCTATTGATCTGCTGAGGTCCAGTCCTGTCTCATTCTCCTTTTATATTAGATAATGCAATATATCTTCTCTATTGCAATATTTGTCTGGAATTCTTCCCTGGGAAATAGCTGGCGTAGGCTACTAATCTGTTAGAAGTATATATCAATGGAGCTTTCAGAATAGTAAAACATGTGTTTGTAATACTGAGCATTGCATGTGCATTAGTAAACTATAGCATGTTACTTTTACTGTTGGCATGTATCATTCTTAGCAGGTCCACACACACTACTTTAGGCCAATATCAGTATAACATATAGGATTAATACTGAAGGGAGACCTGCAATCCTCTACAATGCAAGTATATTGATGCAAACTTCCCACTGCTTATATCAGGAAAATGTGCTCACACGTGCCATATCATGAAAGTGAAGGCATTTAGTGACATGGATATAGAAAACTAAAACATATCTACAGCATCAGGACTATAACATAGTATCAGCTTCATAGAATGCACGCTTTTTTAGAAATCGTTGTGTATAGCAACTTTTGTGTACGGTGCTGAGCAGTCAGGGTAGCATCTACATGAAACACATTTGTACTGCAGGTAAGTAATATTGACTCTAAAATGACCAATGATCCCTGATCAGTTAAACCTGGCAGGGCTTGCATTTGTAGAATACATCACATTCTGAAGCAAAGCTAATCCAGACAACTTTCATGGTGCAGTATTCTCTAGCTTGCTTTTGGCTTGAAAACTCAGGAAAATTACTGCATGGAACACAATAGACTGGCAGAACTGGGCTTCCCATGTTTATGTAGTCTACAAATTAGGTGCAGGCAAGTGCTGTTTTGCACTGTATAGATGTTCATTTATATTCCCTCAGGTGTTTTGCATTATGATGGCATACACAGTCCAGACCAGGCCTGCATGATTTACAATGCTTGTTAGTGAATGGCTACATATCTGCATATTTAAATGCAATGCAGCAGGGAGAGCTGAGAATGTCTTTCAAAATACTCATTTATTTTATTAATAGTTATTTACAGATTGTGACTGCTGCATATTGTATTTAATATGATTTGCAAAACATAAGTAATGCACTAATAATAATAATAATAATATACATTTTCTATGCTCATAGGTTTGATTAATACAGAAACAATGCTTCAACTAATTTTGTCCGTATTTTAACACTGCACCTTACAGAACATGGCTGCAGCCACTCATCTATATCATGGGGATGCAGCATACACTAAAATAGTAATACTAAAAATGTACACTATACTTACTGTGGAAATAAAACTATTATTTACTCACTGTAAAAATTAAACTGTTATTTATGTATGTAGGCATGTATTCGTGCTTATAGTATTTGGGGTAGATAAATTAATGGAATAAGGAAGAAGGGTAGGAAAAACACAAACAAAAACATGGCAATAACAATATTTTAAGCAAATAGAAAAATAGTTAATGAAGATAAAAAAACAAAGCAATTGTTATTAAATGCATATAATGAGTCAGGGCTTAATGGGCTGCTCAGTTATAAGTATATACCGAAGTCTAAAGCACTAATGTATTGATATGAGTGGGGTGAAGAGTTATGTGATAAGGCATTTTATCTAAATATGATCAAGTATGTCTGACGAACTCTTGAGAACTGGAAGATGAAAGTGCTAACTTTATTTTGCTTTAATAAAAGACACTGTTTTTTTTGTCATTAGCCATTTTGTTGAGGTTTTCTTAGATTGTTTTGTTTTGTTTAGAAATTAATAACAGATGAGTACTGGATGGTGTAGTGGTGCAGTGGTAGCATTGTCACCTCACAGCAAAGCAAAAGGTTTTCTGGTTTGATTCTTGGCTGGGGTGCCTTCTGTGTGATGTTTGCATATCCTCTCTGCATTCATGTGGGTTTCCTCCCATGTTACAAAGCCATGTAGCTGAAGTGTTTCTCCCTGGGTCTCTGCTAAAATTGGTTTTGTTCCAAATAGACTTGCATCTGGAGTGTTTCTTCCTGAGCCTCTGCTGAAAATTGGCTTTGTTCCAAGTTGGACTTTCCTTATAAACAAAAGTTAAATAAATAAATTTAGTGAGTGGTGTTTTAGGGACATTAACATAAAATGTCCTCATTGCTGAGATGTTTGACTGAAATGATGGCTTCTCCACGCAGCTCTCACCCTAGCAGTTCTGTGGATTCCCCATTGTTAAGGAATTAATAGAATGATAGGGGAGAACTTGATGGTTTACAGGTGGGGGGGGAGAAGTACAGAGGAAAAAATACCATAATATTTATGTTTTCCTGAATTTTCAACAATGTAATGATCAGTCTTAGCATTTTATAAGCATAAATGACTTATTGCTTGCAGTACCTGTGTTGCTACGTTATTATAACATGAATAGAGTCCTACCCAAGTAACACTTGCAGAAGAGACTTTAGCTCAGAGTGATTTGATTTAACTGGTAGACATAGCCTGGAATAAGTAAGTAACATGATATGATTATTTATTCCTTTCTTCCTGTATATTTCATTTCTTGTCTACTGAGACCGTTTTTAATGTTTGCACCATTTGTCCATGTATAAAACATTTTTTTCATTTAATCTGTATTTTATAGCTTACAGAAATTCAGTGATTGTACTGTTGATTTGATGACATTTACCACCTTTGTTACAAAACAGGTGAAAGACAGAGATGCAATGCAGTTGACATTTTCATATGTTTCTAAAGATAGCAACATGCTAACAGAAGAAAAACTGCCAGTCTAAGGTGTGGAAGCAGGAAAAAGCAGCACCCCAAAATACATACATGCATGAAACTGCTTTATTATGAAGTAAATATAACTTAAATTAGCCTTACGTACAAATCTGATTAACCTTATTTGGTCTGAAGATCCAATATTACTTGTCTGTTTTGTAATTTGATGTTTGCTGGTACCTATTAACTTCCAATTCTAGTCTCCATAGCTTTCTAAAAACCTTAAAACTAGACTAAAACCTTGCATATTTACAGTAGCAGCCATACATGCTTGACTTTTGTAAGTCTGTTGTTTATCAGTGGACCTCCAGGGCTACATCTGCAGAAAGTAAATCATACTTTTACCATGCAAGTGTCATGTAGGCCTTGCAGTCTTCAATGGTAAAAGGGAATGTACGCTTAGTGAGCAAATGTCAGGAAACTGAAAATGAGTTTACTGTGCTACTGTCTTTTTCCCAAGGTATTTTCTTCATTGAAAGTGTGCCAAATGTTTAGCGTAAACTGCTGTATATCAGGTAAGGTGTCACATTTGCATTTAACTGATTAAATTCAGCACACAATGTCTGTAAAATAATGGCTTCAGATTCAGAATGACATGTTTTGATGTAGAGACTAGCACAGATCCTGTGTTTCATTTCAAAAATCCAGAAACTACTATTTAAACTTACTGAGACATTTAAACTATCACTGGGTATTTCCACACCTTATTCACCATATAGCAGGAGATTGAAAACAAGTGCCTGTTATATACAATGTGAAAAATATATACGCTTGTGCTTACCCTTTCCTTGGGTGTTAGGAAGTTATATAATTGCTGATCTTTGGTTTATTTCCTGAAGTCCTCTTGTCTTAACACCTCATGCTTTAACATGTTTAAACAAAAGTTTAAATTTTTTAAAATTTAATTTTTTTACCAAAAAAATAAATTTTTAATTCACAGCAACATACATGCGCCATGTTGCCATGCAATGGCACAGTGGCTGTACTCCACACCGTCTAGCTATGTACATGGCTCACACTAACCTCACCTGCACATGCACATTTGCTAAACATGCATTCTATCTGTAGGCTGTACACACTACACTGCACTGTGAAGCCCATTATGATGCTGTGCATGTGTCAGGACACCATTGTGTCAAACATATATACATGTTACTGCACATGTCAGCGGATTACATGTCAAGGTAACGTCAGCCATGTGTACCGTTAACCTGTTCGTGGCCACATAGTGTATCACGGTGATGCATGCAAACTACCATGATTGTGTGTCCTGCATGACTACTGATATGACACCTGCTTTATGTAGTGTGCACCCCAGGGTGGTATGCATACTAACACTATTAATGTCTGAGCTGCATTCCCTGTGCTGTAGTGCAGGACTGCTGCATGCCATCTGAAATATCGCATGCATGGTGTGTCTGTGTGTGTCTGTGTGTCTGTGTTTCTAGTCTGTGTGTTTGTGTGTGTGTGTGTGTGTGTGTGTGTGTGTGTGTGTGTGTGTGTGTGTGTGTGTGTGTGTGTGTGTGTCTGTGTGTAATGTACCTTACAGTATTTCTTTGCATTCACAGGTGGTGTAGGTGCGTTACCCTCCTGCGTCCATCTGATGTTAGTGTCCCCACAGATACTAGCGGTGATGACCATATGCATGAGGTACAGGCAGGGTTATCAGGGGTTGACTCTGTGCCATTGGTCACCATCCCACCTATGTCCCCCTCTTCCCCGCACACAGTTCTGATGCCAACACATACCACATCACCGCTGCCCATAGAGGAAGGACAGTCACGCCTGTTGGCATTGAACAGGAATGTGTGGTGGCTACAGAAGGTGTGACTACACACCATGTTGCCAGTGTAATGACTGGTGATGTGCCACACAGGCATGTGGCTGGTGCTGCTTGTAGGAGGACCTCTGGCAGACATGCACCTGCAGTACAGTGCGCAGCAGCTGGTATCACCAGATGCATGTTCCAGACTGTAATGGCAGCACAGGCACGCAGAACGGCAGAACCAAGAAGGGCAGAGGCTGCAGAGGACTGCAATCTGTACCCTAATGACAACATCCAGTCATTGGCAAATGCTCAACAGCAGATTGCTAATGTACTGGATAGGCGATTAGGTGAAATGGTTGGAATCCTCGACCGAGGCATGGCAATCCGCAAGCGTGAACTGCCTGTGCTGGAACACCTGGTAGGGGTGAGGCGTAGGACACGTGGGCGTAGCCAGCAACACCAACTAGTGTAGGTCGACGTGTGCGTGCCACCTCCCATGCCCACTCACATAGTGCTGGTAGCAGTAGCAGTGCAGCTGGTGCTGCACTGTCCACACCAGGACACAGCAGGCCACGTGGACATGGCCCTGGCCGGTCCCATCGTGGACACGGTTCCAGCGGACATGTGTCATCGGACAGTAGCCACTCTGTACCTCCACCTGGTAGTGCCCGTGCAACCCCAGGCAGGCACAGGTCACGTGGGTCGCGGACGGACACAGCGAGCTGTACAACCTGCACTGTACAGTCTGGGGCTGTCAATTATACCCCGTGTAGGCATCACATATGGCTGGACTGTGTACACACATACCCACATACAGCAGACACAACTGTAGGGCTCCACCACATCCACATGCATTCTGCACAGACATGTCCAGTAAACTCACCAGCCCTTACACACACACATGATGTTATCCATTGGTGCAGCCTATACCCCTGGCAAACATATCACCCTGTGCATATGATGAAGCCTCTGCCGCATCCCTGTCATCCACACCATCGGTGCAGGGTTATGCAACTATATTCGGATGCACAGGGTGGACAGGATAGTGAGAGGTGTATGTGATACCTGTGTATGCATAGTGTGGGATGTGTATGTTGCAGTGGTTGTGTATGAATACTGACAGATGCGTATGTGACATGGGTTGTGTACTGTCAACATGCAGCAGTCATACCATGTAGTGCAGGTGCAGCATGCATTGTGATGTGTTCACGGTGTGTGACGGTTACATGTGTAGCACCATGTTGGTTCTGATACCCTGAATCCCTCCTATGGTGTACTCACATGTGCCTACAGGGAGCACTGTTATCGGTCCCCCACGTAGCTGTGGATTACTCACAGGCACATCTGGCAATATCAGCATACTACATGTACCCTCAACCTGACTGGACACCTACATGACACACATGTCCGCACATATACTGCACCTGATGCATGTGGTCGGTGCCACAGGCTACAGTGGACAGAGACGTCACATACATAGCAGGACACACTACAGGTATGGTAACATGGTGCAGGTGTTGTACACAGCGTGATGGCCACTGACTTGAGGTGTCACTTGTCAGCTGTGGGGCACGCTGTGCAGCAGTAGGACCCTGTAACAGTACAGGAACATGGTCGCAATCACGGGGTGTACACCACTATGATGCACACCCCATAGTGTGCAGATGGGGACACCTGCCTGTGTGGTCAGCACCCTCACAATACTATGCACCCACACGCCAATTCACAGGGAGCGGACATGCACAGGTAGCCAGTATGGATCACACCTATGGCATCAACAGGGTTGTGCAATGCAGCACCAGTACGGGATAGTCACCATGTGTGGTTAGTGTTCTTTCACAACAGTATATTAGCATACACCCTTACACCAAGCAGCAGACATACAAACATGTAGACACACACATTGTGGTGACCACACATGTGTACACAGAGAGACAACGTGTTGCATGTACTGCACCATCCAATTCATGCTCCCCACACTGAGGTATGTACAGATCTGTACTATGGTGTACAGGGATGTGTAGCAAGTGGGATATATTCCCCCCGATATGTGGCATACATGGGCACACATTCATACACACATGTCAGTGCTGGGAAAACTACACCTGCCATATGATACGTGTGCAGGCATGCAGCGGTATGTAGTGCATTATGTGTACCAACACTGTATCCAGCAGATGTGCTGATATATGCACAGGGGAGGTGGTAGGTGTTACAGTTGCCATGTGACATACAGTTGATAACACCTGACCGCTGGGTATGCATTATGTCAGCACTGTCATGTAACAGCGACATAGCATACTGTATGCACATGGCAGGGTAGGATGGTGTGTGACACAACTGTGAGCCACCACCTGCACACATGCATTTAGACAGGTGTTTAAACACATTATGTACACACATACCTCCATACGTGCTGTTTGTATGTCACCGTATAACGGCCCCTATGATGGGTATGCATGTGGTAGGTTGTTGCAACTATGTTATGGACATCGGCCACTGCTCATGCATGGCTGCTTCATGCACAGTACACATGTCACATGTGTCTCCTGTTGCCATGTTTGTATGCATTGCTACTTCTTGACATGTGTGTTGACATACATAAAACATGGACTGTGGTATGATATCACAGCTGTCACAGGCAAACAATACAAGGGTATGTGTCCCAGTCAACACTGCTACGCCCTGTAGTTGGAGCATTCGCAGACATGGGTCCACCTTCCATTCGTGTGTGTAGCACTGAGTACGCCAGTGTTATGCATGTGGTACATCACAGGCTTTGTATGTGTCATGTGTGCAGTCCATGCACACATCCAGACAATCACATGTATGACATAACCAGACATTTGTTCATTGTGGTACGGCAGCAGTCATGTGTCACAGCTGTGTCAGGGCCGTGGTATGTGTGGGGCTGACTTGTCCATGTATACTGATATAAGTGGACTACATCACACATGTTGGATCATTGTTAGTACATGTGTACTCTGCACAACCGGTGTACACTGCTATACAGACCTGTGGACATATGTCACATGCTGTTGTTGGACTGTGAGGCTTACTGCTGCACTGATGACTTTGTGCTGGCATGACAGCTACAGTGTTCACTGCAGTGTGTACATGTGTGACCTGCACCCGTGACACCTGTGATGTTATCTGTGTGTGTACAAGTAACTGCATGTGTGACCACCCTGTGCGTGTGCACAGTTTTACCTTACTGTGACCTTCTGTGTGTACACTCCATCTGCATGCTGGACGGCACTTAGCAAATGCTAAGTGTGTGAGCATGCCCAGTAAGCAGTTGTGTAGATGGACACACAGTACATTGCACACTGCTCCCTTCTGTGATTATACCCCGTGTGCATGCATGTTTCCCCTTTGCAACTGCTACGTGTGTGAGCATGCCCGGTTTGCTGTTGTGTAAGTGGACACACAGTACATTCCACACTCTGCCCTTTCATGATTACACTCCATGTGTATGCCTTCTGTGTGTGCACTCCATCTGCATGCTGGACGGCACTTAGCAAATGCTAAGTGTGTGAGCATGCCCAGTAAGCAGTTGTGTAGATGGACACACAGTACATTGCACACTGCGCCCTTCTGTGATTATACCCCGTGTGCATGCATATTTCCCTTTTGCAACTGCTAAGTGTGTGAGCATGCCCAGTTTGCTGTTGTGTAAGTGGACACACAGTACATTCCACACTCTGCCCTTTCATGATTACTCTCCATGTGTATGCCTTCTGTGTGTACACTCCATCTGCACGCTGGACGGCACTTAGCAAATGCTAAGTGTGTGAGCATGCCCAGTAAGCAGTTGTGTAGATGGACACACAGTACATTGCACACTGCGCCCTTTTGTGATTATACCCCATGTGCATGCATGTTTCCCTTTTGCAACTGCTATGTGTGTGGGCATGCCCAGTATGCTGTTGTGTAAGTGGACACACAGTACATTCCACACTCTGCCCTTTCATGATTACACTCCATGTGTATGCATGTTTGCACTTTGCAAATGCTAAGTGTGTGAGCATGCCCAGTACACCATTCATGGACACACTGTACATTCGACACCGACGTCTGATACTAGGCGTGTAGCCATGGCCATTGATATCCTGTATAGCCATGGTGGCCATCCAGGCGAATTATATAAAGTTGCTATGCCACAATGGATGCCTACATCAAACACACTGGTTGCTCTCTCACAGGGTGTACTGTCTGTGGTGCATCCATTATCCATTTTGTGATGTAGTGCTCCGTAGATAGTTAGTATTACCGAGTGCAGCACTGCCGTGTTACTGTACGTCCACCTTGGGATAGTAACATGCTGTGTGACTGCTCACTCTGTAATCATTCCTTATCGGCATCCTTGCCTTTGAGGATGATATCACCCACCTAGAAGTATGCCTCTGACAGTGCTGTGCTCAGTAATCTCGGTAGCGCATTCTGTAAATGCATCATGCTGTAGTGTGTTCATGTAGGTAGGTGTAGGTTTAACTCCCTGCCCTTCCAAGTGTGCATGTGTGTGTGTGTGTTTCCAGCTGCCTTGGGTGACAGTAATGCTTTTAGATGCCTCACAACACATACATTTGCTATCAGCGTCTATTCCTTTGCGGATGATGTCACCCACCTAGAAGTATGCCTCTGACAATGCTGTGCTCAGTAATCTCGGTAGCACGTTCTGTAAATGCATCATGCTGTAGTGTGTTCATGTAGGTAGGTGTAGGTTTAACTCCCGGCCCTTCCAAGTGTGTGTGCTTCCAGCTGCTTTGGGTGACAGTAATGCTTTTAGACACCTCACAACACATACATTTGCTATCAGCGTCTATTTCTTTGCGGATGATGTCACCCACCTAGAAGTATGCCTCTGACAGTGCTGTGTTTAGTAATCTCGGTAGCACGTTCTGTAAATGCATCATGCTGTAGTGTGTTCATGTAGGTAGGTGTAGGTTCAATTCCCGGCCCTTCCAAGTGTGTGTGTGTGTGTTTCCAGCTGCCTCTGGAGGCAGTAATGCTTTTAGACGCCTCACAACACATACATTTGCTATCAGCGTCTATTCCTTTGTGGATGATGCCACCCACCTAGAAGTATGCCTCTGACAGTATTGTGCTCAGTAATCTCGGTAGCGCGTTCTGTAAATGCATCATGCTGTAGTGTGTTCATGTAGGTAGGTGTAGGTTCAACTCCCGGCCCTTCCAAGTGTGTGTGTGTTTCCAGCTGCCTTGGGTGACAGTAATGCTATTAGACGCCTCACAACACATACATTTGCTATCAGCGTCTATTCCTTTGCAGATGATGTCACTCACCTAGAAGTATGCCTCTGACAGTGCTGTGCTGAGTAATCTTGGTAGCGCATTCTTTAAATGCATCATGCTGTAGTGTGTTCATGTAGGTAGGTGCAGGTTCAACTCCCAGCCCTTCCAAGTGTGTGTGAGTGTTTCCAGCTGCCTCTGGAGGCAGTAATGCTTTTAGACGCCTCACAACACATACATTTGCTATCAGCGTCTATTCCTTTGTGGATGATGTCACCCACCTAGAAGTATGCCTCTGACAGTGCTGCACTCAGTAATCTCGGTAGCGTTCTGTAAATGCATCATGCTGTAGTGTGTTCATGTAGGTAGGTGTAGGTTCAACTCCTGGCCCTTCCAAGTGTGTGTGTGTGTGTGTTTCCAGCTGCCTCTGGAGACAGTTATGCTTTTAGGCGCCTGCAACACATACATTTGCTATCGGCGTCTATTCCTTTGTGGATGATGTCACCCACCTAGAAGTATGCCTCTGACAGTGCTGTGTTCAGTAATCTGAGTAGCGCATTCTGTAATTGTGTCATACTGTAGTGTGATAGGGTAGGTAGGTGTAAGGTCAATTCCCATGCCTGCCAGATGTGTGTGTGTGTCTATGCTCCCGCCCGCATGGGTTCGTAGGTTATGGTTTTAGATGCCGCAACACACATATATCCTGCTGACATCTCTGTGTTTGCGGATGTTGAGACGCACCTAGTGGAATGCCTGTGTGTCTGCTGTGGTTAGCGACCTCCGTAGCGTGTTCTTTACGTGCATCATGCTGTGGTGTGATAGGGTAGTGATGTGTAGGTTCCACTACCGGCCTTGCCACATGTGTCTGTCTGTATCTCTCTCGATGTTTTTATATATACATATTTTATGCCCATAGCGCTGCTCTTGCATGGACAGCTGTCTGTCCCATGTATCGCATATTTGCACAGCTTACACATAGCAATGTGGTACGATGCAAATCCAAACATTGTCCATGCAACGTCCGTGTTCCGGGAGGTGTTACATGCTCTTACAGACATCTGCTGTATATCTTGGCAGACAGCTATCCTTGCTGTACTGTCACTGTACTCGTACATGCCATAGACTTTGTGTATCATTGCCTGTTTATGTTATGTGTATGTCTATCTGAGCTGTGTGCATAGTCGTGTGTATGTCCCACTATAGTCATCTGTACAGGTGTCACCAATATAGGTAATTCATGTAGACTGCTGTTTAATTTGACATATCAGCACATACCTGCGGACAGTACTGCACTTCCTACTGCCGCACATTTCATCATCTTGCAGTGGATAATAATGTTTCCACACACATGTATCTGTTTCTGTTCATAACACTCCACCTCACAGAGCATATATCTGGACAAGGCCTTATGTGATAGTGGGACACTCAGGGCCAGTAATGACATGTTGCTCTTACAAACATTGATAGTGAGCACAATGATATGTTATGCATGAGTATGGCATTTCTGTCTGATTTGGTGTCTTCATCACATGTTTGTCATTGTTTCCTGTCGTCAGTTATCATGAGAGTGCGGACTGTTACTGTTACGTGGAACACAGCAAACATATGAGGCATAACTCTACACAGTCTGCGTACATCTGTACAGTTGCAGAGTATGTGTCTGATACAACATACCAACTTTCTGACTACAATACACACAGTGTATGGCGGCATGACAGCCCACATGCCATTACTTTGTATTTGCAGGACACACCCACACAGACAGTTGTATTCCTCACACAGGTCTACATCTGCTTATCCACACTAGTTGTTCTTTCATGTACCATATGTGTGTGTCGTATTTGCGCTTTCCGTCAGTGGTGGGGCACACGTACAACTATGGGGGTCTGGAAATTGTTATGTTCATGACACCCTGGGGGACACATTACCTTTGTGTCTAATTACCTTCCACATTGACCTTCGCAGGGCATACGTTGTCATTCACATTTTCCGGGGTATGACTTATACATGTTTGCCCATTTGTCCTGCTGTCTTTTTTCTCACCTGTCGCCTAGTATCACCAGTTCAGTACATGTATTTTGGACAGGTTAGCTCCTTCATACCCTTGACCTGTTGTCATTATGTGTACACGCCCTGACGTTTGGCCTTTGCCCTTGTTACATTTCACATAGTGATGTGCCTTTCTAGCTGATTGCTGTCTAGGCATTATGGACTGTGCGTTAGGTGATAGTGACTGATATTTCCATTGCATGATTAGTAACACTCATAACATCCGTTTTCATGGCTACGCCAGTATTTGCACAATGGTCTGACTTCGTATGGGGTATTTATAATATAGTCCCTATCTGTATTTCCTGTACTATGCCTTACTGCAGCTGTGTTATTCTGACAGTTTTCCAGTTATGGGTACCATCTTGGTCGTACGCATGTCCATCCATGGGAATCACCTACAGGACACTGATATAGGGCTGTACATATTTCCAAATTGCTTTCCGCATTATCCAGTGGATACTTTGCACCATTATTGAGGATAAAGGCATGTGCTATACCCACATCCCTCCCATGGGGCGGGCCTACGAATTCTCAGCCAATAAACACCTAGGCCCATTTCTGCATACCCAGGTTCCCATGCCTGACAACCCTCTACGGTACACATTACACATGGTTAATGTGTGCGGTACTGAGATGTGGACGCACTTATATGCACTCCCCACTCTAGGGATATCAGTTCATACGTCATGCATTTCATGGACACATGTGTCATCACCCTTGCACCTGATTCTAGTGCATATACAGCTGATTCATATTTGCGGCTGTCACGTCCTTTGCATCTATCACAGCGAGTACTGCGAATGGATAAATCTTTGGAGTCCTACAATGGACACCAATATGCATGTTTAAAGTGTAGCACTTGCTGGACTGTCTCTTTCTGGCCAATGATTTTGACTGCTGCTGTATATTACCCATTCGTGGATGTCTGTTTGTCTACCCATATTAGCTATTACTTGGCATATTTATATCCATGTGTCATATATAGGGGACATAGGTCTGTTGTGTGTACATATATACATGTAAACTCCTCGTTTCATACCTTGCTTTGTTAATGTCTGTGGATTACCTGTGTACACACATCTATGACCATCCCATACCTTTCCACTGTACAGATACTGGCAGAGTGTACGGATGGTTGACCCTTTATCTTAGGTGTGTTTTACATTAACCTGTGTCTATCTGGCAATTTGCTGGTATTTCATTTGAGACTTACGGTGGCACCTTCTGACAAGTAGTTCAGGTTGCGAATGCATACCCTTCGTTGATCCCTGCTACTAACACACCCGTTATTCTATCCACTTTCTATGTTTGTTTTAGGACATATCTTGTGTTTCTCACTATTTGTACCAGTACTTTGCATGGCATTGTCCGGTTCCATACTTTCAGAGGCTGACAGTTTTGAGACATGTATAACTAACGTGGGGGAAACAGCATTAATTTACTCTGCTGTGAGCAGATCACACACGCACAGGCGCACTTGCATTTCCTTATTGTGGGTTACGCGCAGGCGCACATGCATATCCGTATTCTGGGTTACATATGTTTACTGAGTCTTTGTGCTTAGGTGGCCTGTATTAGTTGTGACAGTACCAGTAACATATCTCTGATCCGGTTAACGGACATATGCGAAACACACTTTCACCTTTACATATCTAACTGTCTTTACGGCACAGACGCATTAATTACACGTTCACATTTATATGTTCTATACTCGTAATTCAAACGGGACTGCATTCACGTTGGCCGGTTGCTGTGACCACCACACATTTGGTGTTCTGTCTCATTTATATGCATACCCATGGTACATAGCTACATTAACATACCCCCCCCCCGCACTCACGTCACAGGCATCCATTCTCCTGCTGGAAAAAGTGTGGTACTACATGTTACACATTCCCTATTCCCTAATGCTCTGGACCCAGGCTGCATATGGCGTAACTGCAGGGATATTCAGAACACGACGGCTTATAGTCCCGACACATACAGGTCTTTAATTGTCAGGGTGTTCCTGTGGTGCTATGGGTGTGGTCTTGTCCGCCTAGTGTACAGAACTGTCCTGAACGTGTACGAATGTCAGACGAGGCACATGGGCACGTTTTGTCCATGTTTATTATACCATGGCCCCCATTATTATTCCAAACCGTGCACACTGATTGGCCAGCGTGCCCGTTGTAAATTGAGTTATACTAATGGAAAACGGTCCGGTCGCCCGGACTTTTTTCCATTAGTATAACTTGGTTTGTAATACCTGTCCCGCTATGTTAGATGGGTTTAACATAGCGAGACAGCTTTAAAATAAGCAACGGAGATCTCCGTTGCTTAATTTAAAGCTGTCTCGCTATGCTAAACACATTTAACATAGCAAGACAGGTTTTAAAAGAAAGCAATGGAGAATGCAAGATCTCCGTTGCTTTTTTTAGTGTTTTGCTATGTTAAATGGGTTTAACATAGCGAGACAGTTTTAAAATAAGCAACGGACATCTCCGTTGCTTATTTTAAAGCTGTCTCGCTATGTTAAATCCATTTAACATAGTGAAATACTAACGACAAGCAACGGAGATCTTGCTTTCTCCGTTGCTTTTGCCCACAGCTCTGATGTACTGCGCAGGCTCGCAGTACATCAGCACTGCCGCGGATGCCAGACATCTGCGGAAGGGCAGCAAACAGGCATTATACTATGCCATTATTTAAGAGAATTAATAGTTTCTTTTCTTAGATAATGTCATGGTATAATAGCAATAACCCACACCTGGGTGTGGGTAATGCTGTATTTACCCACGGTTGGCTTTGTTTGGTCCCTCGGGCTTCGCCCTCGGGAGTAGACCACACCAACCGTGGGTAAATCCAGCATTACCCACACCCAGGCGTGGGTTATTGCTATAATATTCAATCTGTGTTTACAGACACGGGTGTTTGGACAACTGACAATAGGTTATGCTGTTGGCATACAATGATGTGGGTGGTGCTGGTTATCATACCTATTCCATGTTGTGCGTTGTTCCCATTCACATTTGACTATTCCCTGTAGTCATTCATACATGGATATTTATGTAGCACATGACTGAACTATGTATTACCTGCAGGTATGCTGTGTTACAGTGAACATATGTGACGGTTGGTTACAGTATATATGTGTACGTACCTCTGTAATACTGGGGACTACCACACATCCTTCACAGCATTTCATGCGTATGTACATACTATTATTCAGTGACCTGTAGAAGGTTGTGAGAGCACTGATTATATGTGTCCCTATTTGTGCACGCATCGTGTTAGTCTTTGTCCAGCTTTTGTTGCTGTCGTAGGTTGGACGGTGGTGTTGGTGTGTGATTGGGTTGTATTTATACTGACGGTACTTCAGTGGGGTGTAGGGTTAGCACTTGTTCCTCTTTGCGGGGGAGGCCACATTTTGGACATTTGTGTCCTGCATCAAAACTTGACACGTGCCATATGTCCTGTGATATTAACACAGTAGTATATTTCTTACCTTCGTTACTACTTGCATGTTACAGGCATTTTGTATCTGGTACACATGACTATTATATTGGATAGCTTAAGCTATTCACATGCTATGCAATAACCTTTCATTCTGGCATATACGTGTTATTCTATCCCTTGCATTGGCCGTGGGTGTTTTACCATGCAAATCCACACATCTACAAGTGATGTCCCACCTTGACATGTGGCAACCCCGCTGGGGTGACTTGCATGGTGGACAGCTGTTCCACCCTGTGTATTATGTTTTGCATGTCTGCATAGCTACTCATCAGTACCGTGGCTACACATACTGCTTTGTCCAGATGTGTACAGTTATGGACACCGTGGCGTGTGAACACCTATGGGGTTTCGACAGGTCAGTGACCACACGCGGGATGTACACATTCTGCCGACACATTCACATGCAGTCATTTGGATTTCAGTACCTGGGATGGGATGTTGACATATGTGGGGTACATATTTGCAAGCCTGTCACTGCCTAGGACAATACTTCCTACTACATATGGGGTATACCTGCTCTGTGTAGGTGTACAGCTGCGCAAGGCTGCTAGCTGGATTAGGTGGACATTCAGACATGGGTGCGGGTTACGTGCTATACAGGGGTTGTTGTATATTACATTTGCATGCATGGGTTCTGCTTCTGGATATTCCGATTCGGCATATGCCATCCTATGTGTATGTGATGGTTACGTTGCTGTGTATAGCACATTTTACTATACATATGTTTGTGTGTGTTTGGGATGTCTAGTTTCTTTATGGTTGTTATATGGCCATGACTGCCCAGCTGTGTACTATCACTACCACTGTGGGACTGCTGGTGACCATGCCCATGGGGCTAGTCGTGTGTATTTGTGGTGCGCTGACATGATGCAGTACACCTCCACTGGGTATAACTGCTGACAGTGCACTACGTAACGGACATAGTATTCTAAGTATCGTTTGTTCCATGAACGGGAACATTTTGTATTTCGTGCATTTATATTTGGTTCTCCATTTTGTGTGGATGGGTAATATGTAGCATACTTTGCATACGTTTCATTATCCACGGACACTGATAGGTGCGGTTACTATTGCAGGCGGGCTGTAAGATTCAGCACTTTAGGTTGCTCATCGACAGCCGACTTGGCCACGCCTCCGAGCGCAACCTTGTTAGGCTCGCTGGACTCGCGCACGTGCCCAATGCACATGGTTGTGGTTGCGGCGCACACTCATTACTATGCATGTGGTGCTGCTACGCCATTTATACGCTGCATGGCCGGCGCAAGCTTTACACCGGCCTTGCGCCGAGCTTCATGAATCCGGGGGATTGTTTATACTGATTTTTGAAAACTTTTAGTTTGTCATTTTTGCTTTAAATGTAGTGGTAGGAGATTCCAAAGTTTAGAGATATAGCAGGAGTAGAGTGATTCACCAGAAGTGTTATTAGAGTTGGTGGTGAGTAAAAGTGATATTTGAGAGTGTAGTTCCATGGCTGGGGAATAATAATTAATGGCCTTCTGTACTACTGGACAGTCTGCTTTATACATTTGGTTTTGGCAATACAGAGTTGTGAATAGGTAAGATCTTGTTGCTGTAGCCAGTATAGTTGTTTTAAGGATGTGCAGTCGTGACCTTTTTTGGTAGATTGGTGGCAAATCTAGCAATTTTGTTGGAATAGCTGTCAATCTAGGCAGCATCATATTATAAATCATGTCATAAGTAAGTACAATCTGACTGGCCTTATCTAAACTTATTGTAGGCTCTCTCAGAAGTATTCAGATAACAGGACTAACCATTCAGGAGATGTAGTACTCTTTCAGTCACTGAGCATGTTTATCTCTGAGCCATGTTATCTTATACCTTTTCTCACCAATGGTGTGGGATAAAAAGTTGCTTCCCCATCCACGGTTGTTGCAAAGTATAACCAGCCTTATCCAAAAGAGTTAAAGTTGATTCCTCACTTGCCTGAAGCTATGTATACCTACCACTAGTATATCAAACATATGTCAACTGACCCAAACAATATGTATATCTCTAGCTCTATTGATCTGCTGAGGTCCAGTCCTGTCTCATTCTCCTTTTATATTAGATAATGCAATATATCTTCTCTATTGCAATATTTGTCTGGAATTCTTCCCTGGGAAATAGCTGGCGAGGCTACTAATCTGTTAGAAGTATATATCAATGGAGCTTTCAGAATAGTAAAACATGTGTTTGTAATACTGAGCATTGCATGTGCATTAGTAAACTATAGCATGTTACTTTTACTGTTGGCATGTATCATTCTTAGCAGGTCCACACACACTACTTTAGGCCAATATCAGTATAACATATAGGATTAATACTGAAGGAGACCTGCAATCCTCTACAATGCAAGTATATTGATGCAAACTTCCCACTGCTTATATCAGGAAAATGTGCTCACACGTGCCATATCATGAAAGTGAAGGCATTTAGTGACATGGATATAGAAAACTAAAACATATCTACAGCATCAGGACTATAACATAGTATCAGCTTCATAGAATGCACGCTTTTTTAGAAATCGTTGTGTATAGCAACTTTTGTGTACGGTGCTGAGCAGTCAGGGTAGCATCTACATGAAACACATTTGTACTGCAGGTAAGTAATATTGACTCTAAAATGACCAATGATCCCTGATCAGTTAAACCTGGCAGGGCTTGCATTTGTAGAATACATCACATTCTGAAGCAAAGCTAATCCAGACAACTTTCATGGTGCAGTATTCTCTAGCTTGCTTTTGGCTTGAAAACTCAGGAAAATTACTGCATGGAACACAATAGACTGGCAGAACTGGGCTTCCATGTTTATGTAGTCTACAAATTAGGTGCAGGCAAGTGCTGTTTTGCACTGTATAGATGTTCATTTATATTCCCTCAGGTGTTTTGCATTATGATGGCATACACAGTCCAGACCAGGCCTGCATGATTTACAATGCTTGTTAGTGAATGGCTACATATCTGCATATTTAAATGCAATGCAGCAGGGAGAGCTGAGAATGTCTTTCAAAATACTCATTTATTTTATTAATAGTTATTTACAGATTGTGACTGCTGCATATTGTATTTAATATGATTTGCAAAACATAAGTAATGCACTAATAATAATAATAATAATATACATTTTCTATGCTCATAGGTTTGATTAATACAGAAACAATGCTTCAACTAATTTTGTCCGTATTTTGTTAACACTGCACCTTACAGAACATGGCTGCAGCCACTCATCTATATCATGGGGATGCAGCATACACTAAAATAGTAATACTAAAAATGTACACTATACTTACTGTGGAAATAAAACTATTATTTACTCACTGTAAAAATTAAACTGTTATTTATGTATGTAGGCATGTATTCGTGCTTATAGTATTTGGGGTAGATAAATTAATGGAATAAGGAAGAAGGGTAGGAAAAACACAAACAAAAACATGGCAATAACAATATTTTAAGCAAATAGAAAAATAGTTAATGAAGATAAAAAAACAAAGCAATTGTTATTAAATGCATATAATGAGTCAGGGCTTAATGGGCTGCTCAGTTATAAGTATATACCGAAGTCTAAAGCACTAATGTATTGATATGAGTGGGGTGAAGAGTTATGTGATAAGGCATTTTATCTAAATATGATCAAGTATGTCTGACGAACTCTTGAGAACTGGAAGATGAAAGTGCTAACTTTATTTTGCTTTAATAAAAGACACTGTTTTTTTTGTCATTAGCCATTTTGTTGAGGTTTTCTTAGATTGTTTTTTGTTTTGTTTAGAAATTAATAACAGATGAGTACTGGATGGTGTAGTGGTGCAGTGGTAGCATTGTCACCTCACAGCAAAGCAAAAGGTTTTCTGGTTTGATTCTTGGCTGGGGTGCCTTCTGTGTGATGTTTGCATATCCTCTCTGCATTCATGTGGGTTTCCTCCCATGTTACAAAGCCATGTAGCTGAAGTGTTTCTCCCTGGGTCTCTGCTAAAAATTGGTTTTGTTCCAAATAGACTTGCATCTGGAGTGTTTCTTCCTGAGCCTCTGCTGAAAATTGGCTTTGTTCCAAGTTGGACTTTCCTTATAAACAAAAGTTAAATAAATAAATTTAGTGAGTGGTGTTTTAGGGACATTAACATAAAATGTCCTCATTGCTGAGATGTTTGACTGAAATGATGGCTTCTCCACGCAGCTCTCACCCTAGCAGTTCTGTGGATTCCCCATTGTTAAGGAATTAATAGAATGATAGGGGAGAACTTGATGGTTTACAGGTGGGGAGAAGTACAGAGGAAAAAATACCATAATATTTATGTTTTCCTGAATTTTCAACAATGTAATGATCAGTCTTAGCATTTTATAAGCATAAATGACTTATTGCTTGCAGTACCTGTGTTGCTACGTTATTATAACATGAATAGAGTCCTACCCAAGTAACACTTGCAGAAGAGACTTTAGCTCAGAGTGATTTGATTTAACTGGTAGACATAGCCTGGAATAAGTAAGTAACATGATATGATTATTTATTCCTTTCTTCCTGTATATTTCATTTCTTGTCTACTGAGACCGTTTTAATGTTTGCACCATTTGTCCATGTATAAAACATTTTTTTCATTTAATCTGTATTTTATAGCTTACAGAAATTCAGTGATTGTACTGTTGATTTGATGACATTTACCACCTTTGTTACAAAACAGGTGAAAGACAGAGATGCAATGCAGTTGACATTTTCATATGTTTCTAAAGATAGCAACATGCTAACAGAAGAAAAACTGCCAGTCTAAGGTGTGGAAGCAGGAAAAAGCAGCACCCCAAAATACATACATGCATGAAACTGCTTTATTATGAAGTAAATATAACTTAAATTAGCCTTACGTACAAATCTGATTAACCTTATTTGGTCTGAAGATCCAATATTACTTGTCTGTTTTGTAATTTGATGTTTGCTGGTACCTATTAACTTCCAATTCTAGTCTCCATAGCTTTCTAAAAACCTTAAAACTAGACTAAAACCTTGCATATTTACAGTAGCAGCCATACATGCTTGACTTTTGTAAGTCTGTTGTTTATCAGTGGACCTCCAGGGCTACATCTGCAGAAAGTAAATCATACTTTTACCATGCAAGTGTCATGTAGGCCTTGCAGTCTTCAATGGTAAAAGGGAATGTACGCTTAGTGAGCAAATGTCAGGAAACTGAAAATGAGTTTACTGTGCTACTGTCTTTTTCCCAAGGTATTTTCTTCATTGAAAGTGTGCCAAATGTTTAGCGTAAACTGCTGTATATCAGGTAAGGTGTCACATTTGCATTTAACTGATTAAATTCAGCACACAATGTCTGTAAAATAATGGCTTCAGATTCAGAATGACATGTTTTGATGTAGAGACTAGCACAGATCCTGTGTTTCATTTCAAAAATCCAGAAACTACTATTTAAACTTACTGAGACATTTAAACTATCACTGGGTATTTCCACACCTTATTCACCATATAGCAGGAGATTGAAAACAAGTGCCTGTTATATACAATGTGAAAAATATATACGCTTGTGCTTACCCTTTCCTTGGGTGTTAGGAAGTTATATAATTGCTGATCTTTTGGTTTATTTCCCTGAAGTCCTCTTGTCTTAACACCTCATGCTTTAACATGTTTAAATCTTAGATAATGTTGACCAAAAATATTTTAATTGTTTTGTAAGTATTAATTTGCTTCTATCAAAGAGAAATGAAGCAGTTAATTTTTTTGGAATAGGCCAACATACCACACATCTGTACTGCCCATACCCACAGGCTATTTAAAGGTATCGCAGGTTATGTTCTCTGCTATTAAAAGTTCTGCACCCACCCTTCCGCTGTAGTACACATTGGGAACAGATGCTGAAGCCTGCATGAGATTTTAACCCACATAGCAGTGTACTATGAGTCTTTTTGTATCAATAGTCATGTTGAAACCGTATTCAAAATTCATTAATAAATCTAAAATTATGCCTTAAAAACTTCCAGCAACATTTAATTGCAACAGAACAGCTTGGTACAAGTTTAAATAAAAAAATGACTTGCAATAAATAAAAATTAGAATGCACAAACTTCATTGCATTTAAACACGCTTTTTAAGTCATGTTTCTTTACTACATCTAAATAACATGCAAGCAGTTTTCATCTATGATGTCATATTCCTAAAACAATATATTCTCTTGGCGATGTATTTTGCATTTTCCTTGCAAAATGTAAATTTCCCCTCAACGCTGATTGGAGTGAAGGTCACTGTTGCTTTAGTTTATACCCCTAAACTATTTTTGACATCTGCATAGTTGATTGTTATCAACCTACACACAAATTTCAAAAGTAGATAAACCCTGTAATTTGAGGTTTATGATACTTAGAGCATGAGATCAGCCATCAAAAAAAGTCTGCAGAAGGTTATGTTACTGATTCTGGTATATTTGGACACCAGTTTCTGGAAAGTTGCTGAAATAATAGTTGATGTCATGAATTAACAAGAAAAATGCTGGTTAGCTTGCTGCAGAACTGTGCATTATACTGCTATATTTAACATAACATAAGAATATAATAACTGATAAAATAATTACAACTCAGCATGTGAAAGAGTCTCCAAAGTCACACTTCTTTTGCATTCAGAAAATGTAAAACTGACAGCATGAGTGAAGATGTCTGTAATTGTCTGTAGTATCTTGTATATTCTTCTGTCATACTCTGCAAACAGTTCAAGTGGTGCGATTGTCTTCCCAGAAATCCCACTGTATCTTTATTTCAAAGGCAGGAAACAGAAGGGAATACCTGAAGCCATCTAATTACAGAGTTGAAGATATGAAGTATAGGGTATTAAAATAAATTAGATAGATGAATTATCAGAAGGGAGAGTAATGCTGATAAACCATGTTTAGTATACTAATCCAAAGCATTGGTTTTGCATTCTTTGAACCTTTTAAGATGACAAGTCATGATCAATTGCTTCCCTTAGAGGCTGGCAGCTTTCCTGTAGCAGCATTTAATTTCTGTTTGATGTTCTATTCTTTGTCTCGGCGTAAAAACTACTGTTCAAATATATAGCAGTGATTAAAATAATTCAGCCAGCTGCTCAGAATTAAAGGCCAAGTTGCATGTAATGACAACTTTATCTTGCAAGCCAGCTCTCTTCTTAAAAAAGAAGCCCACACTCTCATCAAAATATTTTAATTTGTGATAGATGTTTATGGTCTGCACTTACTAACATAGCTAATGATGAGCCCTCTCTTGAAATTAATTGCCAGGCAAGGATTAGGAGTGTAGTTTAACTGACTAACTACATAAAAGATAAAGATAAGTGAATGCAAGTTGTTGATGTCTTACAGCATAACTTGGCAGTATTGCCCAGAGGCTGATGTAAAGACTACAAATGCAGTCTGCAGACCTAAAATACAGGATTTGATTTTACATCACATCCTTTTGAACATTCACTTAATTATGGCATGCTACAACACTTCCTTGTTGAAAAGAAGTGTATTCACATAGTTGGGTGTACCTCCATTTCTACAGACCTGACAAATTGTTCTATCTTCATGGAAGGTGGACATGTTTCATATATTACTGAAATGTGAAATCTGTATTTACTATGCAGTTTTGCTGATAAAGGAAGGTAATTTTATGAAATTCATCCCTTCGACAATAAATAGCTATGCAGCACCTCACAGTAATGCATAGGACTAACTGCATGTCTGTTTATATGTATAGGTATGTACTCATGTGCAGGCATTTAAAAAGGTAACAGTCTATCGTGACTTATTGGCAAATTGTTCATGATGCATTGCAGCATTTTTAATACATTTGATAAGTAGGTATGTCTACTGGTCACAACTACCCTTATTCAGGGGTGACCTCAGAATATTGTCTGAAGCAAACTGAAAGAAAAATAATGTAGTGTTTTAACTAACTTTTAAAAAAAACTGCACTGATAAATTTATCCCATGATGTATGAATATACTGAAAAACTCTGCAGTAAGCTGAAGACATAGAATTTCAAAACTGATGCATTATTAAACCAAATGAAAAGTATGCATATAGCTTTCAAGCTTTACACAGCCCAGTGTAAAAAGCTTAGATAATTTGAATCCAAAAACAAATGGCTAAAACAAAAAAAAAGAAGCAAAGCTTCAATTGAAGTAAAACTGGCCATCAGAATTGATGACAACAATAAAGCATTCTTCAACCACATCCAAAAAGTGAAGGGAGAGGAAAAAGAATGCAGTGTGCTAGAACAAAATAATATTAACAAAGCAAACGGATATATTTAACATACTAGCGTGTAGATTTAAAGCTAGTTGCAAGGTCCCAAAGAACCCCACATCATTCCTCCATCCAACAGCAAGAACTCACTCAAATGTGCATCTGAAATGGTCACTTTTGCCTTTAGTAAGGTCAAAAACAACAGCTTCATGGTACCCATTTAGGTACCATAGAGTATAGTAGTGCATTAAAAAACAATTATCTCCCTAATATTAGGAAATGTACTATTGTAATTACAATTTACAAGGAATGTCCTTCCACAAACACCAGAAATTATAGAACAATCAGCCTCACTAGCATATTATGCATGATGGAGTGAATCATCATGGAACCTATTCAGAAGGATGCAGGAAATATCAATCTCCATGACCTAACCTAATAAAGATTTGTCCAAGGCAGATATTGCATGCTTAACATATGGGACCAGATAATATCTCAGGTTGTTTGCTAAACAATCTAAAACAAGTCCTAGCAGACCCACATGGTATTCTCTTTAATCATAGCTTGAGAACTGGTTATGTACCTACAGAACGGAGAACAGCAACAGTAATCCCCCTGCAGAAAGGGGGGCCATCAGCTAACCCTGGGAAATACAGACCTATAATTCTAACCAGCCTCATCTACATGGCCATGGAAAGAATTATCATGGACCTTATCAACAAGGACATAGGTGACCTCCTGATGCTGGAGCCAACCCAGTTAGGCTTGATTAAGAGTAGATCACGCTTATTAAACCTGGTGGACTTCATTGAAAAAGACACCAAAGCCATGAACGAAGGTAAGACAGTACATACTGGTATTACTCCTGGAAGGCTGTGAGCCTTGAGTGTTTTGTGTGCGGTATTATATTAAAACTTTTTTACTGTGACCAGTTGTGGATTTTTTATTTTTTATCTTAGTTGTTCTGCTGAAGACAATACATACAGCCTATCTCGACCTTGCCAAGGCTTTCTACACAATTCCCCACTCTGGAATCATTGAGAAACTCTCCCAGATAGGGATTACCCTTACGTTACTAGATGAGTAGCCAATTAGCTCAATGACAGAACACACTCTGTCAAAATTGGTGACTCCACCTCCCGCAGTAGACTCGTTACCAGTGGAGTACCACAGGGGTCTGTGCTGAGCCCCTTTCTGATTGGCATCTTTTTCTCGGAAGTCCAGGCCAGAGTTGATGGCCTTTGGCTCACCAGGTTCACTGACGATCAGGGGTGGCTCATGCTATTGCACTGCAGCACTGCATCCCCCAGTTGTAAAAAGAAAAAAAAAAACAAAAGAAAAGGAAAAATGAAATTAAAATAAAAATGAATAGAGTGTCCTGGAACTCCTCGCATCTGTGCTCGGCATTCCCAGAACTTTACGGCAAATAAGTCCTTACATAGTTGTAAAGTTGCACCATATCTGCAGATGGTCCTATCATGCCTAGACTGGACATCCCAAAAATTTCACCAAGAAACAATCATACTAGGTGATGTTAATATCGACTGGTCCTCCTGTAACTCACTCCACTCCACTAACCACAGGGTTTCACTCAACTAATCAAAACCACAACATGAGTAGATGAAGCATCAAAAAAGGAGTCTATCCTAGACTGGATCCTTACTAAAAGACCATCTCAATCATACCTCTCAGGGTCCCAACCAGACAACCTCAGTGACCACCTTTCCACCTTTCTAATTAGACACCAAGTGAATCCATTAAAATCATCGACCCTCCAACAAATCCGGTAAAACCCAGGACTTCATATCTGCACTTAATCAATGCAACTGGAGACCACTCTCATCTCCCAACCCCCCCCCCCCTCGGGAACTGACATATACTACTTCAATAACACTTTCCTAAACATTCTAAATCATCTTGCCCTTATCAGAACTGTCAGAACTAAATCCAAATATTACTCCTGGCTGACCAGAGATACCCATCTACTGCTAAAACAAAGAAATAAAGCATGGGACTCATGTCATCAAAATAAAACTCAAACTAGTAGGCAGACATACAAGGAACTAAGGAACAAAGCCAAAAAATAAATTAGGACAGACAAAAGGAACCACTATTTAGGCATACAAACCAAACACAAAAATAACCCACAAAAATTCTAGGCTGCCATTAATAAAATCTTACAACCAGGAAACACCAGTAGTCCACCCTCTAACATTGACACCACCACCAATAATATTGCCACCCAATTCATCGAACACTTCAGCAAATCCATCCTAGCCCTCACCAACAATAGTTCTCCCACTTTACGTCCAAATCTATCTTCCGTACCAGCAGACCAAAAACTTTTCTTACAGTCTGTCCCAACTAGCACAATATATAAATATCTGAATAGGCTTAAACCCACAACCCAGGCCACTGACAAATTACCTGCAGAATATCTAAAGATCACAGCCAAAGCTATCTCTTATCCAATCTCCATGCTCAGTAGTCGCTCTTTATCAGAACAACGGATTCCTTCTCTGTGGAAAATTTTGCATATAATAACATTCCACAAAGGAGGTAAGTCTAATTACCATCCACTTGTCATTCTATCCCCCTTATCTAAAATCCTCAAAAAATGTATACAATCCCAAATAATACACTATCTCCTCACTAATAAACTGCTAACCAACACCCAGCACAGATTCCGCCCCAATCACAGTACTACCACAGCCTTTATTAGCTTAACTAACACAGTAAACCAACATCATAACAATGGCAACCTGCTATCCACTGTATTACTAGAGCTCTCCAAGGCCTTCCATACTATCTGCCATGCCAAACTCCTCTCTGCTCTCTCTGATCTTAATCTCAGCCACTCCACTCACCTGGTTTCAGGACTATCTAGCAAACTGCCAACAAGCAATAAAATGGCAAAACTCTTTATCTCCCCTCCTACCTGTCACCCTAAGGGTCTACCAAGGATTCATTGTTGGACCTCTTCTTTTCAACATATTCACCAACCAGCTCTACAGAGCTACCCAGCATGTCAATCTAGTCCAGTACACCGATAACTCCACTCTAATCTGCAACTCTCCATCACTCCCTCAACTTCAGGAATTGACAGAAGAGTCCTTTACCACTGTTCAGATCTGGTTAGCCAACTCTCAACTAATGCTTAACCTCAATAAAACATATCTAATGATATTCTATCCCACTAGAGCCTTAGACCCCATACCACCATCCACACTATTCTCAGCTAATAACACCCCTATCACACCTGTCCAACACACCAAACTTCTAGGGGTTATCATAGATCACAACATGAAATTCGATATGCACATTGCACAGACAATAAGGAAAGTCCATAAAATACTTAAGACCCTATACAGATGCAAAAAGTACCTCACCAATGACAGTAAAGCTACCACTGCAAGAATCCACCTACTACCCGCACTCCACTATGCCTCCCCCATACTCATCAACCTAAACAAAGTAGACTTTAACAAACTAAACACCTGCTGCAAAAAAATAGCTAGATTTGCTACTGATTCACCCTTCAGGACACACCACTGCATAGCGATTAATTCTAGCAACTATCCTGGCAAGAATTACCCAGTCTGCTCACATATAACCAGTTTACAATAGCCCACCAAATTCTATATTATCCTGATCGAGTTCCTGCTCTTCAAGGTCTATTTAATATCTACTGTAACAAATGCCTATTAAGATCTGCCAATAAAGCAGTGGCTAGCATAGGATAAAGCAACAATAGCTCTGTGGACTCCTTGTTTTACATTTCTGTTGCAAAAGAATGGAATACCATTCCTGTAGATATTATGACCACTGAAAACAAAAATAATATCAAAAAACTCTTCCAGTCCCATTTATATAGTTCTTGGTTATGTGATTGTTCTGACCCTGGGTAGCTTCACTTAATTAGATCATATCTTACATTAACCTTCTATGAAAGCTTGTAACAACTCCTTTCTATGCTCTTAATCAATGTGCTTACTATACTAGCCACTGACGAATGTAACCAAATGACTGAACAAAATGTCCTTTCAACTGCATTGTTTATAGTAACACACTGTGCTCCTTATATTATATTTACTTTTTGCTCCTTTCTTAGCACTTAAACTGCATCTTATTAACTTTTGCACTCTGTATTGCACTTTATTAACATGTGCATTGTATTTGCTGTATTTGTTGTACTAATCTTTGTGGAGATTTTCTCCGCAGGCCTCCACTGAAAACGGGCTCCATGCCCAATCAGACTTTCCCGGTAAGCAAATGTAAAATAAATAAATAACTAATGCCTTCAGTGCTGCAGATTCCTGTATTCCATGTTTGAATTTATTATTTCCCAAATAGTCATCTAGCCTATTTTTAAATATAGTTAATATGTTTGATTGTTTGATTATAGTTGTATAACTCTTAAGGATGATATGTTTTCATAAAACTGGATTTGACACATCAAAGTTGATTTTCCCTTCAGGAATCCATGCTGGTTATTATATAAATTATTCCCATAAATATTACTCTTTATGAGCAAACTTAATATGCATCTTTCTGTGCATTTACCAACAATGGATGTATAACTTATGGGTGCATAATTTCCTTTGTCAGCTTTATCTCCACCTGTATGTATGATTCTCTCTCTCTTTCCCATTTACACACCATGTAGTACATCGGGCAGCAACCATCTTTCAGCGCTCATTGTTTCTGTAGCAGTTATGTGTTTTATGGGCTCAGGTTGCTAGCCCTAGGCCCATTATCTATGATTACAATATGCAAAATTTTTGAGTCCTTGGGAACAAATCCAGTTTAGACATACTGTTAAACATTCCAGTCAATAGACCTGCCACGTTTTTAAACCGCATACTAATGAATTCATGTGACAGCTTGTCGGGTTGTATAGAACTTCTCTTCTTAACCTTTTCTAGTGACACTTTAACATAGATGATGTTAATGTGTTTAAATATAAGCATTAGCTTAAATCACACTCAAAAATTTCAATATACAAGTTTTGAAAACCTACCTTTCGAAACATGTACTTGCCCAACAATAATTTCATCCAATTAACACGAAAAGGAATGTGATCAAAAACAGTTCATAATGTTATTAAGTTAATTTCAAAGATGAACCCCTGGATTCAGGAAGCCCTGCGCAGCATGCAGGACTAGTGCAGGAGCTCCAGCAGGCAATATGTCTGCCGTACGATCCAGGAATAACCTGTAGGGATGTGCATGAGCGCACCTGCACTAGTCCTTGATAGACTCAGCCCCTGTATGCAAATTACCCCATTTGCAATAGAAATCAATGCAAATGAGGTGAATTTGTGATCCAGGAAGCTGGAAACTGGCTGTGCAGGACTAGTGTAATCAGCAGAAATGTATTCTGCTAGTAACGGAGTACATTTCTGCAAACTATAAAACGGAGCCATGACAGCTCCATATAAATGGTGGATATTATGTAGAAAGCATGCCAATGGCCAACTATAAGTCCATTGGCATGGAAAACAGTTGCAAAAAGAAAAAATCAAATTTAATTTTTTAGCCGATCTCGGCTGTTTAAGCATAGGGCAGCGGTGCGCAAATGGGATTGGGTGGAAAATAAGAAAAAAAAACTAAAATAAGCATTCTAACCAAAAATCACTATTTTGCCATTATACTCAATGGCAGGCAGAATACAACATGGCCGGTGAATAGTGGTTGCTAAGGGGGGAGGCTCAGTGTGGGACATGTAACTATGCATCAGCAGGCAATCCTATGCAAATGAGGGGAATGATACTGAATCCCAGATTTCCCAGGCATGCTAGTCAGCACCCAACAGTGTAAAAGCAGAAACAGCTTGGTGCAAGCCTAGGCGTTAGTTGACATAATGGGGGGGGGGGTCAGGCATACTGTAAGTGGATTGGAGCCCTGTGGCAAGGGTTTTCTCTTAGCTTAGCAGAGCTAAGCAAGGGTGTACATTGAGGCTGCCTAGCACTCTATCTTGCCTAAGCGGGTGTGAGCATCGCACACCGGGTTTTAAAGGAAAAACTAAAAAGTAAACCAGGAAATAGCAGCCTTGTGCACATCTGAGCAATGTGTTTGCATGG
The DNA here is from genome assembly GCF_019279795.1 of Protopterus annectens. Taxonomy (NCBI): domain Eukaryota; kingdom Metazoa; phylum Chordata; order Ceratodontiformes; family Protopteridae; genus Protopterus; species Protopterus annectens. The sequence continues at coordinate 369,273,996 of NC_056727.1, read as the reverse complement.
CACATCCCTGGGCTTAAACAGGAAGGCAATGCGAAGGGAAAACTGCAGTAGAAAGGTGTCTAGGAGAGCTAGCATAGCTGGCAGGTGAAACATATTAGAATCAGCCAATTACACAGGCAGCAGACCAGCCTAGCCCAGAACACTACTATAAACTATGCAAACACCTTTCCCTCTGTTTTTTTCCACATACTCTACACCACCGGTGTATAAAAGCGGGTTAATTTAAACAAACAAAAACAACAGAATGATAGGGCCTGCAGCAGCTATCAGATATTAACATGTGGAAGAGGCTGAGGGTGGTGAGGATGAGAATGTTGTCGACCAACCCACAGTGAGGAGATGGAGAAGGGTGTACAGACCCAGGGTAACCTACCAGGGGCTACATGAGCTGGAGATAGTGGAGCGCTATAGAGTGGACAGGGACCTCCTACAGCAAATTGTTAAGGTGTGTCGCTTATGCCTGACACAGAACTTATAGAGGGGAACCCATCCCAGTGGATACCAAGGTATGTGTAGGCCTAGGAATACTAGCCACAGGTACCTCCCAAAGCCCAACTGGGGATATCATGGGGATCTCACAGGTATCAGCATCCAGAATATTCCACCAGTTCCTGGATGCCATGTCAGCACATTCCAGCGAGCACGTATATTTCCTCAACACCCGTGAGGTGTTGGCCAGTAATATGCGTCTCTTCCACTAAATAGCAGAATACCCTGAGGTGGTAGGTTCTATAGACCGCACACACATATGCATCAAAGCACCACCTGGTGAGCGGGGTAGGGTCTACATCAACCGCAAGGGCTACCCCTCCATCAACTGCCAGGTCATGTGTGATGCCCAGGGCATTATAACGAATGTGTGTGCTGGCTACCCTGGAAGCTATCATGATTCCCACATCTGGCATCTGATGCAGCTGTACCAGAGAATTCCCAGTGGGGACATCCCTTACAATCACCTAGTGGGGGATGCTGGTTACGCACTGGAGCCGTATTTTATGACACCCATCAGAAATGCACACACACCCGAACAAGAACGCCATAATGAGGCACACGCATAGACCAGAATCATAATAGAGCATGTGTTTGGGATGCTCAAGTCACAGTTCCAGTGCCTGGACACATCTGGTGGAGCCTTGTAGTACTCACCAGCTACATGTACCCAAATTGTTATCGTATGTGCCATGCTACACAATATGATCCTGTGGAAACAGCTGCAGCAGGAACAGCACAGGACAGGGCCACACAGCCCCCCACCAATGCCAAGGCCTGCAGAGGCACAGAGTGACTTGGAGGAGGAACAACCTGAGCCTGCCCCAGTAGGCAGATGGAGGGGTGCCCAGTAAGCCATGGCATTGGCAAAGAGGCAACACATAGCACATACACAGACACAATAAGGACCCAGGGAATGACACCTCTCTCTGACTCGCACATACAGTAAAAGGGATGCCAAACATGACACTACCTGTGCTCAACCATGTATAGGGAGTGTACTATGTGCATACAACATAGGCAGCCCCCAGCACCATCCTCAATACAAGGTAAGTCACTCCCCTTACCGATTGCTGATTGAAGTAGTATGTGTTGTTACCTGTATCGATGGTATGGATGTGAGCATGCAAGGGAATCAGGTGGCTGAATGGGATGCCAGCAGATAGTAGACACTTACAGTGGCAGCATGAGATCTGTACCAAATACTGGTGTCACCATAGTAGCCAGTACTACACATGGTGCCAAAACCCACTGCAGGATATGTGCTGGGCCACATGTTTGTCCGTATGACACACACATGCCAGTCAGGGAGGTTCACATACCCAACAATAGTCACAGCCAGCAGGACAGGTATAGATAATCACAAACAAAGGCTGTGCTAAGGCCACTGAATGATGCCTATGGGTAACCTCCCCCCAGGACTACACAGACAGACTACATCAGGTCAGGCAGTGGGATGTTAGTTCTGAAGGGTAGGAAGTCAGAAACGAATATGTAGGTCAATCAAACATAAGACCTGTAGTACACTGACATGCCTCTGGTCAGCATGATAGGTTAGAAAACAGAATGAACTGGAGTACCTGACATACCTGTACAGTCATAGCAAATGTGTACAAGTGTCAGGTGTGCCCCCCCAATCCTGTGTAGCAATGTAGAAACAGTCAGGGGTGCCCCCCCCACAGTCTATATAGACATGTAGTAACAGTCAGGTGTGCCCCCCAGTCCTATGTAGAAATATAGTAACAGTCAGGTGTGCCCCCCAATCCTATGCAGACATGTAGTAACAGTCAGGTGTGCCCACCAACCCTACTTAGACATGTAGTAACAGTCAGGTATGCCCCCCCCCAATCCTATTTAAAAATGTAGTAACAGTCAGGTGTGTCCCACTCAATCCTATGTAGAAATGTAGTAACATGTATGTGTAGGTATAATACCAGTGGAGCACAGATGCCCAGAGGTGGACAAGGTAGCAGGATAGATTGTATAATTTGCACAATATGCAGGTATGTGTGTGTTTGGTTGGTGTGTGTTTCATATTGTGTGAGAGTTGTCAGTATGTATGCATGCATGTTGAGGTATGACCTGGTGGCCATTGCCCACTACTGCTGATGACAGGGCCAAGTCCTCACAACTGCAGTTCCAAAGACAATTCCCACCACTATAACACATGCTAGCAGTAAGCCAATGTAAATGTATGGTGGTAATATGTGTCTCCATCTGAAAGATTGACAAGGTATGGCTGTTGGGCTAGATATACAAGCAGTACACAAGTGAAAGTACCCCAGACATATGGTATGTAATGTGTAACTGTGAAATGGACACACCCTTGGAATTGTACATACAGGTATGCACCACATTATCTGGGCCTGTATTAGGGGATATCAGTGTCGTCTGGCCGAACACTTGCAGATCACAAAGGTGGTAGGACTGATGTATTGGGAAACAGCTGATGTACCTGCACATGCCAGCATAACTGGAATGCCCCATGCATATCTGTGCATCAGATGCAAGTAGTGTCCACAGCACAAGTGCACCCAGCTCACACAAACACCACCCACAGGTACCTCTCTGGTCGTATCCCTGCTGTTGGGAATGGGTACAATATGACCCCACCTGTATATGGCAATTGCGAAAGAATGCAGCATGCAGTGCAGGTGTCCCATACAGGTGTGTCCCTAGCTGCAGGAAGCACCCTGCCAGCATCCACACCACCTGATCAAGACTGAAAAAAAGTATTTGCATGAACACCTAGCACACCTACCCTGTCACCCTAGGGTAATATACTGTATGGCGGTCTGAGACTGTAGGACTGACAGAATGCAACAGCCTGCCACAGTTGGCCCTCATCACCACCAAATGGCCTATAGGCCTCTGCCAAAGGCCTGTGTCTCACATATACTGCCAATGCATATTATGTCATGCACACCCAAATAACAACATAAAACACTCCACATAAGTCATATGCAAGGCCATGTGGACGAACCACAGAAAAATGGCCACTATGTCCCACTGCATGAACTGTGGGCCAACACCAAAACACAGCTGTGATGAGGTGATAACCTTAGGGAAAGTATCAGATAATGTATGCATAATATATGGAAAAGGATAGAATAATAGAGGGGGGGACATGGGCAGCATGGAATGTGCAAGGTCCGACACACAGCTGTGGCACACTATCCCTGGCTGCAAACACATAAATGGGTGGCTACATACCTGCCTGTACACCACAATAGCAGTAATGTCCTGACTCATGGCCCCTGCCTCTGGGTAACCTGTGTGAATCTATACAGATGTGAGATATTGACACAGCAAGATAAGGCCATACTGTCATGTTGATGAATGTACAAGTATGGGAACATCTGCCAGCACTGTACCAAGGTGCTGAATCAGATACACAGACCCAGCAGCAAGTGTCTGCAGCTCCCCCTCCAGAATGGCATAACTCTCCATGAATATGTAGGTGTTTGCCCACAATACTGGACACAGCTGCATTCACTCTTGTTCCCCAGGACATCACTGTGAGCATGAATGTCCATCTGACAGTACCTGAGGACATAAAACATCACAGTGTATAACAGCACACATGTCTGAATATCTCTGCTAACACCAGTACCATGTAGCAGAAGCAGCACAGACACAGTCACCTACAGTACACACTATCCCCTGCAAAGTTTGTCCCCATATTGCCAAATGATCTATGGATACCCTCCAGAAACAGTTTGCTGCCTGTAGGTGTACAACACAAAGGTCTGCACTGGAGTATAATCTACCTGGAATGGATCCACACATTCAATACAGAAGGGCATACCTGGCATGCTCACACACTTAAACAAATGAAGCCCATGTCTGCAAACAACAGTGGACCATACATATCTGACAGTTGCAGATGTTAGTGCATACACTCCTCAGTATGCACCAGTCATGCTTTACACACACATTGGATAGGAATACAGGCATATATCCAAGGACAACACACTATAATAAGCCAAAAGTAGACATACATAGATGTGTGGAGGAGAGTGACTGTGACAAAGAGCCATCCATCATGAGGCCTATCCCACCCAGCACACAACCAAATGGCTACAACCACATGATGTGTAAATGTCACTCACTGTAGAAAATAGCCACTGGTATCCATCAGTATTACAGACTATGTGGTGTAAGTGCTAGCTGTGCAACATGACTGTACAAGGCAATAGTCATCTAGCAGCTGTATACATGTACTTGTAGAATATAACCCTGCGTGTGCCTGCATGTGGTGTGTCAACCTCTAGATGAATGGGTTATGGCTCATATACACACACTGCCCTCCCCATAGCTCTATTATGACAAGCCTGCTGATGTCATCCACTTTGAAATATACCTTTGGGAATAGAGTAGCCCAGTAATGTCTGTGGTGCATCCTAAAACTGCATAATGCTGCAGTGTGATAAACTAGTTAGGTAGGAGTGCTAATCCCAGCCATGGCAACTGTGTGTGTGTGTGTGTGTGTGTGTGTGTGTGTGTGTGTGTGTGTGTGTGTGTGTGTGTGTGTGTGTGTGTGTGTATGTGTGTGTGTCTATATCTGTGTAGGGAGCAATGCTTTCAAGGCTAGTCATCCTCACTACAATTTAAATGCCCTACTTTGGCAAGGCTGCTGAGGTCATTCACTGTGAAATGCATCTTTGGGAATGGTGTAGCCCAGTAATCTCCATGGCGTGTCCTATAACTGTGTAATGATATAGTGTGATAAACTAGTTAGGTAGGAGTTCTACTCCCAGACATGGCAACTGTTTTTGTGTGTATTTGTCTGTGTAGGGAGCACTGCTTTTTAGGCTAGTCACTTTCACTACAATTCAAATGCCCTACTTTGGCAAGGCTGCAGATGTCATTTACTGTGAAATACACCTTTGGGAAAGGGGTAGCCCAGTAATCTCCATGGCATGTCCTATAACTGTGTAATGCTGTAGTGTGATAAACTAGTTAGATAGGAGTTCTAATCCCAGACATGACAAGTGTGTGTGTGTGTGTGTGTGTGTGTGTGTGTGTGTGTGTGTGTGTGTGTGTGTGTGTGTGTGTGTGTGTGTGTGTGTTTGTGTGTCTCTGCTAGTGTAGGGAGTAATGCTTTTTATGCTAGTCACGGTCACTACAATTCAAATACCCTACTTTGGCAAGGCTGCTGATGTCATTCACTGTGAAATACACCTTTGGGAAAGGTGTACCCCAGTAATCTCCATGGTGTGTCCTATAACTGTGTAATGCTGTAGTGTGATAAACTAGCTAGGGAGAAGTTCTAATCCCAGACATGGCAACTGTGTGTGTGTGTGTGTGTGTGTGTGTGTGTGTGTGTGTGTGTGTGTGTGTGTGTGTGTGTGTGTGTGTGTGTGTGTGTGTGTGTGTGTGTGTGTGTCTCACTCTGTCTGTGTGTCTCTGTCTGTGTAGGGATCAATACTTTTTTAGGCTAGTCACACTCACTACAATTCAAATGTCCTACGTTGGCAAAGCTGCTGATATCATTCACTGTGAAATACACCTTTGGGAAAGGTGCAGTCCAGTAATCTCTATGACCTGCCCTATAACTGTGTAATGCTGCAGTTTGATAAACTAGTTAGGTAGGAGTTCTAATCCCTGACATGGTAACTGTGTGTGTGTTTGTATGTGTGTCCCTGTCTGTGTATGGAGCAATGTTTTTTTGGCTAGTCACACTCATTCCAATTCAAATGCCCTACTTTGGCAAGGCTGCTGATGCCATTCACTATGAAATACACCTTTGGGAAATGGGTAGCCCAGTAATCTCTGTGGCATGTCCTATAACTGTGTAATGCTGTAGTGTGATAAACTAGTTAGATAGGAGTTCTAATCCCAAATGTGGCAACTGTGTGTGTTTGTGTGTCTCTGTCTGTGTAGGGAGCAATGCTTTTTAGGTTAGTCACATGCTCTACAATTAAAATTCCGTACTTTGGCATGGCTGCTGATTTCATTCACTGTGAAATACACCTTTGGGAAAAGTGTAGCCCAGTAATCTCTGTGACATGTCCTATAACATTGTAATGCTGTAGTGTGATATACTACTCTGGTAGGGGTTCTGTTCCCACACATGGCAAGTGTGGATGTTTGTGTGTGTGTTTTTTTTATGTCTGTGTAGGGAGCAATGCTTTTTAGGCTAGTCACACTCACTACAGCTCAACTTTCCTACTTTGGCAAGGCCTCTGATGTCATTCGCTATGAAATACACCTTTGGGAAAGGAGTACTCCAGTAATCTCCATGGCACGTCCTATAACTGTGTAGTGCTGTAGTGTAATAAACTAGTTAGGTACGACTTCTAATCCCAGACATGGCAGGTGTGTGTGTGTCTCTGTGTCTGTTCGTATCCTAAGTGGAGGTGGCTGTGAGTCTGTAACAACTGGACTCATTTTAGAGCAGGTTTTGCAAATTTCTTATATGGTCACCCTATTATATGTCACAATGTCCACCTCACAGGGATAACAGATGTGAAATAGCTGAGAGGCTGGGGTGCCAATCCATACCCCTACATGTGACATCAAGGCCTGGTGAACAAAGTTAGCAACCCTTGTATTACCCAGAGAGCATTCTCAACCCATGTCTCATACACAAACACACTTGCCTATGCAACAACTGCTATGTTGAAAGTACCCTGCATATTGCCCACAGATAGTAACCATGATGTGATTGCAGTGGACTACAGAGGGCATGGCACCCTGTCCATCTGTACAATAGGCATGTACATGCAGACAGTGCGCCTTCACTATTTTCCCCACTGGAAACCTGCAACACCTGTAGTGTCATCAAATGTGACCCCCAAAGGACACACCATGCCTTAAACACATGCCCTGTATGGACAGATGCCACTGACATTAGGGAATACCTGTATCATGCTATCAATGTAGGTGCAGGGTTAATCTGCTGTCCATTACCAGTTCCCACCACATGAGGCCAGGACTGGTGCATCTGATGATAACAATCTGTGTACACAACATGGGCCAGACACCCCAGGTACAGTTCCACATGTCACTGTACATGCATGTGGGATGTGTGCACATCCCAGACACTGTCCATGTCATGGACTAAAGAACACATACATGGCAAGCAATGCACAATAATGGCCACACACAATAGTTACCCAGGTGACTAGATGGTGAATACAATACCCACCTGTGTGGGCCAATTCAGACAATACACCCCTGAGCCACACTGCAGACCATTGTCATGTGGCCTGATGTCAAGGTATACCCATCACCTAGCCTTGTTTAGCCATTTGGCACAGTCAACCACTACACACCCATGAAGCAATGCACCCATGCATGTCAGTACTGGCACCCTGTGTCTGTGTGTGTAGTGTATGATGCTTTTGACCACATTCACACTCATTACAACCCCCATTGGCATACTGAAGCCTGCTGTCTGATGTCAGACACCTCCACATACCCTTTGCCCATATAACCTCTGGATAACCCCTGTGGTGCATGTTATACCTGCACAGTACTGTATTGTGGCAAACTAACTAGTAAGGAGGTGTATTCCTGACCCTGCCAAGTGTGTCAATGTGTGTGGGTCCCTGAGAGAGTGTGACTGTGTTGACGTTGACACCTGTTCATGCGGACAGGCATGTGTACTACACCTACTGTATAGCTACCATATCACTGTTACAGATGTCACTCACCATCACATATACATTTGGAGAGCTCCTCAACATGTAAGCTATGTGGTGCATCCAATAACTGCATAGACATGTGATAGCAATACATAGTCAGTTGGGGGTTTGATACCCTGTACTGGTAGGTGTGTGACACAAACATGCTTAGGTTTTACTCTCCCACCCCCTCCCTGACTTATCTTTGCCTCTGTCTGCCTCTCTCACCCCCTCTCTGTTGGATGTGGCATAATGTGGGAGGTTGGGAGGATGACATAATAGTTAAGGTGTCTACCTTACAGACACAAGGTGCAGGGTTTGATTCTCACATTGGGCAATTGGCTAGGCTTGAAATAGCCCACAAGGTTAGTTAGCCTAGTGCTAATCTATGAACTCTATGTAGAGACTTACACCTGCTTTGCTTAAGCAGCAGTATGTGTTTTGTAAGTGATGCTCATGATTAGCTGATGGCCTCTGCATGAATTGCAGCCCTCCTCTAGCTCATTGCATGTGGAACAGCTGTAGTAACATTCCTGTAGCCAATTACATGGAAACACACTCCAATATCTAGGAACATAATGTTGTTGTTGGGCCTTTTCATTCACTGTGACCAGGACCTAAATATGTTGTTTGGTAAACAGCATCTCAGATGGATTGGGGATGTACCTCTAACAACATACACTGTGGAAACAGGCCAGTACACAGGAGGGGGATCTGCCTGACATGACTACAGAATGTAAGTGTTGCTATACTGCATTTGGAGTAATGTGGTTTAACAGGGTGTGTGTGGATATGGATGGTCTACATGTTTTAATACCTGTCATGACAGTGCTATGTTTCTGAGGAAACCCCATCTGTAGGGTCATCTGCAGACTGGGCATTGTGTGGTGCCTTTTGTTTTTTGTGTTACTCACAGAGCACCTATCTGTGAACTGCAGAAGCATAGTGTGAGGACTGAAGTCAGTACATGGTGGCAGACATGAGAGTTACTGACCTCATATCCCTCATAGGACACATGACGCAACAAACCCTGTTACAACAGTAAATGTATGAAGTTATCACAGTACCATGTCAGTATTGGCCCTGTGTTTGTGTCTCCAGCCACAACTCTGTCAACTTGTGTACATATGTCATGCAGTAAGAGGTGCATATGTCCTGTATACCATAATTTATTGACATAATATCTGATAAGCCAGTGAGATATCAGACTGTGACACATGTTATGTATAGTAAGGGTTCTCTTTGAGGACATAACCTGGGCATTCTATGGTTTTGTATACAGTACTGAGGTCTGTGTACTTATGGTGATTGTCAACAGTGTGTGCATTGTAAATATGTACCTTGGCCTGCGTACAGACTGTGGTCGATGTAATTGTTCTTGGTCCTATTCTATCTGATGTTACATGCTGCTCCACTGTATGTCACCCTATCGACTTACATGTTTGTAGGGCCAAACACACATGTCTCATACCACAGAAAGGCATTGGACCACACTGTGTAGTGGCCCAGTATATGTAGGTTTAGTGTGTGAGTGGCACATATGAGGATGATGTTGATCAGATAGTCCATATACTGTAATATTACACCAGCTACCATTATGTTTACATTGGTTGTGGTTATGCACTTTCACACAGGTGTCTGTTACTCTCTGCTGTGACATGCCTGTAGAGCCTGCTATATAGGCAGGTATATGTGTATTCCCCCATAAGAAATGTAGGCCAGTATTGTGGCAGTCTGCCTGTAGCCTGCACAGTGCTTTGTTACATGCCTAGCAGCTTAGTGTACTTACCCAGTGTGATCTTATGTCCAGATACTTGCCAGATGTACTGCTGCCAGGCCAGCATAACAGTCATGTATGTCAGACAAAGCAGTGGGATGCTGTACAGATGTATGTCACTAACTAGTGGGTAGTATGTGGCCATGGCACCTCTGTACAAGCGGTTATCATATGTCAGAATAGACAGTGGTGTGTAAATGCATAACCTATGGGGGCAAATGTATACCAGTATTTACGTGATATACCCATCTACATGGCTGTTAACATCCACATTGTCAGACTTGGTCCACGTCTTGCACTAAGGGTTTCTGTGTATACCTCTGGACTGACCAGAGTGTGTCAGACTGTCCGCATTTATTGGCCATATCTCTGCTGTAGTCTACAGGATCATTACTGTGCTAGCAGTGGTACTATACTATGATATCCTTAAGATGTCTGTCAGTAGCCAATGGTGCACATGTTAAAAGCAGATGTGACCTCCCACACACAACATGTCTGTGAAGACAACCCCTATCACTGTAGCACTAGTCTACATATATACCTGCACTACATACCTGACATCCCCTTGCACTAAGAGGTTGGGACTATTGGGGCTGAGGTAGGGCTCCACTCTATATTCAGGACATATGGTGGACTTATATGTATATCCATATATCTATATAAATATATACACATATAAATATCAACATACATAGATGGATATGTATATGAACACACACACACACACACACACACATATATATATATATATATATATATATATATATATATATATATATATACACTCAGATATATACATATACACAGCAATATACATCCACACAGGTACAGAAAGAGATACATATGCACATATACTTATGGATATCTACATATATATTGATGGTAATAGGTATATCAGAATAGATATGTATGCACATATAGTTATAGATATCTACATATATATCTACATAAATAGGCATATCTATACACATAGAATGGGCATAGATATATAGCTATATATATATACCTATATCTATCTATATAATGTACATACAAAGAGACTTACACATGGCTATATATATGTTGTACTATACAGATGTGTATGCAGACATATGTATGACTATACACGTGTATGTACATGTAGACATATGTCAAACTATTATATGTAGATATCTTGGAAAAACAGCAGCTGTCTTCACAGTGGTCATGGGGTAATGATTAAGTCTTGTGACTTTAGTGTACAGGGTCCTGGGTTCAAGACCGGCAATGGCTGTTCATTGTGTTGCTGGGCAGAACAAGGGCTGTCAGATACAGAGTGGTTAAGGCAGTTTTGAGCAGCTTTAAGTGCATTTAAGGCAGTTTTTAGCAGCTTTAAGTGCATTTGCATGGTTTTAAGTGATACTAAGCTACGGGTAAATATACAGGCGCTTACACAGTGTAAGCTTCGCTTACCAGTGTGCAAATCAGTTTAGCTGTTATATTGCAGCAATGTTGATACCTGCTAAGCATGGCTTAGCCCTGGTAACCAGTTCCCACCACCCAGTATGATAACATAGCAGGGTAACGACACCTGTAATAAGTTTATGTAATGCCATGTACAATACATGCACCTATGTGCTGTCATTACAGTAGCAAGGGGTGTGAGTGTCATGTCTGGGACACAGACATATATGAGGCCTGTACAGCACTGTTATCCATGTGACTGTGTTACATAGAGGGGTAGTAGCCCAGGGTACATGCTGTCACCCTGGCATATAGCGCATCATGGCGGTACTACCGCTGACAGTGCCTACCCATGCAAGAGTAGAGTGCTAAATGTAGTACTGACAACAGGTGCACCTGCAGGCATAGCGGGACTCTGAGGCCTCCCTGTTGTATCCCTGGTGTGTGAGTTGTGTCACAGTATATAACCCCTACTGAGTAATGATCTGACATGTGAAATGTAACTGTAGGCTACCGTCCATACAGCACATGATAGCAAGGGCTCCTGACATGTAGTTATGGCATACATATTGTTGTCAAATGTCTATCTGTCAACACCTTCATCCTACTGCATAGTTACTTGCCAAGCTGATGACTGTCAGTCCCTGTACAGATGTGCAGATGGCAGGTATCCTGCTGGGATATGTACAGGCATCCTAAGCTTGACTGATACTGACATGTCTGCCCAGCTGTGAAAGAACTGGAACATATTAGAGATAACACCCTGTACGCACTACATGCCATGGGTACCTCCACTACACTACCACAGTCAACTGAACATGCTTGGGCACAGGTCTCCATCACAGACACTAACCATGTGTTATAATGCATGTTGCATGCATGTCAACTTGATCACCTCTGTGGCCATGTGCAGGAGGCACCTGGAGGAATGGCTGATGCATGAGAGTCACCACAGTAGTGTCTGTTGATAGATTGCCTGCTGCCACATGGAAGGTGGCATGATACCACTGTACACACAACCGCTACATAACCCATCACTCCTTGGACAATAGCTAGGTACACAGCTATGACCACCTGCAGAGATGCACCCCAGTACTGACACATGTGTATGTGTGCATGACTGAGTATAGCAGTGTCTGTGCGTTAGCACATCTGTACATGGGAATTCCAAGAGGGCTTTTACAACCACCGCAACATCCATTGCCATAGCCAGTTGTGGCTGCTGTTGTATGGGATATTACATGTACCCTGTTTAGGTCCTCTCTATACCGGCTACACAAGCCTTGCAGTACCATCACAACACTGTTGTACAAATGGGTTGATAGGCATGGGATACCCATTGTGTTCTGGCAAGTGTGTGTATGTGTGCATGTCCATTTATCTGTAGGGTACAGCATGCCGAGGCCACATACTCCTATTACAATACCCATTGCCACACAGTAGTACAGATAGTGCTGTTGCTGCCCATAGGTGAGTCATGACAATGCAACACTCTGATATGCATGTGGCATGTGCACTAGATGCCTATCCCTGTAGTACCACTGTTGGGATCTACAATGGGTTGTATCGCAGTCGTGGCCAATATGTGATGGTGGGTATGTCAGAGTGTCATCATGGGTTTCAGGGAGTACAATATACACTGGGGGATGTCAGTGCTGTGTACACTGTAATTACACCAAGGTACACCTGGTGTATGTCCCATGTACCACATCATGGTTACCACTTTCACCATCAACCATACAGGTAACTGATACCACAATCCAGGCCAGTTATGCATGTGGTGTGCTGTGTGCAGCCTGCCTGTAACACATTGGACACACAGTCAAGTTAGTTAGCAGCACTAGGTCCAGGTCTCTTGGATGTGTGTCTGCCTATGTTTCTGTTAATGTGTATATGAAGGTATGTCACACTATGTATTGTCCATATACACCCATTACATCCCATATTAGCATACTGTACATGTCTGGGGATGTTCTGCATGTAACATGTAACCTGGGACACACCTCATCCTAAACACTGTGTGATGTGTGCAATGGAAGCCACACACTTCAGTATCACTACATACCTAGGTAGGGGTCTAGTTCCAGTGTTGCCAAGTAACAGGTGTGCGTGTATGTGGATGGGTCTACATCAGGTTGCAGATTATACATGCCCCAGTGGGTCTCCTGTCCATGTGGCACAGGCAATAACTCTTATACAAACCTGTGACATGTGTTCAACTGTACCCCAGATATGTCACATGGTGTCACCACAGTGCCATACCCCATTGTGAAATATGACTGCAGACCATCCTCATGCTGAGACATGTACACCTACAACACAAATGAATAACATTATAGAGACCACAATCAACCAGTGTTACTAACAGCTATAATGCATCATTGCTGGATGGCTATACTACCTGACATATATGCATTACACTTTACTCCTTACAACATGTTACACTGCAGTACTGTGGTACACTGTAGTACAGTCACTGTGTGCATCAGAACCACATTAGCCTGTCACTACATCGATGGTATGGATAACAGGGATGTGGCACAGGTATCATCATATGTACAGGGTGTGTTGTTGGTTTGCCAGAGGCTGAGGGTGGGCCATACATTTGACACCATGTGTGTGGGTGAGGGGTGTACTGAGGTGAAGTGGGCTTGGTGATGTGGTGCGTGTAGTTATGGGGTTGCCCTAGGTGTGTTTCTATAGTGTGTGGGTATGTATGCACACAGTTCTGCCATGTGGCTGCCCTACACAGGAGTTTATGGGCAGCTGCAGACCATACCTGGCAGGGTGTGCAGTTTACTGCCTCCGGCCATAGACATGTGGACTGTGCCTACCAGGGGTCCCATGGGCATGTTCAGGTACAGGCCTCGATGTGCTACTCTCACCTGATGATGACAAATGTCCACTAGTACCAGGTCCCTCCTGGGACTGGCTAGGACCATGTGCTTGTAGTCTGCTGTGGTGTGGTGTGTACAGCGCCCCCCCCCCCCACAGAGCCAGGGCTGGTACTGCCACTACAGGAGCCCCTTGGTGTCCTAGCACATCCATGTTGACTGCCAGCTGTTGGCATTGCTGGCCTATGTCCACGCGGTCGTTGCCGTACTCCCACATGTTCAAGCACGGACAGACCATGGTCAATGAGGGCCATCATCTCACCAGACCGTCTATCCATGAACTCAGTTAGCACACGGATGGCACCAGCCAGTTCACAGGCATTGTCACTTGCAGATGTGAGAGCAGCTCTCTGCAGCCTCAGGCCCTGTCTGGTGTAATGTTCTATACATGCCTGCGCTGCCATGACAGTCTGAAACATGTGCCTGCTGGTACCAGCTGTGTCACCTCTGCCAGGGGCATGATGTCCAGCAGCCCTACCACAAGCACCCTGAGACATCTGTCTATCTGGTGTCCTGCCAGACATCCGGCTATGCCTGCTGTGACCAGACACAGTAGGCATGGTTACCACACTTTCCTGTGCACTGCCACCAAATACGCTGAAACAAAGCACTGGAACAGGACAACAAGTCCAAGAACAACGATAGTTGAGTTAAGATACCTTTATAACCAAGACAACAAAGCTTTCAGGTTCAAAATGCCAGCTGTCCCACCACTATGGCCACTGGTGATGGGGTACGTATAGGCACTGAAACTGTGTGTGGGTTTGGGGTGGTTAAAAGGGGGATGTCAAATGATGGTGCTGTTTCAGCCCCTGACAACCCCACTTGTGCCTCGACAATACTATCGTCATCTTCAGTGTCTGTATGGGCACCAACATCAAATTGCATGCAGGAGGGACCCTGACCCACCTCGCCACCTGTGGAAGAAAACAATAAATGCACTTTATAACCTGTACAGCATTGCCTAACAGTATACACACACACACACACACACACACACACACACACACACACACACACACACACACACACACACACAATGGTAATACCTACCTGTCCTGACTTTAAGACAGTCCCACGTATATTTCCATGTGTTCCTCATCCTGCATCACACTTGGTAACATACACACATTGATACCACTCATTAACATATTTGTCCTGTAAATGCCTAGATAAGTGATCACAACACAAGAACTGTTACTGCATTACATGCCTGACCTGTGTGTAGCGGTTTTAGATGGCCTCACTGCTGTCATTTATTGTTCACCCTGAGTATGTCAGGACATCATGAGCATGGTCCCTATATGTGTGGGCTACTATGTTCACTCCATAATATCAAGTACTGATGTGTCATGTGTATGTATTGCTCAGTACATGCTAGATATCCTGCTCAATCAGCCTATCATGTGCCAACTGTAATATATGGATACACTCCCTGGTGTTAACTAGTACAAGTGTTGACTAGTACTTCCCCAATGCATCTGTAATGCTGCATACATGGGTTGTCGGTCACTTCTCTGCTGAATGCGATATTAAGGGCATACCTGGTGTCTACCTTCCCTCTCAATGCCTGTTCCATGCTACAGACATTATTATACTATCAGCTGTCCTGTGATTACACATATGACAAGTATTCCTGGTGTGTAATGTGGCAGTCCATGTACTGCATGATCCCAAAGGGAGGTACTGCTGTATGGACAACCCCACAATCACACATGTGCATACATGGCCACCCACACAAACACACAAACATGCACACATGCATCCTACATGCATCAACCTCCCTCCACTTTACCAGAGTGACCCTACAGACAAACTAACTACCCACCAGGATGCACACACTCACATACAGGTGAGGTTGCACTATGATAGTACACACAGTCCTCCCATTACCCATCTGTCAACATGCATAACATATGGTACACAACAGCATGCAGTGCAGCTATAGTCAATCCATGCTAGCAATAGTATACATGTGTGTGATGCATGCGCTGTATCAATAGGTGATGCCCCATCTCCTAGATACTACTGCACCCATGTACACAGTATTGCTGTGCACCTGTTCTGCACCCTGCCATGTACTGTGCACCACACCTCACAGGTGTAGAACCCATTGCTGAATGTGTATTCCTGTGTCAGTTATGTCAGTGTTAATGCTCACAGCCCCTATGTTTTTCAGCAACACATACCTGGGATGATATGTGGACAGATGTCATTTGTGAATGCCTGATGTCTGATTTACAGTTCTCAACATAAGCGGACCATGTATAACCAATCCAATACTCTTACACTGACAACCATCAGAGCATACCATGGCTATGGGGGGTGTACACACCCTTATTGATATGACGCACCCATCCTTGATCTGCCATGGGACCACATAATCACATATCTTAACAGTACATGAGCCCGATATGTGACATATGTCCTGCACTTTCACATGCAGTGTCTATGAAATGTGTTAAGTGTGCAGATGCTGACCACGATGCATACACTCCGTGTGGGCATATGTGTGCACACCCTTATCATGAGGGTTTGTTGCACCTATTATGTGTACTACAGCAGTCACTACTCCTGGCAGGGATATACGAGTGTGGGTCATCTCCATTTGCCAGTGTATGTTCAGTCTGCCCTACACATATCCCCCTAATTTGCATGATTGCAAGGTCTACTCATGTGCACATCCCTTGGTGTTCACACACTGCTGTCACTATTGCTGTGGGGGTAGGGTTACATCTGCCACAGTTCCTGAACCTGACTATGTGCAGATACATCCATTCTTAGCATCCTTAGGATCCCTGCTGCAGTGCACTGGTGTGTCATGCTGACACTCCCCCTCCTTCAGCCTTTTTGCAGATGCATGACAAGTAAGCCCTACACGTGTGTCACTTTGCAGTGTCCCATACACTGAAAACCATATGTTACAGCCTAGTCCCAGCTGATAATGTGGACCACAGTAATGCCTTATGCCATAGTGTAACTCTGCAACAGTTACCATTGTCCTACAGGTATATACACTGGTGTTGCACTGTATATGGTTGTTGTTCCAAACATATCCCTACTGTAGGACATGTCTCCCACCATTATGTTACTCCCTGTGGACACATTCCACAATGACAGGATGCTAGTTATCATGCAGGTGTCTGACATACCCTTCCAATATCCCATCATGGTCACCACTGTGATGCTGTGCATTTAACAGCAACAATACATGCACATGTACAGCATGCATTCTGGGTAGGTGTGTTAGATGTGTGCATTGAATATACCATCACCGTTACATGCCTGTTGTATTGGCAAGCATCTACATAAACCATACTCACCAGCTACAGGCTGATGCCTTGGTGGTATACCGGAGGGACATACAAAAGAGGGTGAGAGATGCAAAGTCAGTGGCCACACCTGTGGCATTGCTACAAGGTGGATGCATCATTACAATACATCAACAGTACATGTCCACAATACTACCACATATGCACATCTGTTTATCACTACTATGTAGCAACAAAATATATCTATGACATGTCAGATATGCATGATCTACCTGTACCGATGTGGATGTATATGCAACAGTGGTCTACTAATGTGCCCTGTGACCTTACCTGCATGCTCCTTGGCCAGTGTGTGGGTGGCACCCACCTCCACAAAGGTGTCCGTCAGTTGGTGGCTATGCAGATGGGCAGGTGCCACAAGGCTGGCTAGGAGCTCCTCCACAAGTGTCAGGGGGATGGATGGTATGGCCCCCCCCATGGCAAGGTGATCCCCCTGGACTGCAGCAGCATGCCGATGGGCATTGCAAAGCAGGTTATAACAATGATGCCGGACCTGCTCATAACTGTGGTTGTGCAGTCTGAAATCACTGACCCTATGGACTAGGTCATTCCACAGGGTGTTACACTCCTGCTTATCATGGGCGACCTGGCCAAACAAGACTGTGTAGTGCTGTATGAGATAATTCACCAGAATGTCATTTTCAGCTGCAATGTACACTGGCAGCCTTCCATGGGACCTCATGCCTGAAAGACATAAAGATGGACACATGTGTGAGCAATTCATGCAGCAGGGTTACCACAGTTCTTAATACACATCACTGTCACCCCCCCACCATATCAGCAACAGCAAACTGTATACTCAACTCAACAGGTATGGTAACAGCATACCTACCAGTGGGTGTGCTGGTGCAAAAAATACCATAAACCGAAGAAAAAGGCACCCAAGGAACCGTGGATGCTTCCTTTTAATAAAATTTATAAATAAAATCATCCAAAATAAATTGTGTTGAGCGCTTTCCTCAAAATAACATGACCATCAGAACAACTAATCAAGGATATACTTCACATTTAAATACTCGCTCACCAATAGCTGCAAACCAATCAATTAGCTAGTCAGCCTTTTAAACATTTAAAGTGCCATGTTCAACAAATATTGATTCTAAAAATACTTGTATGTGTGCATTGTATATATAATTCATAAAACAGAATTCTCATACATTTAAAAAAAAATAATATATATATATATATATATATATATATATATATATATATATATAATTATAATTCATAATTTGACCAATCCTAATAAAAGATTTTATCTGTATAAAAACAATGCATTGTTATACAAGTATATTCAAATCAGGAACAATTATAAATGTGGCAATGTCAATTAACTAAGACATGCCTTAAAAAGGTACTATAAACACTATCTAATTTGGTTAGCCCTTTCCTTTAAAACTGGAAATATGGATATGTGATCATTTAAACCAGGGTGAAGATTTGCAGCCAACCTGAGTTGCCACATTAATTCCATTTTACATAAATGATTTTTCCAATCCCCCCCACATCCAAACTCACTGAATCAGCAATAGCTAACTTAAAACCAGTATATCCGCTGCAATCCTGGCTGTGTGTAAAAAGGGCATTTGTCTCCTTTTGGTGTTTAATTTCATACAGATGCTCATATATCCTGCATTTAAGGGCTCTCTCAGTTTTCCTGATGTAGAACCCATCAGAGGTATTATACAATGCAATGTAAACTATGTAGTTAGTGTGACAATTCCCTTTCCTCAAATATATAACACTTCCAATTCTATTATTTAAGGTTACCAAGGGTACCTGGAGGATATATCCACAATGCAAACAATGTCCGCAAGGCTTAGTGTTTCCTCCACCATGGGCCCCTTCCATCCTAGTCTTCTCCAAGTTTAACTTTATGTTATTACTAACCTTCATACAAAAAATTGTTTTCTCATCGATCTTCTTGTAGACATCATTATTCCCCTTGAGTATACCCCAATTTTTATGTAAAATCTGTTTGATCTGATTGGACAAGGGGCTGTATTGAATAACACATGCCCAATTCTAATTTCTAATATTAGAACTCAAGAGGGTGTCCTGTTCTGGTACATCCCCAGAATTATCAATTCCATTCCCAACTTCATCCATCTTAAGTCCAATCAGCATTTGCACTACCCAATAAGGGTTTATATCTCTTCCCCCATTCACCAAGAACCTCCTCAATAATAGGTTCTACTATGTGGGGGGATATCACCTTTCAGAAAACATATTCTTCAGAAATTCAAGTCCATTTGTTACATCTTCTCTATCTGAGGTCATTCTGGCCACCCTAATTGCCTGACCCCTAACTATGCTTTTTTCTGATTTCTAGGGTGATGATTCAAATAATGTAGGTAGACATTACAGAAGGTCATTTTACAGTATACATTAGATTTAAAACCTTGGTTAGTCTTGGAAATCCTCACAAACAAAAAGCTAATTTCTGATTTGTTTGCCTCATAGGTAAACTTCAAAAATGACGTAGTTTGATTTAAATATTCAATAAAAAGGATTATATCTTCTTCCTTCCCCTTCCATAGAATAAAAATATCATCCAAAAATCTTTGATACAAAAGTATATCATCCTGAAATTTGCTGTTAAACACCCATTGTACTTCCCAGCCTAACATGACCAAGTTAGCATACAGAGGGGCACAGGCAGCTCCCATGGCAATGCCCCTGATTTGTTGATAGTACTCACCTTCAAAGTATATAAAGTTGTTATCTAGAACATGGGCCATAATTTCACAAACCAGTTGGAGTTGCCCATGGTCTAAGGTGGATCATGCCTGTAAAATGTCTTCAAAAAGTTCCATACCCTCAGTCCTGGGTATACATGTAAATAAATCCTGAATATCTATTGTTAAAAAAATAACATCAACACACCATAGCTCTGGTTTTAACTGTCCCAAAAAGTCCCATGAGTGCTTGAGAATGTGTGGTATGCTCTCCAAAGTATGTCGACAAATTTTGTCCACAAAGACAGCCAGATTGTGTGTTTTAGACCCACTGGCCACCACAATAGGTCTAAATGGTGGGGAACAAATACTTTTATGGATTTTGGGTATACCAAAAAAAGCAGGAACCTTATGATGTGCATTAACAAGAAAATTGTATGTTTCAAACGTGATTCTTTGTTCTAATAAATATTCCTCCAGGTACTCATCTATGCAATGACAAGCTATATTAATTAGATTTTTTGAAGCCTGGAGGTAATTATTTTCATCAAATAACATCCCCTGCATAATGTTAATGTAGTCATCAATATTGAACAGGACAATACCACCCTCTTTGTCTGGAGCCATGATCCTAAGAGTCCTGTCAGCCCTCAATTCTTTCAATAAGGTCCTTTTCTGTAAATTCAAGTTAGAATATAACCTCTTTTCTTCTACCCACAAACCATATATTTCCTCCTTGACAACCTTTTCAAAGGTACTTACCAAGGGGTGTAAAGGTGGGTTGTAAGTACTGTTTTTCTTAACTCCACCTCTTTGATAGAAACCAATGGAATCAGGGGTGGCCTCAGGAAACATAACCTGAAAGTTTAACTTTCTAGTGTAAAGATGTACGTTCACCTTGACATCAGCTAAATCTGGAACTTGTGTGGGAACAAATTTAAACCCCTTCGAGAATAAGGTGAAGAATTCCTCTTTAATTTCCTTAGAGGAATAATTATAAATATTGAATCTACAATAGGAATTAACAATGTTGTCACTAGTTGTTCCATTTCTGTTCAATAAAATATCCTGCTCCTCCCCCGGTTGCCAAATCCTTTCCATGGATTCCCCTGATTGTATGTGTCTTTCCTTTCCATGTTCCTGCTGGCTATTCTTTTTGAGGGTCTGGGAACTTGAAAATCCCCCATACTAAGGCCCTTATTCCCTTCTGTACTGACATAATCCACATCCCCTTCATCACCTTCATAAGTTTCACCTTGGACTAAATCAAAGTGGGATCTTTCGTTCTCCCTTTCATCTGCATTTCTCTCTGTGTAAATTCTATTAGTGGGGTAAACTTCATGGAGTTCATATTGTCATACATCTCGGTTTAATTTACATTTTTTCTTATAAAATTGTACATTACACTTGTTAAGGGTCAGGCAGTTGGGGTGGCCAGAATGACCTCAGATAGCAAAGATGTAACAAATGGACTTGAATTTCTGAAGAATATGTTTTTTGAAAGGGGATATCCCCCCACATAGTAGAGCCCATTATTGAGGAGGTTCTCTGTGAAAGGGGAAGAGATATAAACCCTTATTGGGTAGTGCAAGTGCTGTGATTGGACTTAAGATGGATGAAGTTGGGAATGGAATTGATAATTCTGGGGAAGTGGTAACCAAAAGGTGAAATGGCCACAAACCACCACACAATGCGCAGTTCCGGTACAATAAAGGCTGTCTCAGTATTCGGGGACCAGGATAGATGGAAAACAAGTTGAAAGGACTATCCTGGTCCCCGAACACTGAGACAGCCTTTATTGTACCGGAAATGCGCATTGTGTGGTGGTTTGTGGATAGTTCTGGGGAAGTACCAGAACAGGACATCCTCTTGAGTTCTAATATTAGAAACTACAATCAGGCATGTGTTATTCAATACAGCCCCTTGTCCAATCAGATCAAACAGATTTTACATAAAAATTGGGGTATACTCAAGGGGAATAATGATGTCTACAAGAAGGTCGGTGAGAAACCAGTTTTTTCTATGAAGGTTATTAATAACATAAAGTTAAACTTGGAGAAGACTAGGAAGGAAGGGGCCCATGGCGGAGGAAACACTAAACATTGTGGACATTGTTCGCAATGTGGATATATCCTCCAGGTACCCTCGGTAACCTTAAATAATAGAATTGGAAGTGTTATATATTTGAGGAAAGAGAATTGTCACACTAACAAGATAGTTTATATTGCATTGTGTAATACCTGTGATGAATGCTACATCGTGTAAAGTGAGAAAGCCCTTAAATGCAGGATATATGAGCATCTGTATGAAATTAAACACCAAAAGGAGACAAATGCCCTTTTTAGACACAGCCAGGATTGCAGCGGATATACTGGTTTTAAGTTTGCTATTGTTGATTCAGTGAGTTTGGAAGTGAGGGGGGGATGGAAAAATCATTTATGTAAAAGGGAATTAATGTGGCAACTCAGGTTGGCTGCAAATCTTCACCCTGGTTTAAATGATCACATATCCATATTTCCAGTTTTAAAGGAAAGGGCTAACCAAATTAGATAGTGTTGATAGTACCTTTTTAAGGCATGTCTTAGTTAATTGACATTGCCACATTATAATTGTTCCTGATTTGAATATACTTGTATAACAATGCATTGTTTTTATACAGATAAAATCTTTTATTACAATTGGTCAAATTATGAATTATACTAATATATACATATATATATATATTTTTTTTAAATGTATGAGAATTCTATTTTATTAATTATATATACAATGTACACATACACTTTTTTTAGAATCAATATTTGTTGAACATGGCACTTTAAATGTTTCAAAGGCTGACTAATTAGCTAATTGATTGGTTTGCAGCTGTTAGTAAGAGTACTTAAATGTGAAGTATATCCTTGATTAGTTGTTCTGATGAAGTCATGTTATTTTGATAAAAGCACTCAACATGATTTATTTTGGATGATTTTATTTATACATTTTATTAAAAGGAAGTATCCACGGTTCCTTGGGTGCCTTTTTCTTCGGTTTATACCTACCAGTGGGGCAGATATTGTACTGTACCACGCTTTGTGCAATGTGTTTGCAGCCATGTTCCCTGTGTGGACACTATCATTGCTGGTCTGTTACACACTATTCACCTGCATGCCATTGTCGGGGCCACAGTGGTTCCATATATGCCTGTGGTATGCTTGCTATGTGTTTTCTGCACATCTGACATTATGTGTTATTGGGGTTTTCTATGCATGCTGTTGGACATGTGCCAGGATTGTGTAGACTATTACAACCGACATATATTTATAACAGTGACACAATAGCATGTATATGTACTATTGGTCAACAGAACCACCTCTCCAAGCTCATCTGCCCGTGTTACCAAGCTACATCACATGTGTGACCCACCCTGGGCCTCCTCATGTACTGGTCCAGCAATACCATCAGGTGGGACCAATTCAGGGGATGTTGTCCCCCCCCCGGGGCACACACAGACATGCTCCTGTTCCTTGAGGTCAGGTCCAGGGTCTGTTCCATAATGGGATCCACAGACACATGGGGGATGTGCTACATCACCTTGAGGAGCCCAGTACACATTCATGGGGCCCACATGCTCCTCCTGCTCAACCTCCAGGCCAGACACCCTTGGGACGTGGACTGCTGTTGCGAGTAGCAGTGGGTGGGAGGCTTGTGCCCATTCTGTCCATATTGGGGCCATGGGGCATCCACATCACAAACCACACACACCATCCAGGGTGTTTACCCACCACATGTGTCATATACCACTCCTGCAGGCTGTCCTCTATATCTACCAACGCTGACCACCTCCACAACTATACCTGATACTTCCCCATATTCCCATTCTATACTTCAAAGACAAGGGCAATGTGTCCCAAAAAGGGGTTCACATGTAACATACCCGTCCATGTTGCATACACTGACAGCTGTAGATATCTATGTGTATTGCTATGTGTGCTGTTTCCTCACACATAGCATGCAGCACTGTGGTGGTAATATGGGACATGTATTTACATACATATATGTTTGTGTGTGTGTGTTTGTATATATGTAGACATGTGCATATAGGTATATATCTATATATGTGTAGATATATATGATGTGTATATGTGTTCATATATATGTTTACACATGGGTATCTGTATATTTGTGGACATACATATATATATATATATATATATATATATATATATATATATATATATATATATATATATATATATATACATATATGGTTCTACCTCAGTTAGTCGACATGCCGGAACATCGACATGGAAATCGCGAGCCCCAGAAGATCGAAAGTGCAGAAGACCGACGCGACGGGCCCCAGAAGAAGATCGACAGTTCAGAAGACCGACTTGATGGATGAAAGCACCGACGCCAAGGATGCCGACATGGGAAAAGGCTGTGTAAGTATGCGGTAGTGACGGACGTTAGGGTGCGAGTAAGGTAAGTGTGGATATTGACGGTCTGTGGGGATAGGGGTGGGTTAAGTGAGTTAGGGTTAGGGAGCAGGTCAAGTAAGTGTGCGGTAGTGATTGTGTTTGGGTTAGGGGTGGGTTAAGTGAGTTAGGGTTAGGGAGCGGGTCAGGTAAGTGTGCGGTAGTGATTGTGTTTGGGTTAGGGGTGGGTTAAGTGAGTTAGGGTTAGGGAGCAGGTCAGGTAAGTGTGCAGTAGTGATTGTGTTTGGGTTATGGGCGGGATAAGTGAGTTAGGGTTAGGGAGCGGGTCAGGTAAGTGTGCGGTAGTGACGGACCTTAGGGTTAGGGTTTGGGTTAGGGTTGTAGGTAGTTGTGTATGTGAGGTTTAGTGTGGGTTTGTAGGGATTTTGGTGTGCTTGTGTTGTGTATGTGGTTTTTGGACAGGGAATGTGTTTTGTTTGTTGATTGTTGTGATTGTGGTGTGTGCAGTGTATGAGGTTTCGTGTTTGTGTACCGTCGGTTATTTCGTTGTCGGGCATGTGGGGTTTCGTGTTTTTGTACTGACGGTTATGTGGTTTCGGTGATTGCGTTGTCGGTGTTTTGGGGTTTTGTTTATGTCAGGTAGAACCATATATATATATATATATATATATATATATATATATATATATATATATATATATATACGCATATGCATAACTATATGTGGGGTACATTCAGACATCAGGTCCACAATCTCACAACACCTTTTTGCACAGCTGCACTGTTCTGCCTTGCTACAACACAGACAGGTGCCACATATGGACACAGCCTGACATTAGGGGGGTATATGTAGGGTCAGATTGTAAGTAACCCTATTACACACCTATGGCATTCCTGCATGCTACAATACAGGTTAACCTGAGTATCCTCCAAGAGGTGGGCTGTGGACCCCACGTGTCCATCAATAAGGCATTACTTCCACCACCAACTATTGGCCACAGTAATATACATACTTCCCATTACACAAAAGAAATTATGATGGATTACATCTTATCAGTCAGTGCTGCTCTGCATGGTTGATGGGTATGGCCCACTCCTCACAGGGATGGACTCTATTGTTTTTATCAGTTGTTCAGCTGGACATCATTACAACAACAACACCTGAAGGCACATATAAATCATTCCACATCATCTATCCCATTATTATGGGCCAAGTACTATGGTCAATTACATGCATATATACGTCACATACCTGTTTTGGGAATGAAGTCTCTTCTAGATGGTTTGCTTGATGGTTTTTTTTTGTTTGTTTGTTTGTGCCTTACACACACTTTCTCTCTCTCATTCTCTCTCTCTTTCTCTCTTTCTCTCTCAGGCTCTCTCCAGTAAATGGAATGAGCTGCTTTGCATAGATTGCAGCATGGATTTTGTAGGTGATGCACATGATCAGGTGATGGCCTCTGCACCAATCAGTGTCCTCCACTTGCTACCTGCATGCAGCATACTGTGTAGTACTTTCAATTAACACTTTCATGGCAACCAACTACTATAAATCCCTACATCATGTGGGTGTGTTCCCTTTACCTTTCCTGTATGATGGGCATCCTTCCTGTGTGTGGGCAGCAGTGTTAGAGACAGCAGGTAGCAATAACTCTTACAGGAGAACCTGCACACTCAGGCCAGCTGCATATTCATAGGAGGTTCCAGACCTACAGACAGAGTGCGAGTAGTGTTGTTGTAGCCATTGTATAGCACTGGTGTTACAGGGTTTATGTGTACATACTAGTTTAACTTGGAATGCTGTCTGTATGCATATCTTTCAACTGTGGGCCTATCCACTTGATGGCCAGAGGTGTGCCTATTATGTTTTGTTTGTCAGCCACACAGGTCTTGTGTCAGATATATCACTGGCAGTGTGTGTGTTGAGTGCTATCAGTACATGGATACATCCATTTCTGTTTCTAACTTCATATTCCTGACTAAGGGTATGTTGCAGACTATCCTGTAACACCAGCGACTTGCTTAGTGTATGACAACAGCTTTACACATATGGGCCTGTGTTCTAGCATCTGTCCTCCACCTACATACCAGGCTTTGTACAAATGACATGCTGTCAGGGGTTGTTATGTAGTGGGCTGTGAGTATGTCATGCTGCCATTCCTGCCATCAGTCCACTGCTGTTGTGTCCCCCACACATATTGTGGGGTTGGGTCCATACATGTGTGGGCTTCACCTAAGCAATACATGTGTGGCTTTATGCACTCCAGAGGCCAGTGTATGCAACAATGGTATATGGCCCTGTATTATTGAGTCTGGGGGGATGCACCATAACTAACCTAGGCTGTTACAACATGTGTGATATCAGGGGTAAGCTGCCTTAAGGTATCTGGATGTACATTACCACACAATTTACCTTGGGTAAATGAAGGCCTACTGCTTCCTGCCATACAGACTGTTCTGTTTGTCAGTGTGATTGTGATGGTGTCAGTTATGCCTTATTATGTAACAGATACATCCCATTGTGTCAACTGAGGTCTTTACCCCCTAAGGATTGTGTACAGAGTGTAGACAAAGGCTGCTGGACTATACATCTGCATTACCTACTGTTGATTGATTGGTATCCTGTGGCCCAGTCTGTCTTTGCTATTGTACTACTTGAAGGCATCGGCCTGGACAGCAACATATGTAAACCTTTCCAGACTACTGTATTAATATAACTGTTTCACAGTTGCATTACTCTGTTTATATGTACGTCAGTGTCTAAACAGCTATATGACATGGCATATACAACTGTAATAGTACACAAATAAAGCTTTCCCATGTATGCAAACCTGTGTGTGGTGTTATATCCTTTGACCTCTCTGTGGGTTTATGTTGCAGGCAACAATTGTCATTTGTATGGGTGACTCATACAGTGTCCAGTTGGTAACTGTAGGCATAGTGACTGTTCCGTATTGTGTGCACCTTCTACATATGTATCTTCCTATGCATATCTGTGTGTGTATGCGTAGTTACATATATATCTATATATGTATAAATATATATATATATATATATATATATATATATATATATATATATATATATATATATATATATATGTGTGTGTGTGTGTGTGTGTGTGTGTGTATCTGCATATATGTGTCTGTGTATATGTATCCTAGGAATGTTGTTTGCTTCCACATTATACATTCCCTATGGTGGCCAGTCTGTACTGCATGATATGTTACTGATACCAGCCTGACATCATACAGGTAGTATGAAGTAATGTTAACATCTTGTGCCCATGTTGTGTCAGGTCCTGGTTATGGGATCTGCAACAGTTGGTATTGTATTGCAGGGCAGATGTGTTTGGCTGTGGGGGGGATATCTATACGTACAAGGCATATGTTGTTTGGGCCCCCTCAACCCCATTAACGGTACATGTGGACATATATGTTTTTGTTATGTTCCCTTTTATATCTATAGATGTATGTCTGTATATACCTATATAGATATATATTTATGATTACATATGTGAATATATATATATATATATATATATATATATATATATATATATATATATATATATATATATATATATACATATACATATAGATGTAGACATATATATCTATAGATGTATGCATATGTATGTATATATGTTTATATGTTTATATATATATATATCTACATATATAGATGTTATATCTATTTAGATATTAATATATACACACACACACACACACACACACACACACACACACACACACACACACACACACACACACACACACACACACACACACACACATACATCTACATATTGAAATACATTTCCTGTATTGTTGAATGACTCAGCTGGATGATGTTTGTGAAAACACCAAGGTTAGGTGTATCTGACATGGCTTAGTGGTAAATCACTTTGGCTGTGGTGTGCAGGGTCCTGGTTTCAAGAATTGCAAAGGCTGTTTATTTTGTTGCTGGGCAGAACAAGGGCCATTGGATACAGAGTGATTAAGGCACTTTTAAGCAGTTGTAAGCAGGTCTGCATGGATTTGTGCGGAGGTAAGCACTGCTAACTTCCGGTTGCAGTTTCTTTTATTCATTTAGCTTCTAAATTGCTTAACCTGTGTAGGCATTGCTTACCCCCGAGCAAACAAGCTTAAACCCACTTACTGCTGCTTAAAAGTGCTTACTCCCACTTACTCCCACTTACCCCATGCTAATTTCTTTAAAAGAAAAGAAAAAAGGGTTGATAGGAAAGTGGTGAAAAAGGGGCACATAGTTACCCATTTGTTCTACAGCAACAGCTGTGCATATACACTGAATTTGGAGGTACCTTTGGACACTCAAACCCCTGAGAGAGGAGTGAGGGCAACAATAATATGTTGTGTTGCCAATTAGACCAGATTACATGTGTCTAGCAGACGTGTGCAAAATGGACAGCTATGTATGGGGCGATATTTTTTAGGGGGGACAGATTGCCCTTTTTTTTTCAGGTGAAAGTGGGATGTTGGGGAGGGATAGTAGGTATATTTGGGGAGGTAGGTTGGGTAGGCTAACATACAAGATAAACAAGATGTACACAGGGGTGGTATATGACACATGTGGGGGTAAACACCTTGATGGGGAGGGGTTTTGGGAAAACAGAAGCCCATGATTCCCCTAGTGGAAACAGTGAGACCGAGATCCCCACCCATGGGCAGTCACCACTACACCTTCACATCCCCGAATGCGGCTGTGCTGGGGGCTGAGGCAGAGAGCCAGGCTGACCCTTCAGTCACAACATGTGGCCCTCAAGCTGGCATAGAAGATCTCCAAACTGCTGATTGAGCTCTCTATGCACCACGACCCAGACCTGGTGACAGGTGACAGCGTCCTGTTTGCACCTGCTCCCAGAGAAGTGAGCCCCATCCCCTCAGGCAATTCCACCCGAAGGTGGTACAGGACCAATGGATAAGTAGGTCCCAGGTTGGGCCCCAGATGTGCTGGTGCCCGGTGGCACGGCCAGCTGAGGTGGGATAGGCGGATCCACTCGGACCCACATTCCCATACGTGCTATGGTGTTTATGGTGTATCAACATATGTGGGTTAGTAATAGTCAACACATTCCAGGGTTAGGTATAACAGCATGCAGAAATATTCCCATTAACCCAGACACCAGATATGGAACAGTTGCATAGCAAATGGAACACATGCATATATGGGACCACAGTGGTAATAACAACAGCATGCAGGTACATTAATGGCACCATGCCACCAATGTTGGAATATTTCAACATAGCACAAGCATAGAAACAGATTTAAATAATTATCAACCAATAGGGCATATGTCCCAACATAACAGTGGAGTCATCACGTACCAGTTGAGGTGGGTATTTAGTGTATTGTTGGAGATATGGTGGGGGGGAAAGATGTCAATTTACAACTAGTATATTCCTGCAGTTCTCATTACTTTCCTAGTCAGTGCTGTTATCTGTACCTTACAAGTATTTCTACACTACCCTATTGCCTTAGTTTGGACAGTGATATGGCTGTCAACATCTTTATACATGAACTGGTTTTACCTGCAGTATGCAACTTTTACCTGGTATACTTGTGGAGGAATTGTTTGTTAACACTAACTGTTTCTACACATACTCCCAGATTCCAGGTTGATGTTATGCACATATCTGTCCATCTCTTTTTGCACAGACTCTGGCCATATCTTGACCACATGCAGGTGAACTGGGACATATGTATACTATTGCCCTCTTCAACCTTTAGTGACTTACAACATTCTTATACAGGAATTCCTACACAGTTATATTATGTAGCACAGTGTGGGTGGCAGTGATCAGTGATACCTTATTATTTAGAGCAACTGCAACACTCACAGTTCCATACAATACCAGAGGAAACAGTACCAGTACAGGGTATCAATCTTTTATTTCTAGGCACAGTGTTCATATCCAATGTACCTGTGGGAGCAATGTTTGTTAGCACTACCTGACTGTTGCTACACAAGGTTCCAGATTCCACATTAGTATTATGCACATACATCTCACTCTGTTACTGTGCACACTCTGGACACAGCTTGAAAACATGGGGATGTAGATAGGACATACCTGGCTTATTACTCTTATAACAGTTTGGGGAGTTGCTAGAGTGACAGGTTTGTTCTTATAGATGTGTGACAATCAGTTGTATTTTTTGTTTGCTGCCTATATGTCTGGGATCATCCCACTGATTTCCCTGGGGGACAGAGTAACAGGCAGCAGATATGGGCCAATTTACTGGACATTCTGGACATATCTGTACAGTTGTGGGGTACGATTCTGTATGCAGACTACTACCACTCCCAGGATTCGAACCATGGCTGTGTATGCTAAAAATACAACAGTTCACATCTCAGTTGCAAGTGCTATTCGGATTTGGTTGTTTGTCTTTTCACTATTTTCTGTCTATGTCTCTCTCAGTTGTAGTAAATGACCTCTAGGGATTACATCAGTCATGTACAGACATTCCTACACATTTTATTTATGTTGCACAGTGTGGGTAACAGTGCTTAATACAACAGTACTATTAAGTGATTGCAAATCTACATTATCATATGATACCAGAGTATACACATGCAGTCCAGCAGTTATCTGTCAGGCTATTATGCTTTTATTTACATACAAACTATATGAGACTCTTCCTGCCATATTCTCCGGTGTATGCATTACTTGCCTTAAACAATACAGGTTTTATACTGGCAATTAACTTACTAATGCTTTTAGATTTATTTCCTATGACAGCACATGCAAGAGTATTACTAACCTGCCTTGCGTCACAACCTCTGCAGGTGACATCCGTGGGCCTCCTGGTTCACAGCCCACTCACTTGTCACTGTGAAGGATATAAGAGGAATATTTAGCCATACCTATCCATAATATACATGAGCTAGCAATTATTAAACAGGTAGTGGAGTGATACACACAGCTGGGACAACCGCTGCTGTCCTAGCCTTTTGGATCCACTGTTCCAAGAGATCCCCCTTATGCCGCTTCAGATCGGCATAATGATGCTGGTCCTGCTCACCAGTTTGGGGTATGCTAGTGGCACTGGTGAGGTCACAGGCGAGATGGTCCCAGGCTTCTGCCTTATATTGGGAACCCTGGTACTGGCCCTGCTCATGGTCTTTGACAAGGAGTCCTACCATGACTCTGGACTCCTGGATGCCCCAGCACTGCACCTGAAAGCACACTCCCTCTCCTCTTTCTGACATGGTGCCTGCAAGGGAAAGCTAAAACCAGTTATGAGCTGTATTCCCACATGTTGGGTTTAAGTAGGGCTGAATTCCTGAACTTTGCTGTGATTGGCCAGTTTTGAAATGGCTAAGCTATGGACAAACCTGCTTACCTAAGGTTGGCATTGTTTAAAGGGGTATACCACTGGGCAAATTGAGTTAGCTGGCCTACACATTGCTTACACCAGCTAAGCTGGCGTGTGCAATGCTTAGCATTGCTTAATATTTACTTTGCATTATATTTGCTTTTTGGCATTGATTTATTATTCATTACATCTTATATATATATATATATATATATATATATATATATATATATATATATACGTCTGATATTCATGATTCATGTGTACATACACTGTATGGGGTCCTTGTGTTTGATAGGTTACTTCAACACTCTATTACAATTACACCTCACATCTGGGCTTACGTCTGAACTCCAGTTCACATATTTATGTTATGTAGTAGGTTATAGAACATATGACTGTATACTGATTCCTTTCACATGTTCAGTTTGATTTTACTATAGTGAGGATTTGTTTGGTGATACCTCATTTTTAGGTACTGCAGTGATGGCTTGGTGGTTAACTACTGTGACTATAGTGTATAGGGTCCCGGGTTCAAGACCTGCAAGGCTGTTTATTTTGTTGTTGGTCAGAACAAGGGCCATTGGATACAGAGTGATTAAGGCACTTTTAAGCACTTGTAAGCGGGTTTGTGCAAGGGGAAGCACTGCTAACCTCCGGTTAATGATGCTTACAGAGAGTTAGCTTCAATATGGCTTAACCTGTGTGCGCATTGCTTACCCCCACACAAATGGGCTTAAACCCGCTCACTAGTGCTTACATATGCTTACTCCCACTTACTACTGCTTAATAGTGCTTACACTTGCTTACTAGTGCTTACTCCTGCTTACCACTGCACTAATTTAGACAGTGATGTCTAATGGTTCTTGGGGAGGTGGGGGATTTGGAAGCTGTATGGAGTTATCATTCATTACACATTTTACCTTCCATTTGTATCCCTGATTCCTGTGATTATCTGTGGACTTTGCAACATTATGACACTGACACCTCACATCTGCATTTAATGCAGTACTCCAGTTCACAAATATTTGTTATTTAGTAGGTTATGCAACTAAAAATATTGGTCATAACATGGAAAATGGAATGTGCTGCAGTGGGACTTGAACTGGGAATGACTACTCGTAAGGCAAATGCTCTGCCCACTACACTAGTGCTATACTGTTTTGTTTGCATATATCTTCCTTTTGATCCTCTTCTGCCATTTAGGCTGCATTAACCATAGCTAAGCGATGGGCAAACCCGTGCACCTACAGTTAAATTTACTCTATTTCATAAAAAAAGTATCTTTATATCGTTTGTGCTTACTATTGCTCTTGTACACGTGGGGGGATGTTGCTGGGGGTATGTGGACACCTATGAGCAGTCTCGTTCATTCTTTTAGGGCTTTCTGTTGTTCTTCATTGCAGGGGTGTGTATATGCTGAGAATTCTGCTCTCAGACATGCCCCCTGCACTCTTACATGCTCCGTGTAAGATTAGGAGCTCAGGCAGCGCGCCTTCATTGATATGAATAGTGCACTGACGTCCTGCTCCTAAACTGCCACTTCCATGCAGGATTAAGCTAGTCCTGCACAGAAGATTAGTAAATCCGGGGGAAGTGTTTCACAGATAAATAAACCATATTGAAAAACATGTTTTTGGAAGGGGTTTATACTTTAACATTGACAGAGGAACTTACTACTCTAGTAGCTGGAAAGAGATTTGCTGTTTATGCCACTATTATTATGTAAAACAGTAAGAGCAGTGTGTCATTTGGTGTAGATTGTTAGCATAAAAAATAATTCACCTATGCATTTTCTATTCCTTTTTCCATCAATCTGCATTGCAAGTATCATTCAAAATAACTGGAAAATTCTGAAAGGAAATAAATATGTGTTGAGGTTGTTGGCTGCAGTCCTGTGTTTGTTCACAAGAAAGGGATACACTTGAAATCTTTTTTTAAAACTAGTGGACAACATTACACATGCATGAGTAAGCCAGCTGATTATATTACTGTGTTTCTTTTCTCAGTGCAGGCATGTGAATGAGGACCCTTATGTAAATCTGACTTCCATTGCAAAAACCTTAAACATTAGTTAATATGTTGATTGTAGCTGTACTGGTGTTGTTATCTTTTCATGTGCCCAGGCTATGATTGCATTTGTATGAGAAAGACCATGCAGAAAGAGTCATAGTGTATTTATGACCATTGTAATGTCATTAAAATAGGGGCAGTAAAAGTGCAGTTTATAAGCATATACTAATCTGTGGTAGATATAAGATATTTTTATTCACAATAACTGAGAAAGTCCAAACTGAAAATGCTGGCAGTGATTATAACAGCATGCTAGAAAAAAAAAACTATTCCCCATCAGCTACTAGGTCTTAATGATCATTTTAATATCAAGTGCATTTTGAAACTCTAAACTGCTCTAATAATGTGACCATTTTATGTATTGTAGACTACCCTAGTACACATTTAATCTATAATTAGGATCCCTTCTAAATAGCATGAAACATTACCTATTAGGGCCTCTGGAATTACTGTTTAACTGTAGCCTCCAAACAGGCTTTGTGACTCATGAATTCAGAAAGGCAACAGTCATCCCTGTGCAAAAAGGTGGACCATCTGCAGACCCTGGAAACTACAGACCCATAAGGCTCACTAGTCTTATATGTAAACCAATGGAAAGAATTATCATGGAGATGGTCAACAGAGATAAAGTAAACCTCCAGACACTGGACCCAACCCAGTTTGGTTTTGCCAAAGACAAATCATGCCTACTCAACCTGGTGGACTTTTTTAGAAAGTCACCAAAGCAGTGAATGAGGGCACAATTGTTCACACTGCCTACCTTGACCTGGCCAAGGCATTTGACACAATACCCCACTCTGGCTTTGTTGACAAACTCAAGAGGTTAGGTACAAACCCGTATGTCACCCAGTGGATAGCCAACTGGCTCACAGACAGGGACCAGAAAGTTAGAATTGGGGAGTCCACCTCTAAAAAGAATCCAGTCACATGTGGAGTCCCTCAGGGATCAGTTCTTGAACCGCTCCTTTTTGGCATTTACTTTTCAGAAGTCAAAGCCAATGTCAGTGGTCACTGACTGACTACATTTGCAGATGATTGCAAATTAAGAGTTGTCATTGAATCCCACACTGACACAAATGTTCTCCAGGAGGGGCTGACACAGAAAAACAACTGGTGTTAGAGCCATGGACTAAAACTAAATGCCAAGAAATGCATAATAGCAACTTTTGGGAAGTCATCCATTCCTGGTAACTATCATATTGACAACACATCCCTTAGAGATGACCCAGTAGTCATGGACTTAGGGACACACAGACAGTAATCTAGCCTTTGACCATAATGTGTCTACAGTGGTGAGAAAGTCATTCTATGTTGAACAACTTATAAACAAAGGTATGGCACCTATGTCCATGGAAGTCATTGTTCCACTGAGTATAATGCCCCCTTTGGTATGTACCTAACCAGGCATATCCTACAACTGGAACATCTACAGATGTTCCTCACTAAAAGAATACAGGTCTTAAGTAAAATGTCCAGTGCAGACCACCTCAAGGCCCTATACCTGTATTCTGTCTCCTACAGGCTTTTGAGGGGAGATCTATGCCCGGCATACAGACCATTTTCAGACCCCACTCTGATGGACCTCCTGCATAACCACAAAACAAACAGCACCAGAATTACCTGTTCTAAAGGTGTAAACCTTGCCAGTGATATAAATAGGACCTGCTGGAAAGATAGATATGTATCCCAAAGACTACCCCAGCTATGGAACAGGCTCCCCATCCATGTGAAGCAGAGTTCCTCCCAAATCCAATTCAAGTGTAACTTGGACAATTGGATGGGAAACCAGAAATTCATCCCTGGTTTGACACCTATATCTCTAATGGACACAGGTGACCTGTAAATGGTTCATCTCCCAGGCCCATGGTTACACTTATCACGGGTGTCAGCACTTGTTAGAGATTTGCGATGCATGGCTAGGCTTAAAATTGCCCTTATGGTCATTAGCCTAGTAAACACCTATGAACCTATGAACCTATTACTTATCCTTTGTAGTGCTTTAGGATCTGAAAAGGTAGAGAATACACTTGCATACATTAACACCTTCTTACTTTTTTGCATTTTCAGATTTTTGTTTTTCTGTTTTATATTCACTACTTTTCAGCTTTGTCAATTTGAATACAATGTTACTTTTTTAAGACATTGAAAAATGTTTTAAGTTTCTTTCAGGTTTTATTTTTATATTTGTGTGCATCTGTATTGTGACTGGTGAATTTAAATACATGTGATCTTATGTTATATAAACAGATGCAAAATATTAATTGTCATGAACTAGTCTTCTTTTGGCTTTTCCCAGTTAGGGGTCACCATGCGGAACTCCAGTCTGCTAATGATTGGCAGTTGATTTTTTTACAGTGCCGAGTTGCCAGCCCGACATCCCACCTTAAAAGAAGGCACACCCATTCATGCACGCACCTACCTGCATGTCTTTAAATGTCACTCAACCATGGACGAGAACATGCAGACTCCACACAGAGGGCATTCCAGCCAAGAATCGAACAGGAGAACCTCTTGTTCAATTCAAACAAAAGGTGCTCATCAGTAAAGTGAATACTGCTTTTTTGCTTCCATCAGTGTGTTTGTTTATGTTTCTGTGTTTCTTATAGGTGCATAGGTTCATAGGTAAGTAATAGGTTAGCTGCCTTTGTGGGCCATTTTAAGCTTAGTCAGTTTCCCTTTTGTGCTTGAAGTAACGTATCCTATTTAGTTATAGACTGGCTTACCCATCTCATGGTCAATGATAATATATTACCCCAAATGAGAATAACTGGGATCATACTATAGGTAATTTGAGGGTACCCATGCATGGGACAAAACATTTAAGAGCTGCCTCTGTCCATTGGTATGGGAGCAGCCCTGAGATAAAGTTTCTTTTCCCACTCAAAGACCTAAGTTACACTTGAAAATGGAAAGGGATGAACCTTTGTTTTATGTGGACAGGGTGTCTGTTCCACAGCAACGGTATCCTCTGTGAGATATACCTGTCCTTCCAACTGCTCTGCTGATATTGTAGAAAAGGTTTAGATCCCTTGACCAAGTATCTCTGATGCCATTCAACTTGCTGATGTTCAGAGGGTGACCTGTATGCCAGACACAAGTCACTTCTAAGCAGTCTCTGTAGGATACCAAGTATAGTGACAGGGCTTTGAGTCTGTCCATATTTAGACCTTGTATCCTTTTACTGAAGTATCCCTGTGGGTGTTCCAGTTGTTGCATATGTCTAGACAGATATATGTCAAAGGGGGCATTACATCCTATGGTTGGTCTAATAAGGGGTGAGTAAAGGGTGACAATGACATCCATAGATCAAGACACAATCCTTTTTTTATAAGCTGTGCAATATAGAAGGACTTTCTAACAACAATGGACATGTTGGTCAAAAGTTATGTCACTGTCCACATACGTTCCCAAATCATAAACAACTGGGTCACCTCTTAGGGGCATATTGTCAATGTAGCAGTTCTCTGGGGTAGATGACTTCCCAAAGGATACATTAATGCATATTTTGGCATTTAGCTTCAAACAATGGTTTTGACCCCAGTTACTTAGTGACAAACATTACTGTAGGGTGGCTACGTCATTTGGGGATTCAATGACTGCTCCTAGCTTGCAGTCATCTGCAAACTTAGTCATCCAGAGCCCTTTGATATCAGCTTTTACTTCAGAAAAGTAGATGCCAAACAGGAGAGGTCCCAGCACAGATCCACGGGGACTCCACTAGGGAATGGTCTCTTTATGGAGGTAACTTTCCCTATTTTGATTATCTGTGTCCTATCTGTGAGCCAGTTGGCAATCTAGTGGGTATATAGAAGTTTATTCCCAGGTTGTTTAGTTTTTATGCTATGCCTGAGTGAGGAATTGTGCCAGATGCTTTGGCCTGGTCGAGGTACGTGGTATGTACCATTTTGCCTTTATCCATTGCTTTGGTGACATTTTCAAAAGATCCCCCAGGTTGAGGAAGCATGACCTGCCCTTGATGAATCCAAACAGAGATGGGTCCAGTGTTTGGAAGTTCCCTATGTTCTGACTGATTAATTCTATGATAAGTCTTTCCATTGCTTTGTATATGAGGCTGGTCAGACTTATGGGTCTGCAATTGCCTGGGTCTGTAGAAGGTCCTCCCTTATGCAAAAGAATGACTGCAGCTGTTCTCCATTCACTTGATACAAAACCTTTATGTAGGCTGAGAATGAATAGTGTTGTTGGGGTGTGGCTAAATCATGTTTCCTGCTATTTAAGATGCATTCAGGGATACTGTCAGGACCCATCAATGCAGTATTATTAGCTTTTGATAGCACTTTTAGGACTTGGTCTTCTGTGATAGCTGGAGGTCAGCCAGTTTCAGGCATATCTTGAGGGACAGACAGAGGGGATAGAGCTACATTTATTGGCCAGTAGGTTAGATATATTTTCAGTCTCAGTTCATCTACCATAATTCACAATCAGCTCAGCACATGCCTTGTGACTGTCGACTAGCTTCATACTTGGCCTTGGTGGATTTTATTAAGCTTCTGAGTTGTTTGTTTATTTCGGTAACACTGGCTCTAACATTCTGGGAATTATTCTTCTTACTTTTTGTCAAAATTCTTTTCCTCTTACTATAAAGCTTGTTGATATTATGGTTCCACAACTTGGGCTTGTTTCTGGAGTTTGCCCTGCACTTGCTCCATCTATACAGCTGTTTACATGCTGGTATAGTGTGTTGGCATACATTTCAGTGTATTCAATGGAGTTAACTGGGTTTGGTAGGGATTTGAAGCTTGCCAATATATCACTTAAGAGTAGGTAGTTTGTCTTAAAGAGATTTCTATAGGTACACTGGTTAGAAGGAATCACTGGTTTCAGTTTTATTTTGAAAGAGACTGTTATAACGTCGGACATAACAAGTGATGAAGATATGCAAGGGATATCATTACTAAGGGTTTTGCTTCCAGGAAGAAAGAGGTCATTGTCTTCCTCTATTCTTCCCTCATTAGACCAATCATTGAGTACAATGCCCCATTTGGCATGTACCTCACTAAATACCTGCAACAACTGGAGAGGCTGCAAAAGTACCTCACAAGGAGGATCCTAGGCCTTAAACATTTGCCCTATATGGACAGACTCACAAAACTCTAACTATTCTCTTTCTCATATCGCCTACTTAGAGGCAATCTCTGCTTGACTTACAAAGCCATGTCTGACCCAGCTCTGTTAGAAATGCTACATCTAAAGAAATCCCAATCCCTC
This sequence comes from Protopterus annectens, assembly GCF_019279795.1. NCBI lineage: Eukaryota > Metazoa > Chordata > Ceratodontiformes > Protopteridae > Protopterus > Protopterus annectens. The sequence continues at coordinate 369,234,712 of NC_056727.1, read as the reverse complement.
CACACCACACACTCCAGAGACCTCAACCTCATTACCACAATCAACAGAACGTGCTGGAGGGACAGGTTCATAACCCAGAGACTGCCCACGCTATGGAACAGACTTTCCATACATGTCAAGCAGAGCACCTCACTGGCCCTCTTCAGGAGAAATCTTGATGACTGGATGGGAAACAGAAATTTCGCCCCAAGGATCACTTCAGTGTCTTTACTTGACAGAGGCACTGGGAAATAATGTCAGGTGGCACAGTGCCAGGGTAATCCTATAGTCTAGGCTTGTAAAGGCTCCAGGGCCATTAGCTTAGTACACACCTATGAACCTATGATGTAAGATGCTCCCATATTAGTAAGGCCAAGATCCAAAGTGTTATTCCCCTAGTAGGTATTTTGAATCTAGTTGGATAGTTTAGATCACCTAGGAAAATTATATTGAGTTTCATTTTGAGTGATTCTAGTTCCTGAAGATAGATGCTGTGGCTTTCTTTTGTCATAGAAGTTTTATAGCTAGCTAATATATGGTACAGGACTTTTCTGATAGTTATTTGGACAGTTCTAGTGCATCATGCTGCTTTACCAGCCTTGATGTGAGTCTCTTCTAGATGTAGACTGATACACCTTCACCTTTCCCCTGCTGCGAAGTAGGTCATCTAAACAAGTGGAAAGCATTATGGCCCTGCATAGCCAGAATGCTCTCCACTATTTTAAACCATGTCTCAGTCTGTACACAGATGTCAATGTCTTCTAGGCAAAGAAAGGCTTGTAGGGAGTATAGTTTCTTGTTCTTGGTATGAGATATTCAGAGTTGCACCTTTGGCACATAATGGATAACCAGTGTAATGGCGACCGAGATCAAAGCTTAGTTTTCTTTGAAATAACATGCAACAACTCTTCCCTGACCTTGAATCCAATATTGTTAAACAGTTGTTGTCAATACAGGCATAATATAGCCTGAGATGCTCTGCACCTTTCATATCACTGTCATGGCTAATGTTTAGTTAAATCATTTGAAAAAAATCACCTGACAATCATAAAATGATTTTTTAAAATTGCTAATGACATGGTGGAGGGAATAAGGAATGCAAACGTTAGCCCTTAAAACAGTGTTCTGTTGAAATGATTACTTTTACATATGGGTGGAAAACAAACTCTTCTGATTAAATGACTGAAGATTATCTGAACAGAGTAAACATACCTGACTAGCTGCACAGAAAAAAACGCTGAGCTACACAAGTCTAATTCATATACGTAACAAATCTGATAAATTTTTATAGTTACTTTCCAAATCAGCAAAATATCGAAGTAACAACGCTATATTTTTTGTTCTTAAAAAAGTAACATTGTTCTTGTCATAAGTAAAACCAGATTTCCATCAACACAAAACTGAGTCTGCTTGAACAAGAATTATCTTTTGTGTCATTGCATCACCCATAATTTGCTGACAAATGTATTAACTATTGCAAACACATTTTTGTTAAAAATATGATTCTACAAATTTGGTATACATAATTTATCCCAGATTAAATCCTCTTTATTTGACTGAAGCACAAAAAAATTTCAGTGTGGGCACAAAGAATATATAATGATTAGTGCTTCTCACTTCATAAGTTTTTACTAAGCTTATGGCCAAAGAGACCTTTGAGAAGGTCAGCCACATTGCCCAATACAACAATGTCCCCATCCAGGTAAACATTCTCCATACATCTCTTTTGAAAATTTTGATCGATCATCTATCATCTAGAATGGTTTTAAAGATTGCTAGGAAAGTACTCTACTTAATAGGTAATGGCAGTATATTCAAGAAATAGGGTATACCTTAGATTAGGTATCTATCACACCATTCTGTTTTGCTGATGTGGTAGTGCAGGTTTAAGTCTCTAGAACGGGTACTTTAGTTACCACGGATTCTGTTTAGTGAAGAAATTCAAGGTCATTCACAGAATGGATGGCCAAGCAGAGATAATCCAACAAGAATATGTATGATACTGCATAGAGGGACAGGGATTTTAGTCTATCAGAGTAGTTAAGGCTATTTAGACCTGAGAGGTTTTTTTTAATTTTTGGTAAGGAAACATCAAGGTCTTTCAATCTGGTTTAAGTGCTTGGTGTGGTACATGCCAAAGGGTGGTATTATACTTAAGGATGAGCCTAATAAGGGATGAATAAAGTAGGACTATAACTTCTTTTGACCTTGATGAGATACCACAAAGGATTATGTGTGCAGGTTTGAAGGGTTTTCTGACCAACACAAAGATATAGTGGTCAAAGGAGAGTGCCCAAGTCTATCCCTGGCCTGTCTCTGTACTCTCTCCTCTACAGGTTACTGAGAGGTAATATAAGCCAAGCATAAATTGTGTCCTTGGTTCTAGCTCTGATGGATCTCTTGCACATCTGCAAGACAAACAACACTAGAAACACTAGATACAAGGACATGATGTTCGTCTGCAATATGAATAGAACCTGCTGGAGGGACCAATCTGTGTCTCAAAGAATTCCTGGGCGATAAAATAAGCTCCTCAGCTATATGAAGCAGACATCATCCCTGACCCTGTTCAAAAGAAACCTTGATTATTAGATGGAAAATTGCAAATTCACTCCCCGCCCTGGCCCCCATGTCTCGGATGGACAGAAGTTGACAGTAAGCAAATTAATCCCCAGCTAACATATTCCCCCACATACATTACCCTTTGCTACCTCTTTACTAACATACCCCATTATACAGAGATCCAAGGAACTCTATAACAAAACTGAGTTGGGTTGTATGGCTAACCTTGTAAAGAATCTGGTGGCCATTAGCGTAGTATGAACCTATGAACCTATGAATTGTCTCTGCAGCTGTATAATTAGAGCAATCTGCTTCTAGACTGTATTCTAGCTACTTTTCATATTAGTAAGGTCAAAGATTTAGTCTGTGTGTATGTACACACAGATACACACACACACATGCACACACACGCACACACACACACACACACACACACACACACAAGTGTGTGTGTGTGTGTGTGTGTGTGTGTGTGTGTGTGTGTGTGTGTGTGTGTGTGTAAGATGGTTTGTTAGCTACACTATGTACATTTATCAGTGTCAGTATGAATATTAAAGTAGACAGGTCTTATTTGTAGCAAAGGGAATGAAAAATCTCATAACTTTCTTATATATCAGAAACAGTACAATGTTAATGGATATAGCAAAATGCTGTTGCTACATCATGTACATAGAAAAAATGCTGTTGCTACATTATGTACTTTTACCAACCACAGAAAGTATGATTATTAAGTCAATTTGCATGGAAGTATTACTCACGGTATTAATTGCATGTAAAAATAGCAAAAAAGCAGGTTAAGGCAGCAAAACCAAGGAAGAAGGGAATTGCTGGAATGTCCAGGAGATGGGTTCAGTCCTGTTGCTCTTTCTGCTTGATCCTTGGTATCTGGTTTACCAGCCAGCCACAAGATGGTGGGGAATTTATGCCAGATCCAAATTAAACTATAGCTGACTGAAATGTGGTCTGGAGCAGCTGCCATTCTTTTGTCTTTTTTTATAAATTTTAAATTCCAGTATTGCACTCTCATCACATGTATGAGATCATCCAAACCTCACAGCCTGCGTTTTGACACTGCAAGCCAGAAGCAACCACAATGGCTGAGGTGAATTGATAGAAATAAGGAATATGAAGCATTGCTCGAATCCTGCTTGCAGAACAAGTCTAAGTACTGAAATGAAAACCGATTAAAATAAATAAATTAAAACCCAAACAACAAACTAATGTGACTCTACAGGTTTGTGATCACAGAAGCAGGAAACAGAACCAGTGATCTCACATGCAGTGACATACCTAGTATATTTGACATTCAGAACAGAATTTTGTTTTAAACACCCCCCACCCATGGCAGAGATTGTTTTTCTTAATATCTCCTCCTATATGACAACTGCTTTTAGTAATAGTCATGAAATGAAATAAAATGAAGGCCGGCAAGGAGCAAGCTAGCAGTAGTGCTCGAATCCCCAAAAGACTCACCCGTTCTACCAGAAGACTTGCCCCAGACAAATAACTAGTGCCAGAATCATGGACTAAAGCTAAATGTCAAAATTGCATTATCATCTCCTTTGGAAAGTTAAGTATGACATTGACAACACACCCCTAAGTTCTGACCAAGTAGTTCGGGATTTGGTAACTTATGCGGACTGTTGACCCCAGATTCCATTAGGAACAGATCAAGATGAAGCAAACTTAGGAACATTCCACAAAATCAGGAACAGTTTCAACTTGGTTTTACAAATACAGCACCCAGAGAGAAAGAGAGAGAGAAAGAGAGAGAAAGATCATGGCATATTTCATACAAATGTAGTCATGTAAAGGCAGACTATAAGCTAAGCAAACCATATGATAGTAGCTTATAGACCAAACATATCAAGCAAATGCAAGAACATTCTATAAAACTGGGAACAGTTGCAAAGGTGTTTCATACAATATTTCAATTTATTTCACACAAATGCATATTAGTGGTTAATGCCCAACTTTAAAATGAGCATCAGTTATTTCATCAACAACACAGCTAGCTACCCCCTCCCAAGTAAAAAAAAAAACACATAAATATTCCAATTTATAAATGTGCACTAGCCAGCCCTTAATACCAGATGTTAGCCGAGGAAATGTAGAGGATAAATTCCCATAGCAGAGCTAGCCACTCACCCCACCCAAAAAAATTCAGTTTCACACAAGCACTAGCCAGCCTTTAAAATAATATGAAAAGGACAAAGCTACTGCCATCCCCTAATATCATAAATATTCAGATTTATTCTTAAAAATGCACCTTAAGGGTGGAATTTAAACTGACCAAGTGAAAAGGACAAGTTACATTCATCCACAGCACAGCTGGCCAGCCGTCTTCCCCAAAAAAGGATAAAAATATTCTAATTTATTAACACAAATATTCATCTGCCAACCTTAATGGCAGAATTTAAGCTGAGCAAGTGAAAGGGCAAATTACTTTAATCCACAACCTAGCTGGCAATCCCCAACCATAACAAAACAAAAAGAGGGCAGAAGAGTACAATGAAAAATATCCAGTTTCAAAATATTTAAACAAATGCGCACACACGCACCATTCCCCCTTCCCCCCAAGAATAAGAAAGAAATCTGGTTATAGTCTCATTAAAAAATGCTTACCTTCAGTTTGGTAGTCCACAGTCACAAGGTTGATTCACTTGCTGTGATTAATCCAGTTTACCAGTTTCAGTTAAAAGAAAAATCGCTTCCACTGCACAACTCTCTACTACATTGTACTACTGTACAATTAGAAGGGTGCTGTTAATTTTAAAAATAAACTGCAGTTCTCTCCAGTCTTGCCTGTAGTTCCTTTTAAGTTCATAGGATCATAGGATTATAGGAGGTTACTAGGCTAGTGACCAAAAGATCATTTTAAGCCTAGTCATTTCAACCCAATGTAATATCGTAGAGGTACTAGTCAATACCCAAGATTGCATTTAGTGATGACTGCCCCTGTATAGGAGGGTTGTGGGCACTATCCTGATAAGAATTTATGGTGCCCCATCCATTCATCCAGGTTCCCCTTGAACAGTGTCATAGAGGTGCTCTGTTTCACATGAACTGGTGGCCTGCTCCAAAGACGTGGCAGTCACTGGGAGAATAATCTGTCCCTCCAGCATGTCCTCTTTAAGTTGCAGGCCATATTTAAGTCCCTGGAATGGGTACCCCCTAAGCCCATTTGATTTACAGATGGGCAGTAAGTTCATTAGGTTTGGGTCTCGGTTTGCTCTGTAGGCCAGGCATGTCTCCCCTAAGAAGGCTATATGATATTGGAGATAGTGACAGGGATTTTAGTCGGTCCATGTAAGGCACATGCTGGAGGCTCTTGATCTTCTTTGTTAAAAACCTCTGAGGTCTCTCTAATTGCTGTAGATGCTTAGTATGGTACACACCAAATGGGACATTATACTCAATTATGTGCCGGATATGTGCTGAGTAGATGGAGGTAATAACTTTTTTTCCTCTTGAGGCAATGCCTTTACTAATAAAGTGAGCTACATGGAAAGCTCTCCTTACAATGGTACACATGTGGTGGTTGAAGTTAAGGTTATGGCCAACCTGTGGTCCCAGGTCCCTTACTACTTCATGAGTACTTAGGTTATTGCTACTAATTTGATAGTGTGAAGGGACATTGTTTGTGCTGAAGCCAATGATGATGCATTTCTTTGCATTCAGTTTGAGACCATGACTAATACACCAGTCATTGGTCTGCGTGAGACCATCCTGGAGTATATTGACATCATTTGGGGATTCAATTATTGCACCTAGTTTGCAGTCATCTGCAGACTTGGTTAGTCACAACCCTTTATTTTTTTTCCTGAACTTCTGAGAAGCCTATACCAAACAGTAGGAGGCTCAGTACTGACACCTGTGGCACCCCACTGGTAACAGGTCTGCTGGTTGATGTGGAGTCACCCACTTTGATAGTGTGTGTCCAGTTTTGTGAGCCATTTGGCAACCCATTTTACAACACAGAGGTTTACATTCAGTTTGCTGAGTTTATTAGTAATGCCTGAATGTGGGATTTTGTCAAAAGCCTTTGCCAAGTCAAGGTATGCTGTGCACAGATTTGCCCTCATCAATGGCCTTGGTCACACTGTCAAAGAAATCCACCAAATTTAACAGGCAGGATCTGCCCTTCATGAAGCCAAATTGGGAAGGATCCAGAGTTTGGAGGTCACCTATGCCTTTATTTATGAGATCCATTATGATACATTCCATGGCCTTGCAGATGAGGCTGGTCAGACGTATGGGTCTGTAATTCCCTGGTAATGTTGCTAGGTCACCTTTGTGGAGGGGAATAACTGTAGCTGTTCTCCATTCTGCAGGAACAAAGCCTGTGGTTAGTCTATGATTGAACAGAGTACTTAGTGGTGATGCTAGTTCATGTTTTACCCTGTTTAGTAGACAACCTGGGTTACCATTTTCTCCCATAGAGATCATGTTCTTTGCCTTGGACAGGGCTTTGAAGAGATGCTCATCAGATATGTATGGTGGGGGGAGTTTGGGGGAGGGTTTGTTGTAAGTTAGGAGGGGATAAGGGAGTGAAATGTTTGCCAAACCTATCTGCTAACAGGTTCATTATCTCTGTGGGGTCAGTGTGTGTGAAACCATTGGCCACCAGTTATGCACATGCTTGGATCCTACCCTTAAAGGTTATGTGCATAGCTGTAAAAGGCCTTATGGTTATCATTGGCAGTATTTGCTAGGTTTCTGTCAAAGGAGCTCTTGGAGGATTTGGCAAGATGACTTATTTGCCTGTTAACCCTGAGGAGGGTACATTTCCATTGTTGAGTCCTTGTCTTTGTTTTTATGACAGCAACGTTTTGCATTTATTGTAGAGTTTGTTCAGCTTGAACTCCACCATGGCAGCTTGAATTTGCTTGGGGCTCTGGCTATCTGGTGCAGCCAAGTTTAAACACTTATGCAAGTGATTGTACAGTACTTTAGTGTAATCTTCGGCATAGTCACCACTTTCAGCTTGGGTTGTGGTTTGGAATGCATTTATACCCTCACCTAGGAGGGTATAGTTTGCCTTGATGAAGTTTTCCAGTCTAATTTCACCCTTTTTGAATTCTGGTTTTAGTGTCAGTTCAAATGTGACTGATTTGTGGTCAGTTTTAACTAATGAGGGGTCCAACAGTTGCAACAGTGCACCTTTTTGACATGTTGAGGAGCAGATGTAGAATGTTTGTTCCTCTTGCTGGGGTATGGACAATTTGCTCCAGGGCATTTGAATTCACAAAGTCAAGGAACTTTTGTGCTAGCAAGTTTGGGCTAGAGTAGGTTTCCCAGTTGATGGTGGGATAATTGAAATCCCCCAAAACAAATGTATTCGGTAAAATTTGGATTGTCTTCACTTTGGTTAAGTAGTTTAGTGGGGGGGGACCTATAACTAGCTTGAATGGGGGTCTTACCCACCATAACCTGGACCTGGAGAAACTCTATGGAGTTGTCCAGTCTAACTAGACGTGAGGTGAATTTATCTCTAATATAGATTGAAATACTGCCTCCTTTGGTTTTCACACATTTATTTTGCAGTCTAAAGGTGTGGAAGGCATTGTAGCCTTGCAGGGCCGGGTGCACTCTGAGGCCTTAAATCAGGTTTCTGTGGCTGCCACACATCTACATCTTCTAGTGATAAAAGTGCTTCCAGGGAGTGCACTTTTTTGGTTTAAGCTCCTAGCATTCAGCAGCATAACCCTTATTTTGTTATGATTAATTCATTTCATATCAGTAATATATAAATCCTTTACCACTTTTCATGCAGACACATGAAAGCACACAAGAGAAAGAAACAGAACATTTACTTCAGAGCCAGATCTTGGCCAAATGGGGTCCTAGGCAGGGTAATGGATGCCTCCTGCCCAACATACACACAGCATCCCCACTCCCATGCAGTCATTCCAGTATTCAACCACTTAGCTATTTCTCCCAAGTTGCCATAAACACTGTGCAAACCTCAGTGTGCATACTATTTTCTTCTTTATTTCTAGAATAATTACAGATATTTAGGTTTAATTTAAAACTTTTATTTCAAATTTTATAGCACAAATACTGACAAACATTTTCTAAAAAATACAGTCTCACAATGTAAACAGACATTAACAGTAAACTTCTTTGCCCTTGAAACTCACATTCATTGAAATGGCATAGAAACCCACTGTGAAGATTAGGCAGAGATGGGTGAAGGCTGCCAGCCTAGTCAAATAGAATTTCATACATTATTCTGGCATTTGTAAATATAAATGTAAAATACAGGCTTGTTTCTTAAATGTAAAGAAATGTTGTTTCAACAATGTGACAACATTGCCCTCTGCTGTAAAGAAAACTAAGTCAAGCATTTCACATCTGTTCTTTGAAATTAAAATTATATCTTGTATATCCTTTGATCTGTAGAGCTTGGAGTCAGCCTGACTGGGCTAGCATATTCTTTCTATTGTTTTAACTTAAGGAATAATTACTAGAGTGTACATGTGAAATTTCTTTTATTGTTGTAGCTTCCTGAGCAGGTGTTGGCTTGCTAAATAATGTAGCCTGTTGGCCTGGGAACCCCAGGCTATGTGTCAAAGAAATGATGTAATGGGAAATAAATGAGGATGATGTAATCTGGGAGGGCCCAGCAGAAATGTTTTAGTGATTTTAAAAACTATTTCTCAAAGAGAGACTATAAGCATTTTGATCTTGGACATCTAACTCAGCACTGCCTATGCTCTTAAGTAAGTTATCTTAGAAGTGTGTTTTCTTGTAGCAATAGCTAGGAAATTAGAAAAGATTAGACTAACCCCAGGATTCATGAAGCTTGCGCCAGGTGCAGGTGTAGCGTCGACGATCTAACACCAAATATGGCCGCCGAGCGATTCAGGTACGAGCTGTTTCCATGTGCACTACCTGCGAACGCCACGCCCACACAGCTCCCAGCACATGTATGCTAATCAACCTATGTGCAGCAGCGTAGCATGCAAATGAAGGTATATAGTGATTCAGGAAGTGGTGCAGGCATAGTGTAAGCATGCAGAAATGTAAACCGAAAAAAACAGTTTACAGTTTTCAAACATAAAATCGGAGCCATGACAGCGGACCAAACTCAGGTATTATACTGTTAATATATACCAATGGCTAAATACATAGCCATTGGCATAAAGCAACATGCACAAAATATGAAAAAGAACATTTAATATTACACCCACACTAACGTGAAGTTAAAGCGCAGGGCATCGGTGCGCAAAGGTGATGGCAAGGAATATACAAAAATATCTAATAAAACTGCAATGAAAAACATATTACAATTTCTCCATAATAGTCAATGGCAGGCATGCTACACCATACTCATGGCACAAGGGTTGCTAAGGGGCAGTGACAGTGTTATGCGCAGTAGCTAGGAATTAGTAGGCAATGCCATGCAAATGAGAGGAGTAATACTGAATTGCAGATTTCCCGCTGGTGTAAGGATGCACAAAACAGCGTAGCATTATAACACTGAGGTGAGCCCTTGAGATAAAAATGACATCAAGAGAGGGGTGTGTCACCATTGCTGTAAGCACATTGGAGCATTGCTAACCCAGTTTGCCTGTTGCTAAGCAAAGCTGCAGGATAGGGGTGTATTGAAGTAGCCATAGCTTGGTTTAGCTGAGAGCACACAAGGTAAATGAATGTGCATGTGAAAGTGGATGAAAACGCGCTGTAAACCCAGTAAATGGCTGTGTGCGGCGTGCACCACAGCTGAAACAGAAAGGATACGGAAAGACAATAAGGAAATGCTGCAGCATGGAAATAGGAGTACAAATGAGTAATTAACACCTAGGAACCCACAGTGGGCCATTGACAACAGCTAACAAGGCTGCTAGCAGCTACCTGCAGAACAGGAAAGGGGAGGTGCCGTACTGCAAAGAAAACAGAACTGTTACAGCAGAACAAAGCAAACTTGCAGTAGAACAGCTACAAAACACATTTTGCAACACATTTCTGGGTAGGGAAAGTACAAAACAAGAAAGCCAGCAGCTGGATGCATGCCGGTCAATGGGAGGGGATTCGGGTTGAAAAGTGAAATAAAGGGCAACAGATTATTCATGGCAGGCAAGCATAATTTAACACCAAAGGCCCCACAATTGCAGTACTCGCTGTAAAACCCATAATTAAGATACCCTGCAGCTGGATTTGCACATACACACCCAATGACATCAGCAGCATCCAAAGTACAATAGTATAAAGTGTGAAAGCACCTCACACACACTTGTGTATTCCCAAACACTCTGCACCATCGGTGTAAACAGATGGGGAACTTTTAAAATATACATGGTAGGGGCTGCCATAGCTTTGATTCATCAGCATGTGTTGGAGACTAAAGGTGGTGTGAAGGATGATGCTGACAGCCACCTCAGGCACCGGCAGAGGAGAAGAGTGTTCAGACCAAGGGTAACTTACCAGGGGCTAAATGATCTGGAGATAGTAGAGTATTACAGGGTGAACAGGGACACCATACAGCAACTTGTTGAGCTGTGCTGGCCACTCCTCAGAGTGAGAAATAACAGAGGGGAACCCATCCCATTGGACACGAAGGTATGTGTAAGCTTGAGAATACTAGCTACAGGTACCTTCCAAAAGCCAACTGGGGATATCCTGGGGGTCTCACAGGCATCAGCATCCAGGGTACTCCACCAGTTCCTGGATGCCATGTTACCACATGCCAATGAGCACATATACTTTCCCCGAATGCAGGAGGAGTTGGCCAGCAATATGCATCTCTTCCACCATGTGGCAGAATACCCAGAGGTACTGGGTGCAATAGACTGCACGCACATACATATCAAGTCACCACTCAGTGAGCAGGGTAGGCACTACAGAAACCACAAGGGATACCCCTCCATCAACTGCCAGGTTGTGTGCAATGCCCAGGACATTATCATGGATGTGTGGGCTGGCAGCCCTGGAAGCTATCACGACTCCCACATCCGGCATGCCTCACAGCTGTATCAGGTATTTGCCAGGGGGGACATCCCATATGGCTACCTGGTGGGGGATGCTGGCTATGCGCTGGAACCGTGGATGATGACTCCCATCAGAAATGCACACACCCATCCAAGAATGCAATAATGAGGCACACACACAAACTAGAATCATCATAGAGCATGTGTTTGGGATGCTGAAATCACGGTTTTGTTGTTTGGACATATCTGGTGGAGCCTTGCAGTACTCTCCAGGCATGTGTGCCCACATCTTCATAGTATGTGCCATGCTACACAGTATGATCCTGCAGAAACAGCTGCAGCAGAGACAGAATGGTGAAGGCCCTCACAGCCCATCACCATTGCCAAGGGTCCAGCCCCAGTAGGCAGATGGAGGCGTGCCCAGTATGCCCATGCCTTGGCAAAGAGGGAATGTATAGCACACACACTGACAGTGTAGGCACCTATGGACTGACACCCTTCTCCACCTGCACACATAGTAAACATGGATGGCACACACACACAAGACCACCTGTAAATTGTCATGTATAGGTGGTCTACTGTGTGCATCCTACAGAGGCAGCCCTCAACTTTTGCACACACAACCGCTATTGGCACAAGGTAAGTCAACACCTGAACAGTAAATTAAGCTATCAGCATGTGCTGATACTGTATGTATAGGTTTATAGGTACATAGGTAGGTATTTGGCTAATTGCCCAAAGTCATTCATACACCTAGCCAAAATGTGTCAGCTGTCGCCACCCCATTGATTAACTAACTGTCCCTATGTGGAGCAGAGCCAATTGCAGGATCCCTAGTGTATACCCACTGTTCCCCATCCAGTCTGCAAGGTGTCTCTTTAGTGTTAGTGAGGGGCTCTGTATAATGTAATCAGGGATGTAGTTCCAAAGCATGGGAGTACCTGTGACAGGAATCTGTCACACCAGCATCTTCCAGTTATGGTTGTGGCAAAGTTTAGCTCATTACAGTGTGTGGCTCACTGTGACAAGGATTCCCATAGGTGGAGCATATCCATTAAGCCTGACTTGGACATGGCTTTGTTGGGCAGCAAAGATCATCTCTGAGTAAACGAGATGCCACTGAGTAATGCAAGAGTTCATGTAGTCTGGCAGTATAGGACACATGTCTGAGGCCATTAATGATCTTGGCGAGATATGTTCATGGATCCTCCAGCTGTCGGATGTCTCTTCTGAGGTACATCCCAAATGGGTTATCATACTTGATGATGGGATTGATGAGTGATCAGTAAAGGGGCACAATAATCTCGGTATATCTAGATGTGAACCCTTAAATAATCAGATGGCCTACATAGATGGATGGCCTAAGTACTTTGGAGATATGATTGGCAAAGGAGAGATCACTATCTGATGTAGTCCCCACATACCCATTACCTCACCTGTATTAAAGTGGCTGTCACTCATGTGTTAATATGTGGGTGTTTAGTTTTCCCAACATGGAATCATGCTGTTTGTGGCCTTTAGCTGGAGGCCATGACTGTGACATCCTGTGTTGGTCTATGTGAGGCCCCTTGAAGGATGTCTGTGACAGCTGGACTGTCAGTTATGGCCACTAGTTTTCAGTAATCGCCAAACACAGTCTGCTGTAGTCCACCTGTGTTTGCCTGCACCTCTGAGAAGTATATGGCAAACAGTAGTGGTCCCAGGACTGAGTCCTGTGGGACACCAGTTGTGACTGGTTAAGAGTTGGACCTTTAGGCTGCTAGGCTTACCATGTGGGTTCTGTTTGTAAGCCTGTTGGCAACCCAACCTGTGATGTATGGGTGTATGTACTGGCTGTTGAGTTTATAAACAATACCTGAGTGGGGAATGGTGTCATAAACCTTAGCGAGGTCCAGGTAGTATGTGTGAACTACCACACCCCACACCTAAAGTCTAGGTGACTGTAAGACATCAAACAGGTTCAGTAGGCATGATCTGCACTCGTCAAGCAGACCTGGGTTGGGTCGAGTGTCTGGAGGTTCCCAATGTCTCTGTTAATAAGTTCCATGATGATGATGATGTGCTCCATAGCCTTGTAGGCCAGGCTAGTCAGGCTTATAGGGCAATAGTTTCCGGGGTCCGTTGTGACACCACCTTTGTGGAGTGGGATCACTGTTGCAGTGCGCCACTCTGTGGGTATGTAGCCTGTAGAGAGTCTGTGTTTGAACAGTGTGTTTAGGTGAGAGGTTAGTTCATTTGGAGCTCATGTAAGACACAGCCTGGGGCACTGTCCAGTCCCATTGAGGCTGTATTTGTGGCTTTGGATAGTGCTGTTTTATCCTGTGTGTCAGTGATTGCTGGGGCCGTATATTCTTCTGGTATGGTTAAGGTTCATTTAGGGGTTGAGAGGGGTGTGAAGTTTGCATAGAACATGTCTGCCAAAATGCTGGCAAAATCAGTCGGTTCAGTGTATTTTGTACCAGCCTGCACCAACTCTGAGCAGATCTGAAAGTTCCCACTTATGTTCTTGACATAGCTAAAGAACGCTTTGTGATTGTCTGTAGGGTCCTTGGGAAATTGTCTTTTGAAGCCAGCCTTGGATGATTTCATGAGAAATCTTAGTTTCTTGCTGATACTGATCAGGGATGTCTGTCATTCTAGGGATTTCGCTCTTATCTGTACTAGTTACCTCCTACTATTGTAGAGCCGGTGTATGGCAGGGGTCCACCAGACCAGTTTCCTGTTCTTGGAGGAGTGAGTCTAGGTTAGACTTGGGATAGCACGATCCATGCATTCCTGCAGATGATCATAGATTGCCTTTGTATAGGTTTCAGAATCTTGGACAGCATTGTCCATTGGCGTGGGGGCTGTGAACTGTTCCACCTCAGGCATAAGCAATGTGAAGTCTGCTTTGGAAAAGATTTCCATGGTGGTTTCCTTGTTTGGGGTTGTGGGTGGAATGTGAATATCCAAAGTGATTAGTCTATGGTCTGATCTAACCAGGGAGGGGTTGACGGGTATGGAACACCGGTCGCCCATGTTGGTGATGTTGTTCCCTCTGGTGGGGGTGTAGACCAGTTGTTCCAGGGCAATAGAGTTGAGAAATTCTAGGAAGCGCTGGGCAAGGGAGTTAGTACTCGAGTAGTTCTTTCAGTTAATGTTTGGGTAGTTGACATCACCAAGTATTAGGGTGTTTGGTAGGACCCGCATATTTCCCACTGTCCCCAGAAATGTGGAATGTGGGTCCTGGGTCATGGAGGGTGATCTGTAGCAAGCTACAATTTGGATTGCAGTTTTGCCCATTGTCACTTGCACTTGGATGATCTCTGATGCATCGTGCTGCGCCACTAACCTGGAGGTGTGAGTATCCTTGATGAATATGGATACACCCCCACCTTTTGTGTTCTGGTCTGGGTTCTGTGGCCGAAACATGTGGTATGAGTTATAGCCTGGTGGTGCTGGGGTGCTCTCTAGAGCCTTAAACCGGGTGTCTGCTATTGCACAGATATCGATGTTCTCCATACTGAGGAGTGCCTCGAGTGTGTGCAATGTGAGGTTTAGACTTCTGGCACTGAGTAGCAATACCCTCAGTTTCTGGTTACATGTGCTATGTACAGTGGTGAGTTTTGTCTTATGAGCCTTGCCTAAAAGTTCACCTTGCCTAATATCCACATCTCTACTATTGTTTCCAATCAATGACAGCTATGCATATGTACATGTTCTGCAAATGTGTACTGACCCTTGTTACAGGGCTGTGCCAAATGGCTATGTGCACACCTACATAGAGGGGATATTGACAGTAGAGACATACTGGTTGTACGTGTAGATTTGTGTAGCCTAACCTCTCATTGCCAGACTAACAGCTGCTTGGAAATATATTGACAGTACTGGTAATGAAACAGGGTGCATATCATCTTTAACTCCAGTGTGACATCTGCAGTAGACATGTAAGATGTAGGAAACTGCTGCCCATGTGTAATAGCAGCTTCATAGGTGATGGCGTACACTATCTGATTATATCCTGATCATGTCGATAGTGGCAGCAGAGTCTATTGATATCTGACTCTGTGTGGGTAGTGGGTGTCTGTGCCCAACAGAGGTCATGGTTCTGCTGGGTATGTGAGTTTATACCCAGACAAGGATACAGCCCTGTTCAAACTTGCATCATCTGTCATCAACTATCAGGATGTGATGTGGCCCTCAGAGGGGGAATGCTACTAAAGGTAGCTACCATGTTCCTGTAATAGCTAGTGTTGCTAAGTCCATAACTCAAATATTTACATGTGAGCATCACTGTCTAAAACATCTTCATAAGCAGTAAGTATACTAAATACAGTACGTGGTACTTGTAGTACTGAATGCTCATACAGGCATGTCCACTGCTCAGCTACTGGTGTTAACTAATGTCAGCTGTGTGTATGTGGCCATCCTTGGGGAATGCAATCTCTATGCAATGTACACTGCCAAACCCACCTAACACCGCACCCCACACATTGTCTGGGATGCAGCTACAGGGGTGATCTTGGAGGCAGTATATACTACACCCATGACTGGACTAGTCAGTCAAGAGGTGTAGGTTAACACATGCATCTCATCACCACAACCAACACATACCCTTACCAGAACACAGTAAGGACACACACACATTCCACCAGATATCACACACATCCACAGAGGCCTCTAAGTATCTGGCCAAGCAAGAGGCCTCCCAAGTTGGAATAGGCAGACAACAGAATACAAAGATTGTATGACATAGTTTGCATAATTGTGTCACACCTCAGAACATGTGGCCGGAAACATGGCCAACAGTACTCATTTGTGAATGCAAACCCTATCACTATGTTACACACCAAGCTATATGAGGGCAAACATACTGTCAACTGCCTGTCTTCCATGATTAGCCACATACCCATACACTCCGACCACCTTTAGAACTATAGATACGTCAATGGCATATGCTATGTTGTTGTGCAGGACCTGTGATGCAGTAGCCTGGACTGCATGGAAATACATGTAGGAACTGTCAGGTCATGTAGCCCATGCAGGTATGTCCCAAGGGCTCGGTAGCATTCTGCCAGTGGCCAGAATGATGCAGCAGTACAGGGACAAGGATTGTATCTCACAATTGTGACATTTACTGGTGTAATTCAAAGAGTATCCAGCATCTCTCTGGCTGGGATAACATGGTTTATAGACCATGATGCTTTGCCAGACAGGGTCTGCACCTGTCACCCCTGAGAATCTGGATACTGGCAACAGCCCATGCATCCCCTATAGTACCCTCATCATGCCAGGTTCAAGTGAAAGTCCACTGGTGCACCATGGACAGCCAAGAAATTAACTGTGGGTCTTGCTACTCAATGATACAAATCAGGTACTCAATATGGACTCACAGCAATCTGAAACATGGAGAACATATCTGTGCAGTGATTGATATATGGTTCAATGCTTTGGAGAGCACCCCTGCATGACCATGTTATAACACATAAATCACGTCTTGGCCAACATCCTTTATTGGAACAAATGGGTGACAGGTGTGTCCAATCTCCTGAGGGATATGTACACCCCCACACAAGTTGCACTTGCACAACGTAAGATGCATTATGCTGAGCAACTACCTTTGTGCCTAAGTGTAATCCAAATTGTACCTTGTGATAGATCATCCACCATGCCTCAGAAATCCCAACTGTCATTGTGCTGTAATGGGGAATACCAGTTGTGAGACAGGACACCATAATCATGGCCACTCAGCTATCCCATTATGAACCGGGAAGACTCATCATGTACCAATACATGTGCTCAATGCATGTTGGATGTCATCAACACCAATGACCTGGATCACCATAGTCACACCAACAGGGCTAACAGTATGCCACACATGGTCAGTCTCCAAAGCCAATGTTATGCTCCTTAAGAGTGAAGTGGTGACTATCACGGCACCCATGCAGATGTACTATGCATGCGCAAATGCTGAGTCCTACACAAATGCACTTTAGGCACTCACATATGTGCAGTGATCATGCCATTGAAACAGAAACAGGATTCAAACAAACACAACCATGAAGGCAAACCAGTAGTACCCTGCATTAAACTGTACCACAGAAGGTAGTAACTGTTGCAAGGGTCAACACACATGAGTGGAAGTTGATCCATGGTCAGCCTCAGTAAGAAGCAGATACACCATATAATGCCACACAATGCTACTGTGAAACTACTCATGCACATATTATGAGGCCAAACACAGAGGATTCCATAGCTGTGTCATGAAACATAATGGCAACAACAAGACCTGCTGTGTTTCACAGCACTATGGCATGAGAGGTACTGCACCTATGGAATAGCACCTGTTCAGCCAGATAGAGTCTTGGATAACATAAATACACTGCCCCCCAACAGGTACACATTCATATATCCATGTACACTACAGAGCCCCTGTAATAACAACTATGCAGGTACAAGCCGTACTCTCTAATGCCATATATACAGGCTGCATGGGACCTGTCCACATTCCAGGTTATATCCTACACAAATGTCAAACAATCTGCTCCCCACATAAACATCTCGTACAATCATAGCTTCATGTCAGGCTGTGTACACACTCAGTGGTGCACAGTAACAGTCATCTGTTAATGCTGTCAATATCTGAGGGACCCTGGTATGTATACAGCTGACCTGGTTACAAACAGTGGTATCATTGCATTGCATAACACATAATGTAACTCTGTCAGTACATGGGTACTCTGCACAGTTGTTGTAGGGCTAGGTACAGTTCACCAGTCAAAGGTTACTTGGTGTTATTCCATTGCATGTCATACCACATGTATGGATGTGTGTTGGTGGTCTGAGGACATGGTGGTGTCTGAGGATTACATCCTAGAATGCAGCTTTTGACACTGTGACCTGCACCTGGCTCATCTGTGATGATATATGTTGGAGTACTGGTCTGTACATGTGAATAGCCATTATGAATGCGGGGACACCACCACCTGGAGTGGTCCATACCAGTAGTTATAGCCCACATGTCTGGTTCTGAGTTATATGGTAGTAGTGCTATTGTGCAAAATAGAGTTGTCAGCCAGGTGTTCCTCACTGCACAGATGTCAGTATTTCCCATTGTAGGTTCAACAGTGAGCAGCTGTGATTACGACAGCAACACATCTAGCGCTGGTTAGCATAAGCATACAATGCAATTGTCTTCTAGGTGTCAGAGTGTTATCCTGTGTTTAAGTCATTTGCCTTGGAATGACACTATATGGGCAAATGCGAACGAGGTATTATCAACACTCCCTTGAATCATGGATGCATGTGGTCTGTGACAAAAGCTTGTCTTCTGTCAGTCATGTCATCCCAGACTGACAGACACTGGACAACCACGTCTGGACATTGGCTCATTGTGTTGTTCAAGCAGTTGCCATTCCTAGCATGAAATCACTGTGAATGGTAGTATTGTGCTTGTTATAGACTGATACATCTATGGTGTCGGACAGCAGCAGGTGTTGTGTAGATGACCAGTGTCAGATACATGTAGTGCAGCGTTCCTGCTACCAATGACAACTAATAACACCGGAGACCATTACACCATGTTCTGTACGTCTAACTGTATGAGCATGGCCACTGTGGCCTTCTTTGTTTAGAATCAGAGTGCATCCTACACGGCCCTGTGCTACTAAGTGTACGAGCATGCCCAGGATAACCTTCTGTATTTGGACTCATAGTGCATTCCAAACAGCCCTGTGCTACTAAGTGTGTGAGCATGCCCACTGACACCTTGTGTATGTTATGTGCTACTATGTGTATGAGCATGGCGATTGTAACCCTGTATACTGATAGTAGTCGTCCATTCCACAGAAGGGCATACTCCTGTTCGGGATGAACTCCTACATTAAACGCACAGGTTCACAGCTATGTACATCATAACTGCAGGCATCCCTGTTGATATCCACAATCCTAGAAAGTCATGATGACAACTCATAACTGCGTAGTACTGTAATAGTGATCTGTAGATAGGCAGGTGTTCTGATCCCATCACTGGTGTGTGTCAGTCTGCTGGTGGACAAAACAATGCTTCTTAGAGTACTCACATTTCGTATGATTCCTATGCTCAACTTTGGCAAGGCTGATGATGTCACCCACCTAGGAATACTTCTCTGGGATTGCTTTGATCCAGTAATCTCGATAGCATGTTCTGTAACTGCATAATACTGTAGTGTAATAAAGTAGTTAGGTCGGTGTTCTAATCCCAGACATGCTGAGTGTATGTGTGTCCATCTGCCAGTGGACAGAACAATGCTTTTTAGAGTACTCACACTCCGTACGATTCCTATACTCAACTTTGGCAAGGCTGATGATGTCACCCACCTAGGAATACTCCACTGGGATTAATGTGACCCAATAATCTCAATAACACGTCCTGTAACTGTGTATTGCTGTTGTGTGATAAAATAGTTAGGTCAGTGTTCTAATCCCAAACATGCTGTGTGTGTCCATCTGCCAGTGGACAGAACAATGCTTTTTAGAGTACTCACACTTCGTACGATTCCTGTACTCAACTTTGGCAAGGCTGATGATGTCACCCACCTAGGAATACTCCTCTGGGATTGATGTGACCTGGTAGTCTCGATAGCACGTCCTGTAAGTGCTGTAGTGTGATAAAGTGGTTAGATCAGTGTTCTAATCCCAAACATGCAGAGTGTGTGTGTGTGTGCATTGGTTTGCCAGTGGACAGAACAATGCTTTTTAGAGTACTCACACTCTGTATGATTCCTATACTCAACTTTAGCAAGGCTGATGATGTCACCCACCTAGGAATACTCCTCTGGGATTACTGTGATCTAGTAATCTTGATAGTGTGTTCTGTAACTGCGTAATGCTGTAGTGTGATAAAATAATCAGGTAGGTGTTCTATTTCAAGGTATATCAGGTGTGTTTGTTTGTCAGTCATATCTGATGTGTTGGTGGCTGTGAGTAACTAGCCACTGGATGTGTTGAGGAGCATATTTTGTTGTTTTCCTATATAGTGGCCATAAATGTCACAATCAGCCAAGAGACTGGGTTGGCAAGACATACACATACATTTGGCAATAGGCCTGTTGAGTAATGTCAGCAACCCTAATATTACCTTGAATACAGTCTGAACCCGTGTGTCACACAGAAACACACTTGCCTTGAAATTAACACCAGTACATAATTCAGGAGTCGCTGGTGGTTTCCTTTTCATTCTTGTCTAATGCTTTGGTGTCACGAGGTTTGTTCTTGAGATATATATATACTATATCGATGTATGTGTGTGTGTATATATATATATATATATATATATATATATATATATATATATATATGGACATTAACACAAATACATCTAGCCGGATGATATGTACATGATAACATCTGATGTATGTATATCTGCCATGACTTAGTGGTAAAGCACATCATCTGTGATGTGCAGGGACCTGGTTTTGAGCCTTGCCGAGGCCAGTTGTTTGTTGCTGGGCAGAGCAAGGGCAGATGAATAGGGTGTGAGTAAGGTGCTTTTAAGCAGTTGTGTGCAGGTTTGCAGGATGGTAAGCAGTAATTAGTTTTGAGGAGGCTCAGTATGAGTCATGTAACTATGCATTAGCAGGCAATCCTATGCAAATAAGGTAAAGGATAGTGAATCCCGGTTAGGCAGGTTTCAAGAGTGTATGTATAGATAGCCGGGTGCAGGACTCGGATATCGGTGACATCTTGGGGGAGGGTGTCAGGCATACTGTACATGGATTGGAGCCCTGTGGCTTGGGATTGTTCCTAGCTTAGCACGGCTAAGCTAGGGGTGTGTCTATACCTGCCTAGTGCAACTGGGAGGGACAATAGTAGTAGGAGAGTAATCAAGGTGAACTAGCTGAGCTGACAGGTGATATGTATCAGAATCAGCCGATTACAGGGGCAGCAGACCAGCCCAGCCCAGAACACTACTATAAACTAAGCAAACTCCTTCCCCTCTAGTTTGTCCACACTCTACACCACCGGTGTATACATAAGGGGAAATTTTAACAAACAAACCTACAAAATGAGAAAAGCTGCAGCAGGCAACATAGACCAACATGTGCAAGAGGCTGAGGGTGGTGAAGATGTGAATGCTGCCAAACAACCCTCAGTGAGGAGACAGAGAAGAGTGTACAGACTCAGGGTAACCTACCAGGGGCTACATAAGCTGGAGATAGTGGAGCACTATATGGTGGACAGAGACCTCCTACAGCAGATTGTTGAGCTGTGCTGGCCACACCTGACACATCAAACAGGCCGAGGGGAACCCATCCCAGTGGATACCAAGGTATGTGTAGGCCTAGGTATACTAGCCACAGGTACCTCCCAAAGCATAACTGGGGATATCATGGGGATTTCACAAGCATCAGCTTCCAGAGTATTCCAGCAGTTCCTGGATGCCATGTCAGCACATGCCAGTGAGCACATATATTTCCTCAACACACGTGAGGTGTGGACCAGCAATATGCGTGTCTTCCACCAAATAGCAGACTACCCTGGGGTAGTAGGTGCTATAGCCTGCACGCACTTATGCGTCAAAGCACCACCTGGTGAGCAGGGTAGGGCCTACATCAACCGCAGGGGCATCATCTCCATACTGCCAGGTCGTATGCAATGCCACGGGCATTATAATGAATATGTGTGTGCTGGCTGCACTGGAAGCTATGACGATTCAGAAATATGGCATCTGACACAGCTGTACCACAGCTTTGCCAATATGGACATCCCCTATGGTCACCTAGTGGGGGATGCTGGGTACCCACTGGAGCTGTGGCTGATGACACCCATCAGAAATGCACACACACCTGAAAAACAATGCCATAATGAGGCACACGCCCAGGCCAGACTTATAATAGAGCATGTGTTTGGGATGCTCAGGTCACAGTTCCAGTGTCTGGAGACATCTGGTGGAGCCTTACAGTATTCACCAGCTACATGCACCCAAATTGTTATGGTATGTGCTATGCTACACAATATGATCCTGCGGAAACAGCTGCAGCAGGAACAGCATGGGGCAGGGCCACACAGCCCCCCACCAATGCCAAGGCCTGTACAGGCACAGAGTGAGTCAGAGGTGGAACAACCTGAGCCTGACCCAGTAGGCGGAAGGAGGCATGCCCAGTATGACCTGGCCTTGGCAAAGAGGCAATGCATAGCATATGCACTGACACAGTAGGGATCCAGGGAATGTCACCCTCTCTGACTTGCACAGACAGTAAGAGGGATGCCAAACATGACACTACCTGTGCTCAGCCATGTATAGGGAGTGTACTATGTGCATCTGATATAGGCAGCCCTCCAGCCCCATCCTCAAGTCTGGCACACCCTCAAGATAAGTCAGTCAACCTACCAATTGCCAAATGTAGTAGAATGTGTTGGTACCTGTAGCTATGGTATGGATGTGAGCATGCAAGGGAATTGAGTGGCCGAATGTTAAGACAGCAGACAGTAGACACCCATAGTGGCACCATGACATCTGTAACACATACTGGAGTCACCATAGTAGCCAGTGCTACACAGGGTGAGAAAACCCACAGCAGGTAATGGGCTGAGCATCATGTGTGTCCATAAGACCCACGCAAGTCTCAACCAGCTGAACAGGTATAGACCAACACAAACAAATGCTGTACTATGGCCTCTGAATGTGCCCTAAGGGTAACCCCTCCCACAGAGACAGACTACAGCAGGCCAGGCAGTTGGATGTAGGTTGTGAAGGCTAGGAAGTCAGAAACTAATATGTTGGTAATTAAAGCTAAGATCTGTAGTACACTGGTATGCCTCTAGCCAGCAGAATGGGTAAGAATACACACTGAAATGGAGTGCCTGACATACCAGTACAGTACTAGCAAATGTGCACAAGTCTCAGGTGTGCCCCACATCCAATGTACACTTATAGCAACAGTCAGGTGTGTGCCCCCCCCCGCTCCTGTGTAGGAATGTAGATACAGTCAGGTGTCCCCCCCACCGCTATGCAGAAATGTAGCAACAGTCAATGCCACATGACTGATGGATTCCCTGCAGACACAGCATGCTACCTGTTAGTGTACAACACAAAGGTCAGCACCACAGTACAAACTACCTGGACATGTAACACATGCGATACAGATGGCCATACTGGGCATGCGCACACACGTGAAGGTATGAATGCAATGTCAGTCGACAACATACTGAATGGTCATACTGGGCATGCTCACACACTTAAACACATGAAGGCCATGTCTGCAAACACCAGTGGTCCGGACATATCTGGCAGTCGCAGTTCTTAGTGCAGACACATGTCAGTATGCACCACGTCTGCCTTGCACACACAGTGGATGGGAATACAAGCATATATCTAAGGACAACACACTATAATACATCAAAGGTAGACAGACATAGATGTGTGGAAGAGGGTGACCATGACAAGGAGCCATCCGGGTCTACCCCATCCAGCACACAGCCAAAGGGCCCCAAACACATGAGGTGCAGATGTCATTCACTGCAGATACTAGCCACCTTTATCTGTCAGCATATCAGACTGTGTGGTGCACGTGCCAGCTGTGCAACATGACTGTACAGGGAAGTAGTCATCTAGTAGCTGTATACACGTACCTGTGACATATGGCCCTGTGTGAGCCCGCATGTGGCATGTCAATCCTTACATGACTGGGTTATGGCCCATGCGCACACTGCCCCATAGCAGTATTATGACAAGCCTGCTGAGGTCATCCATTGTGAAATACACCTTTGGGAGAGCTGTAGCTCAATAATCTCCATGGCGCATCCTGTAACTGTATACTGCTGTAGTGTTATACTAGTTAGGTAGTAGTTCTAACCCCAGACTTGCCAGTTGTGTGTGTGAATGTGTGCATGTCTGTCTGTCTCAGACTGTGTAGAGAGAAATGATTTATAGGCTACCCACAGTCCGTACAAATCATATACTCACCTTTGGCAATGCTGCTGATGTCACTCACCTAGAAATACACCTCTGGGAACGTCATAGACCAGTAGTCTCTGTTGTGCATTCTGTAACTGCGTATTGCTGTAATGTGATAGAGTAGTTACACCAATGTTGTAATTCCAGACTTCCCAACTCTGTGTGTGTGTGTGTGTGTGTGTGTGTGTGTGTGTGTGTGTGTGTGTGTGTGTGTGTGTGTGTGTGTGTGTGTGTGTGTGTGTGTGTGTGTGCGCGTACAGAGTTCCAGGGAATAGGAGGGTATCGCTGGTGCTGTCTGTTGTCGATACTGAACTGTGGTCCTCTGCTTGTTGATTTGAAAGGAGTGGCTACCAAGGCAGGATATCTTGAGTGGAAGGGGTTTTCAGCTGTGGCTTTCCTGTCACTGCAGTATGGCAAGTGATGAAGATGACCCAGTTATACAAGAGATTGATGTGTTCCTAAAAGTCTGTCTGAGAAGCTCTATTTATTTCAGTACCCAATTTGTCCATCTTCGATGACCTACGATGATGTCATTCATTTGTCTGTAAAAATAAAGCCCAAACAACAGAAGGTGGAACTGGAAATGGTGATTGATACAATCAGTCCTAACTACTGTAGTAGTAAAGGTGAGCAGATTGCACTTAATGTGGACGGCAGTTGTACTGACGAAAACAGTACCTATTCAATGAAGCTTATGGATAAGCAAACTTTCTGCTCAACTCAGGCTGCCACTAATACTTATCGATATGCTGCAGCTATCTTCAAAAAAGGGGAGCTACATCTGACACCATTTCATGGAATCCTGCAGCTAAGGCCGAGTTTCTCATACTTGGACAAGGCTGATGCTAAACACAAAGAAAGAGAAGTTGCACTTGAAGCTGATGATTCTTCGCAGGATGAAGCAGAGGAGGATGTTAAACAAGTTACAGTTCATTTTGCTCGCCCTGAAACTGAACAAGTATGGCAGTGACATGTTCAGGCCTATGAATTTCTGCAGAAAACACAGGCTGAGGAGCCATTGACCCATCTTCATTATTATGGCATTAAGGACAGCCGTTCTGAGAATGAACGTCGGTATTTGTTTTGTCAAGCCTCAGGCATGGCAGAAATTACTGAACTAATCAAGTATCCGAGTGAGTATTTGGCCATGTTGATGCCTTCGCTTGAAGAAGAAGAAATTGCAAAACCCGTTGCACCTAGCAGTGTTATTTCGATGGCACAGCTGAGAACCCTGCCTCTCAGAGACCAAGTTAAAACACTTATGAAGAATGTGAAGATTATGCCATTTGCAAATCTCATGGGTCTTATAGCATCAGGAACGGATTCCACAACAGTGTTGCGGTGCATACAGCAGGTAGCAATGCTGGTGCAAGGAAATTGGGTGGTTAAAAGTGACATCTTGTATCCAAAAGATACATGCAGTCCTCATAGCGGTGTTCCTGCAGATGTGCTTTGCAGGGGGAGAGATTTTATTATGTGGAAGTTCACGCAAGGTCGCTATGTGGTGAGAAAGGAGGTGGCTTCTATAACTAAACTTCCTCCTGAGGATGTAAAGAATTTTTTAGAACAGATGGCCATGCCTCAGGTCAACAAGGGATTGGAATTTTTGCTTCCGTATGATGGGCAGTTTGTGAAGAAGCACCCTGATGTTGTCCAGAGGCAGCACATGCTCTGGTTGGGCATTCAGGCTAAGCTAGAGAAAGTTTACAATCTCTCCAAGGAAGAAATGGCTCCAAAGAAACCAGATATGCAGTCAGCTACACCCATGATCATCTCTGGAGAGCAAAGGGTTCAGGTGGCTAAAGAAAAAGAGAAGGAAAAGTTTGGAGTATTGGACAAGCCTTCCCAAAGAACAATTGAGAAACCAAATCCTGCTACTACCACAATGGATATAGCAAATGTCAGAATTAAAGAGGAGCCCATTAGTGATGATGAGACTGAATCTATGGATGTATCACAGTGTGACAGTATAAAGAATGGGTTGTTTAATGGCATGCATGTAGATGAAAACTCCACAGATTCTTTAAGCAGCTCTTTGACTAGGCCTAAGACAGATGCTGTTGCACAGGAGCTCAAGGGTTTTCTGAACACAACTTTTAAGAAGCATGGAGTGCTGATGCTAAGTGAACTCAAACGACTTTTTAATCTGCACTTAGCCAGTTTGCCCCCAGGACACCTATTGTTCAGTGATGTGTCTGATAAAGTTTTACAGGAAATTGTTTGTTTTGGACTGTGGCTGTAAATAGATTTTGGTGCCTTTTCCCCCACAGATTGGTGCTACTCCTGAGGAGCAGAAGGTATTTGCACTTTGGGAACTAGGATCACCATATGACCCCATTTGTCAGATAGTACTTGAAATTTTCTCTAAGAATTACCATGTGTGCAGGGCTGCAATCCAGTCATGAATTAATGAAGAATTTTCCAAAGAGCCAAGTAAGCAGGAAGTAGATAAGATAATAAAGGGCTGCTGTGTGACCTATGGCGGAACGTGCTACCTTAAAGGAACAATGCTCTCTTGACATTTGCAATCTGCATTATTTCAGATGTTTACTGAGCAAAGGAGAAAAAAACACACACGAAAGGCAAAGACTTTTGCTGTTGCTTCCAGAAGATGGGAAGAGAGAAAACCAAGGAAAGTTTTTGATGAACTGTCAGCTCTTTTCTGAGTTTGTACCTTACTTTATAGAATACTGTTTACATATCCGGAAGCTTAAAGTGACCTGGGAAAGGACAGAAATGCCTCTTGTTGCAATCAAGTGCATTTTTATTTTTGATTCCATAAATGAGTTAAATTGTCGTGTTCATTTCCAGTCATCAGTTATGATATTCTTCAGCTGAAGATCAATAGATATTCGCTCAAACCATCAGTTAAACCTGGATGTTATTTTTTACAATGAATTAGCTGTTGGGAATTAAGTTTGTTTTATTTAATAATTTACCCTGTGAAGGAACTGCTGCTCTGGGTGCAGATGTACAAAATACCACTTGCACATCTGCATGTGTTCTAATCAGTTCTTTTCAGTAATGTAAGATTATTGGAACATGTGGATACAAGGAAAGGGTGGTGCAGTATGCACAGATCTACATCATAAGGAGGAATGAGTCTTTTATTTCAATGAAGTATTGCATGCTTGAGTTTTAGGTCACAGCATGCCTGATGGGGACAGTTACTCATCTAAATTTATTTGGTCTAATTTATCTCTATATATAATAATTTGCTTTAATTTGTGTATACTGCTGTATAAAAATCATTCCATCCTAGCTGCAGCTGCTAGCTGTAAACCTTGTATCTCTTTACTTGGTTAATCTGTGGCATACTGTATGAGACATGAATACAGACTTAGTGAAGTCAGCCCTCGGGTTGAGCAAATTTTCTTGCTCTTTTTTACCGTTGCAGTCAATTTGGAAATGAAATCATGTTGTGAGACTCCCCACCAGTGTAAGGAATAGTTTCCATGCTTCTCTGCCTTCAATTGTGGTCACACACGTATCAGCATTTCAACACACTGTACAGCTTTCCAGGCCTCCATCCCTGGACTCACCTCCTTCTTCAAGTCAGTCAGTCAGATTCAGTGT
Source organism: Protopterus annectens (assembly GCF_019279795.1). NCBI lineage: Eukaryota > Metazoa > Chordata > Ceratodontiformes > Protopteridae > Protopterus > Protopterus annectens. Next base: position 369,206,746 of record NC_056727.1, on the reverse strand, counting down.
TAAACCTGTGATGGCTTTGTTAAAGTGGCAATTTCGTAGCTATAGTAATTTCCATTTGTGATTTTTAGTTTAGTCCCACATGAAAAAAGAAAGCAATTAACTTTGTTCATAATGCAGACACTTCAATGAACTTTACAAATGAACAAGTTTAAAAATATTTTAATTGTAAGGGAGTCCTTATTCTTTAAAACAATTTATTCTGAAGTCAGATTAACTGAAATGAAGCTCTACATTGGAATACTGATGTTAGTAGTACCTCTTTTAACATATTTTTGTTTGCGTGTGTGCATGTTAGCTGTCGATGGTACATCATAAAACTCTTTTTAAGCTATCTCCAAGGCACTGTCTCAGTTGTGCTGCTGTTTTGAGCTGCAGTAAGGACGCTGACAGAAGAAACCAGTGCATTGCAAGTTTCAGCAGCTTTTGTTTGCTTTCTATTAGCAGTTTGAGAAGGATAACTGCTTGCTCCTGACTGCTGTGTTCCAGAATGTTTTGCAACATGGGTCAGTAAAGGGGATATAGATGGAGCCAAAGTGAGAGAGATGTGTGCCTCCCACCTGCTCAGCTTACAAAACCTGTGAAAAGTGGTTCTTAATCTAGGTCTTGCAGAAACAGCCAGCAGTCATCCAGGTCCATGTGACCATGCCTTGAGCTGGGAGATACAAGTACTTGCTGACTTGCTCTCCCACCAGTTACCAAAATCCTTCCAGTCACCAAGTTGCTGGGACCACTCGTCCAATGAACGAGTCCCTTTTTCATGAGGAAATTAACTTTTGGGATGTCCAGTTGCAAGAGCAAAAGTTGCGTAATGAGGAGGAGGGGGCAAATGTACTTTCCCTATTATGCAACAGCTCATAATCTGGCATTCACTGAATAAGTGAGTGAGAAGCGATGCTATTAGGATGCATTCTTTATGCTTCCATGTTGGCCCCATTTACTGATCATCTGCTTGTGCCATTTTCCCCAGCAGGGTCTCATGGTACCATGCCTCCCTATAAGAAAAGATGGTACGCTCCTAATTGGTCTTTCCTCCATTCCCCTAAAACCAACCTTGCAATACCTGAGCTGCTAGTCAGAACTAGTTTGCTAGGTAGCCTCAGCCCTGTCTTGTAAAGAGATTAGCCCCTGACTACAACTCAGATGATTTGAGTTTGAGCTGGAGTTGGGAGGGTGGCCTAATGGTTAAGGTGTTTGCCTTATCAACACAAGGTGCAGGGTTTGAGTCTCACAAAGGATAATTAGCTAGGCCTTAAAATGGCTTGCAAGAGTAGTTAGCCTAGTACTAATCTTTGAACCTATGAATGCCCCCACATAATACAACAGGTGTTTAGGCTCAAGCCCTTTACCTTTGCTTCAGGGTAAGAAGAGCCTAACAACCACCATTTCTGAACTTTGTTCAGGTTTTTATTTCTAACAGTTGTGAGTTATGGTGAGAACTGAAGTTGTATTCCCCAGTTGTGGTGAGAAGTGAGAACTGAGGTTGTATTCCCCCATTATTATTTTTGTTGCTTGTCCAGGTTTTTTGTGCTAAGGTGTGAAGTGAGAACTGAATTTGTATTCCTCATTATTGCCTTTGTTTTCCCAGGTTTTTTGTGCTAAGAGGTTGAGAACTATCTAATAGCCATTAAGTTTCAGTCTTTCTATTTTTCAAACTGCTGATTTAGCATAGTGGTATGTTGCACTGACTGTAGTGTATATGGATCTGGGTTCAAGACATGTATGGTGGTAACACAGCATTTTATTCTGGCAACTTTCCAAAATTATACAAGCAATGTTTAAAATGTGTCCCTGGTTTTTGGGTTTTTGTCCCCCCTCCCACCATAAATGTTGGCTTTTTCCAGATTTCTTGTGCTGCAAAGTTCAGAGATACAGCTGAGTGTCGAGTACCTTTTACAAGGAGCTGAGAGCTGCAGGGGAACTAAAGTTTAGTGCTGCTTATGCTGAACCTGGTTATCTTGTTAATAGCACAATGGATAGTGTACTTGTTTTTGATGGAGAAGGCTGTGGGTTCTTCTCCAGCAGTAGGTAGGTGCATTGCTGATACTGTACTGTGTTGTAAAGGGGGTGGATGCTGTAGTCCTTTTTGGCGAAGATATCTAGTAGTAACTATGAACCTGTTATCAGTTTGCCATCCATTCCCTATTGCAATATTACTAGCGTATCACTTTTTTTAATGCAACATAGGCAATTTATTCCTCAAGGGCAACAGGCACTTTATTTGTAGATGAAACAACGAAATATAAAGTTGTTTGCTAGCAGAAACCTCTTCATTAGTTGCAGATTTCTTTAATGTGGAATTGTGTCGATGGCTTTTACTAGTTCAGAGATTGTGCATATTTACTGATACTGGTGGACTGTAGACGTTTGAGTAGACTTTTATGATGGAAATGTTCTGAATTGGGCTGTTTTGTCATTATTGGTGCATGCATTTTGTTTCATTGTTTTCTGGAAAAATGTTCAAAACAATAAATTTAAAATGCTCTCTAACAACTATACTGTATTGTACAAGGAATATAATTTAATACAATCAGGAAGGTGTATCAAAGAGCACGTGTATGTTCCATGTGCAAGGGGCCTATGATTTGAAAACAGCACAAAGTTAATCTTTATCTTCCACTGGCAAAATGTATTTTCTTTGAATGTGGGTTTCAATGCTGTTTCAATGAATGTGAGTTTTAAGGACAGAGAAGTTTTAATGCTAAGTCTAGTTTCATTGTGAGACTGCATTGCTTTGTTTAGCAGATATTTATTGGTGTTCATGCTGTAAAATGCAAAATAAAACTTTTCTGGCAAATCATTTAGGAATGAAGTCACTAAATAATGACAGACATTAAGTTTCAGACATCATAACATTCAGAAAAATGCATGCTAAAGCAAAACCTGTTATAATATCAACTGTCTTAAGTTTATACAAGATCAATTTTTAGTACTGTTTGTATGTTCCCCCAATATATTTGGCCTTGTCCAGATTTCCTGCATTAAGAGGTTAAGAGGTACGTGCAAATAAATCGCTTTATAGAATTAGGAATATCCAAACCTCTCAACTGTCCCCAATTTTAGCTCAAAATGTTGCTCCCCCCTTATAATCCCTCTGCAAAATAGCAATTTTAGAAGAAAACATGGAGGCTTTACAATTATAAATAACTAATGATCAGAGTTATACATTACTTTTATTTCAGAAATGCATGTAGATTCTCTAATTTTGTCAGCTGCTCAAGTTAACAGAGCTCATATTAAAATGGTGTCCCTTCTTTGACAGGTTTCCAGCTGTATTGTCTGGCAATTTTATATTTTTGTATCACATTTTTGGTCCATTTTTCATAAAATTGCGTTTTCTGGCAAATTAGTGGCAAATCATTAAAGACTGAAGTTAGAAAATAATGGCAGACATTTGAGTTTCAGATTTCATACCCTTCAGAAAATTCATACTAATGCAAGACCTACTACTATTCTATTATCTTTCTAAATTTATAAGGGCAATATTTAAAAAAAATGTATTTATTTTTAGGCCTTTGCCTCAGTTTTATTTATGGGTTTGTTGCTCTAAGAGGTTGAGAGGTATATGTGTGTGTGTGTGGTAGGTAGCATACCTCTCAACTGTCCAAATTTTGCAGAATGTCCAGATTTTTGCCCCATATTTTTTTGTCTGTTCCTCATAAATTTTGTGATTTTCTGGAAAATCATTGAAGGCTGAAATTGCTAAATAATGACACATTTGAGTTTCAGACTTCATGTCCTTTAGAAAAATTCATACTAGCAGAAATCCTGTTATTCTAGCAACTTTCTCATACTAGCACAAATCCTGTTATTCTAGCAACGTCGAGAGCATTATTTAATATCTGTCCCTGTTTATTTTAGGCTTTGTCCATATTTCTTGCACTAAGAGGTAGGTGGGGTGTGTGTGTGAATGAAACACCCTAGTTAGGGGTAGCAGGTGCCTAGTAATTTACTGAAGCTCAAAACCTGTACCTTAGTTACAGAAAACAAAAGCATGAATCCTCTACCCCAACTACCATGCTGCATTTTTCAAAGAACTGACTTTCATGTTCATTTTCAATTCAAGGAACCGAGTTTGAGTGAATCTATATTATATTACTGAAGAGGCATTACAGTGAATGCCTCTTCATCGATACTAAAAGAGCGAACCGTGAATTACGAGAATGGCCGTAGCTTGGCTGGGGAGGGGGGTAGCAGTTTGAGAGCTGTGAGTACAAATTTGAAAATCCTAGCTACACCCCTGGTGAGGGTGGCTGTGAGGGTTTAACCACTGGACTTGTTGGGGAGCAGATCTTGTAGTTTTCATATATGGTGTCTGTCTTATAACACAATGCCCACCTCACGAGGTGTACAGATGTCAGTCAGCCACAGGACTGTGTTGGCAAGCCATACCCCTACATCTGACAAAAGGCCCGGTGAACAAAGTACGCAACCCTACTAGTACCCGGTATATGTCCTGAACCCATGTGTCATACACAAACACACTTGCCTAGGATATCCTGCTATGTTGCTAGTACCATGCACACTGATGACAGATAGTAGGCATGGTGTGATTGCAGTGGGCTGCAGAGGACATGGCACCCTGTACAGCGGTACAATAGGCACATAATTGCAGACAATGTGCCTTCACTATGTTCCCCACTGGATGCTTGCAACATATGTGGTGCCATCAAATGTGATCCACAGAGGCCATACAATGCCGTACACATGTGCTCTGTATGGACCAATACCACTGACACCAGGGAATACCTGTATCATGCTATCAATGCAGGTGCAGGATCGACCTGCTGACTATAAGCAGGTTTCGCCACACCAGGCCAGTATTGGCATATCGGAGGATAACAGTCTGTGTACACAACATGTGCCTGCCATACCAGGTACACCTGTACATGTCACTGTACAGTATTGTGGGACATGCACATCCCAGGCAATGTCCATGTCAAGGACTATCAAACACAGACATGGCATGCATTGCAAAGCTATGGTCATACACAATGGTAACCAGGATGTCAGGGCAGTTCATGCAGTACCCATCTGTGTGGGACATTGCAGACACTACACCCCTGTACCACACTGCACACCATTGTCGGGTGGAGTGATGCCAAGGATTACCCCCTCACCCAGCCTTGTACAGCCATCTTGCACACCCAACCACTACACACCCATGAAGCAATGCATACATGCATGTCAGTACTGGCACCTTGTTTCTGCGTGTGGGTAATGATGCTTTCAGCCACAGTCACTCCCAGTATAACCCCCATTGGCATACCAACAGATGACAAAAATGTTCACATGCCCTAGTCCATAGAACCTCCAGATATCCCCTGTGGTGCATGTAGTACCTGGGCATTACTGCAGTGTGGCAAACTAAGGAGTTAGGGAGTGTATATGTGGCCCTGGCAAAGAGTGTCAATGTGAGTCCATTAGAGAGTGTGGTTGTGGTAACAATGGCATCCGTTCACATGGATAGCCATGTGTGCTACACCTAATGTATATCTACTATATCTCTGTTGCACATGTCTCTCACCAACACACATATATGTTCTTACAGCACAGCAACATGTCAGCTTTGTGGCACATGTACTAACTGTATGCACTTGTAAAAGTAATAACTAGTCAGCCAAGGGTACCTGTAATGGTAGGTGTGTGACAGATGATGCTTAGGTTTTAGTCTCCAAGCCCTTCTCTGATGTACATTGTCTGTCCCTCCCATACATTCTCTGGTGGATGCAGGGGTGTACACCTGCTCAACAGCAGCATGTGTATTGTAAGTGATGGACATGATCAGGTGATGGCCTCTGCATCTATTGCAGTCCTCCTCTAGCTGATTGCATGTGTAACATCTGTGATGATGTTCCCATAGCCATTCACATGATAAACACAGTACAATATCTTGGAACGTCATGTTGGTGTTTGGCCATGACAGTCACTGTAAGTTGTACCTGGGTGTGGTGTTTGGAAAAGGCATCACAGATGATATTTGGATGTTCCTCAAACATCATACACAGTGGGAAATAACCTAAAGACAGGAGGGTGATGTGCCAGACATGACTACAACATGTAAGTGTAGCTATGCTTCATTGAGACTACTGCCTGTTTAACATGATGTGTGGTAATGGTTATTCTGCATGTTTTATAACAGACATGACAGTGCTCTGTTCATGAGGGACCCCCATCTGTAAGGCCATCTGTGGACTGGTTAGTGTGTGGAACCATTTGTTTCCTGTGTTACACACTGAACACACATCTGTGCACAGCAGAAGCATAATGTGAGGATTGCTGCCAGTACATGGTGATAGGGATGTGTTACTGCCATCGCATTCCTGACTGGACATATGTCACATGAAACAGTGGTATGACAGACACTGTGGGCCACTGTTCATAGCTGCAGTCACACGTTTTCTACACTTTGTACAGATGTCATGCAGTATATATGCATGTGTTGTGCTCCCTCTGCAAAAGTAAACCATCTGTTGTGTTGGGTTGAAGGTCATATCTATGCATACTGTTGTAAGTAATACTGAATGCTATTGTCTATTACTAAGCCATATCTGTGTTTAAACTGCAACACCATAGGCTGTATGGGTTTGGAGGTCCCGGCAGAACCTCCTGTCCCACTTCAGCTGACCATGGCACTGGGCACCAGCACATCTGAGGCCCATCCTTGGACCTCAACCTCTGTTGGCTCTGCATCACCTTCTGGTGGTACCACCACTGAAGATGGGGCCTGTCCCCCCAGGAGCAGGGCCAGACAGGAACATGTCCGCTGTTGTGCGGTCCTGGACGTGGTGTGTTGGGGGCTCAATAAGGGGTTCTGAGGCCAGATACACAAGCTCAAGGGCGGAGTGTCACATTTACAGGGTGAGATCGCCCCTCCTGGACAGCCCCCAGCACTGCCTCCTTTGCAGCTGTTTTGGTGCAGTGGTGACTGCCCATGGCTGGAGACCTCTGTCCCACTGTTCCCATGGCCTTGTGAATGCCGAACACCCCTCTCCATCCAAGGTGTATCCCCCCATATGTGTCATATACCAACCCTGTCTGCTGTCTTGTGTGTGATCCTACCCTACCTTTCCTCCATGGGCATTCCTACTCTCCTTCCCCCACATCCCACTCTCACCCTACGGAAACATAAGGCCAATTGGTTCCTAGGACAACATTTGCCTCATACATCGCTGTGCATTTCACACACATACCCACTGGACACATGTAACCCTTATAATATGCATCACAACATACTCCTGTTATCCTCACCCCTGTCCCTCAGGCGCACAATCCTGGTATGCATATCACTCTTAAATGTTCCAGGTACATGTGATGCGGATGACCCCATTGTACACACAACACTACTGGTCCATCTATGGTTACCCCATTTACCTTTATCATGATGATGATGCTGCACACAGCACCTTGCAAGAGTACTGTTCTCACATAATGATTGGACAGGTAGTGTTGTGTTAATGTACATTACATGCACAGAGTGATGTACACGGCCAATGTACAAACTGTTTGCGTGTATGACTGACACATGTCTGTCTGAGGGAGTCTTGATATTACATATGACAGCACCACTACATAATACAGGCATCGCTGGTGTTTCCCTTTTCATTCGTTTGTAATGCTTTGTTGTCACATGGTATGTTCCTGATATATCTCTATATATGTATGTACCTATATGCTGAACATGAACACTCACACATACATCTACATGATGGAATACATTCCTATACTGTTGAATAACTGCGCTGTATGATATGTTTGTGGTAAGGTCCAATGTCTGTATGTCTACCATGGCATATTGGTAAATCACATTAGCTGTGTGTGCAGGGTCCTGGTCCCGAGCCTTGCAGAGGCCATTTATTTTGTTGCAGGGCAGAACAAGGCCATTGAATAAGGAGGGATTAAGGCACATTAAAGCAGTTTTGAGCGGGTGTGTGTGGGTTTGCATGGTGCTATGCAATACTAACCTTTGGTTACAGCTTCTTACACTCAGTTAGCCTCTACATTGCTTTACAGTGTAATACTCGCATACTGGCGGCCAAACAGGCTTACACCAGCTTGTTCCCGCACTTACAAATGCACTGACATTGGTGCTTGCATCTGACACTCACCCCCCTGGGTGGGAGCGAGGGCCACAATATTACCTTGTGATGCCTATTACATCGGATTACATACCTACAGTATCAGGAATGGCTGCCCATTAGGTGATGGCATGCTGTTCGACTGTACAGAATCAGCGGCCTGTCCAGTGTTTTATTCATATTATTTGTGTGTTCCAAGTGGTGCTGCGGTAGAGTTGTCGCCTCACAGTAAGAGGTTGTCCTGTTCTTTTGTGTGGAGACATGTGTGAATGGGCATACCTTCATTGAAGGTTGTGCATCAGGGCCAGCAACTTGGCATGTAAAAATCTACTGTCAATCATTAGCAGACTGGAGTTCCACTGTGGCGATCCCTAACTGGGAAATTCTGAAAGTCACAACAACATTTGTTTGTTCCTCTTACAATCTGCACCCATCTGACTGATACATGGGAAGTGAAACTCTTCAATACAGACAAGTAATTGGGTTTTGGGACCCACATCCGTCAGCCGAGTCATGCTACTGCATACCTATTATTCTATCATCTTTCTAAGGTAGTCAGTGGAATATGTGTTTTCTGTCCCTATCAGATCTCTCATATGATTGGGAAAAAAATGAAGACTGAATCAGGGACAAGGCATAACAACATCAGTGACACATTTAAATTATTGGTGCTATAAACCTGACACATTGACAGACTCAGAGCATATGTATTCATACACATTGTCTAAGGTACATGCTGTTTATGACTCTTAATTGTTGTCGTTATTCATTACATGTAATCCAACACCTTTCCTCCTAATATCTCTAGTTCTAGGAGGGTTTAGGTGGGACAAAGTTAGAATCTGAGTCAAAATTAGGGACGTCCCTGTTAATCGGGGACAGTTCAATGGTATGGTCCCTATATGCTCCCCCAATGGTTTATGGCCTATCCAGTGGATGTGCTGTTAGGGGTTGGGAGGTATGGGCATCAGCTATGCCCATATCTGAATATTACTTACATCCCCAGGGTGGTCGTAATATGGCTCTACCAGCCAACACCTGCACGCCCAGACCCATAATCACATACCCATAGTTCCCCCACCTGCCACTCCTCTACAGCAGTCATCCTTACTGTCGGTGCAGGTGGGGTATAAACACACCACTACACACTGCCCACTCTCCCTGTTTTGGGACACATGTTGTATGTTGTGTTGACCCATGGGTTATCAGGCTTGCACAACCTACTGGTCCTTGTACATCTACAGCCTGGTTTGATAAATCATTACCGGGACTGGCTCCGATCATTAATTTTTGGTGTCCCACAAGGGACATCAATGTCTGTGTTTCTAGACTAGACCATGCAGGTCTCTCCCACTGGTAGTATCCTGCCAGTGGTCTGGGAAGCAGTGGTGTGTTTACCTTTATTGTGTGTCTGTATGACTCTCCTGCCTAGATGGGAGGTGGGGTGGGGGGGGTGATGCTACGTGTTACACGTTAGTTTATTGGACCTCCCACTACCATATGCACGACCTGTGAACATATGTTACTCGTAACTGCTGTATCATATCCTAGCTATAAACAGGTGTATATTTACTGTCACATATATATATATATATTTATATATATATATATATATATATATATATATATATATATATATATATATTTACATTAATATATACAGATATATCTGTATATGTATGCATACATGTATATTTATATCTTGCTGTCAATATATATATATATATATATATATATATATATATATATATATATATATATATATATATATATATAATATCAAACGACATATGGGTCTATGGTTGTCTGCTTGTCTGCATATGTATATGTTTATATGTGGGTATGTATCTGTATTCTTTCTCTGTATGTATACATTTATACTACGGTGAGGGAGAGGCATATCTCTATGTCACTATGGGTAGATATACACACATTTACCACTACATATATACGTCTACATCTGGTTTTTCCATTCCTTGCCATACAGATTACACTTTGCTTTAGTGGATCTCGCAGTGGGTGTGGCTGCTTGTTGGCCGACGCCTCTGCCCAATGAACACATTCGCTTGCATCCCTAGGGCTGTCCATATAGGCCCACATCAGCCAACACCTGCACACCTAGACCCATAAGTAGCTACCCATAGTTCCCCCATCCTCGCCTCCTCAACAGCATCCATCCTTACTCTGGGTCCAGGTTTGTTCTGGACACACCACTACACGCTGCCCACTCTCCACTTCATGGGACTCATTTCATACAATTGTCTCGGCCCATGGGTCATCAGGGTTACCCACCCTTGTATTCCGAGTCTGTATACACTGCAGACAAAATGGCCGGTCTATCGCCTTTATTTGGTTTATGCAAATCTTGGGGTGTCTTGCAAGGGACACTCCAGTCTGTGTTCCAGGATTACAATCCACTGCACTGTGTACCCCCCCGGTTGTATCCTGCCTGTGGTCTGGGGAGCAGTGGATTCTTTACATCGTTTGCGTGTATGTTTCCCACGTCCGGCTGGGGGGGGGTGATGGAAGGGCATGCTACGTATTTCATGTTTCATGCCTGGGCTCCTCACTTCCATTAGCATAGCCTGTGACCATATGTCATTCCTGTGTGCTGTTTCCTATCATAGCTGTATATCTCTGTATATCTACACACGCGCGCACACACACACACACACACACACACACACACACACACACACATATATATATATATATATATATATATATATATATATATATATATATATATGTATGTGTGTGTGTGTGTATATATATATATATATATATATATATATATATATATATATATATATATATATATATATATATATAATGTGTGTACAGTACAAATAAACTCAAATCCACCAATAACAAAACTACTAATATACGAGTTCACCAGAAATCCATGGCTGGGTAATGGCAACAAAAAGTAGACTGGATATACAAAAGTAAAAGCTAAATTTATTGTAAAAATGATAGTTTGAATAAAAACGGTTACGTGCTTTCATCTAATAACTAGACTTCATCAGAACCATAAGTAAAATATTACAAACACCTTAAATAGGCAACAGCTCATTTCAAATAATAAATCCACCAATCCCTTGAACAGGTCTCCTCTTGCACATAAAAGTACCTTAATGTACCGTCAAAATACTAATTCTACTCATTCACAACTTAATACTGTAATACCTCACTCATACATATAAATGACTTATAAATAGCTACTAATAACAATATATTATTACATACTGGTTAAAAACTTGATGTTTAAAGTTAATTTAAAACTGGAGATCACACCTTAGTTTGCAATATAGGTTTTATTGAAATATATTCCTTAATACCTGGTGGTGCCGTGACATTTAACAAAATCTGCCACCTGACTTCCTTCTCACCCAAAATGTACTTAACTCATTCCCTCCAGTACAGCTCTTTTGATTGTGCACCTTTAACTCCTAGTGGGCGTGGCTTGAGTCTTTAAAAATAAAGTTATCACCTTACAATTCTAACAAATACTCATTGACATAGGTCAAATATCAATACAATTGTGTTTGCCATCATGTATGCTTCAAGATAAAATATTCTGATACCTCGTATAGGGCATGGTTTTGGAATTATTAATGCAAATATGAACAAGCAATATTTGACATCTAGAGGAGCAGTAAGAGGTAACTGCAGATGCACCTGGAGGCGTCACTCGGATGCAATTCCCTCCTCTGTTAGATACATTCACCACTTCTAATATTGCAAACTTAAAAGTTGTGCAACTTGCACTATCTCTTACATGCCTATACAAGGCATTATTGTCATCCTTCCTCTTTATCGCATATAAATGCTCATATATTCTTTCTTTAAATCGTCTCCCTGTTTGCCCCACATAAAAACTGGGGCAAGATGTACATAGTGCAAAATATATGACGTTTTTGGTATTGCAATTACCATAACAAAAATGAATTACATTTTTACTAATATTGCCCACCTGTAAAGATGTATCCTCCATTATTGCCCCACAATGGTTGCAACGTCCACATTTCCTAGTACCAACCTTACGTCCTTTAAGACTTGAACCATCCCTTTCATATTTCTTTTTTAAGTTGTTACCCTCACTATTAACAAACCTAGGCTGATTCCCAACAATAGAGAATAGTGTCTCATCACTCCTTAAAATATTCTAATTGTTCTTAATAATATTTTTTATATCTTCAGTATGGCTATTGAAAGGTAAACCACACGCCATATTATAGTCAGATTTTTCACTATTTTTACTACTAGAATCAGGGTTCCTAGTGGGGATACCTAATAACGGTTTATATCTAATACCCCACTGACTGCTAACATATTCCATAGCATCCTTGATAACATACTCAGGGTATCCCCTTTGTCTAAACATTGCTCCTATAGTATTCAATTCATGCAGCATCTCACCATACTCTGATGTCATATGGGCAGCACGTATGCACTGACCCTTAACGATATTATTTTTTAACCTTACCGGATGACAACTATTGCATTCCAAGTATGTGTTACTAAATGTCTCTTTCCTATAAATATTGGATTTGAAGCCTTTATCTGTGGTAGTAATATAGGTATACAGATAGGCAATACCATCTGGACTACATTGGTGTGTGAATCTCAAATAAGAAGTAGAAGTATTTAAACATTGAATGAAAGGTGGAATATCATTTATGTCTCCACCCCATACAATGAAAACATCATCCAAAAACCATACATAACATTTAATTTGCTTTATGTATGTACTACCAAATATTACATCATACTCCCAATCCAACAGAACCAGATTGGCATATATTGGGGCACTTGCGGCCCCCATAGCTACACCTTTATTCTGTCTGTAAAATTCACTTTCATAATAGATGTAGTTATAATCCAACACCAGACTCATAAATTCCTCTATTAACTTTACTTTTTCCCATGTGAAATCAATAAATCTTCTAATACTGTTAATGAATCTCTCCATCCCTTCTTGATGTGGAATACACGTAAAAAGGTCATTGACATCGATGGTGACAAATATTAAATTTGGTTTCCAAATAGAAGGGGATAATCTACCCAAAAAATCCCATGAGTCTTTGACAATATGTTCAACATTTGAGTAAATAGGTTTTAACCGGGTATCTATGACTTTTCCACAAGGGAAAGTTTTGAACCTGCTACCAGATATAATGGGTCTAAAAGGTGGATGCTGCATGTTCTTATGTATCTTGGGTATACCTATGATGGTAGCTAAAATAGGATGTTCCACCTTTAAAAATTGATATAATTCATTGTCTATTCTATTCTCTATCAAAAATTCTTCCAACTGGGCATCAATTCTCCTATAAGCTATATTGACTTCATTGATAGAAGAAACATCATATTTGTCAGTGTCTTGCAATATTAGTTGGATTTCATTCTTGTAATCAGTAGTTTCATATAATACCACCCCCCCCCCTTTGTCAGGTTGTATTATTCTGATATTAGGATCATCACACAATTCACACATGAGTTTGTATTCATCCTTACTTAAATTGTAAGTTATATTGTGTTGTCTGTTGTTCCTATACCTATACATTTGATCCAAAACTACCTTTTCAAAACTAGCCAAGGTAGGATGTAGATGTGGGTGAAAACACTTTTCTTATACAAAGGTGTAGATTCAATCTTTTTCTTAGTATTGTTAAAATATACAGACACATTTAATTTTCTTAAATATAACTTAAATTGAATGATGTTATCCACTAAATTAAATTTAGTACGGGGAATAAATTTCATCCCCTTCCTAAATAAGGCAACGTGTGTGTCTGTTATATCAAGGGAAGTAAAATTGTAAATAAAAAAATTGTTTTGCCCATATTGAACATCATTATATTTAACAATAGGTTGCCTACTGCCTTCTACCAATTGGCCCTGTGGTCTCTGTATGGTAGTGGCTGCTGTTTCCACCGACTGTTCATATTCCTCCCCTGCGGTACTCCCCAGTTTTCTTCCTGTTCTAAAAAAGGTCTGTATTGATTCTCCTTGTATTTCCTATTCTGATTAACTTCTTCTGGAGTACCTCCCCTGTACTTAGTAGTAATCATATTATTGGTCTTTTTATTCCAATTGTACTTAGTGCCTTCCTTATATTGTTGCAAATCTCTTTTTAATTTGTCACATTTCCTTTTAAATATTTTTTGAGAAGCAGTATCAGCTAATATAAATTGCTTGTCAAATAATTCATGCCATTCATTGAAAACTAAGTCCTGTGTAATAGTACCATTCAATCTATCTACCTCCTTAATAACATTGGATAACTTGTGGTCATTGCATTTCATGATAAACCTCATAAAGCTAAAACCAAAACTGTCAAATAAAGCATTACATTCAGTAGTTAATTCATCATTTAATTCCACTCCCATGGGGCATTTGAAAAAAATGTAATCCCATCGGAACAATGTGTAAGTCAATGCATCTATTAAGATACAGATTCTCTATTTGTAAACTTTTTATCATATTTAACTTATGTCCAAAGTCCTGTATAAGATTTTTCAAAGTCCCATTGTTGCCCGTACATGTATTGTCCTGGTCATGTAAGACAGAATCTGAAAAAACAAATCTATTCTCAAACATGAAACCATCCAAGATATTTTAGAATTCAGGGCGGACCGAGTGTCTACTTTGTCCCCAGGTATGACAAAAGAATGTTTAACAGTACCTGGTGCAGCCGTATTCGCTACTACCGAATATGTATGTTTCGGAACTGTTCTCTTCGGTTTGGTGCCAGAAATTAAATATATGTCTTCCATACTGCTGCCTTGACCAATATCACCAGGACTGCTGAAACATTTTGCCCTGCCACTGGCCGCAACTGCACCAAGAGAGGCCCCTATATTCTCTGGCAAACCGCAACGAGTAACATCCACTCCATTATTCCTTCCTGCTAGAGGAGACTTGAAATGATCACCTGATCGCAAGATCGATGCGCATTCGTTGCCCACGTCAGCTGCATGCCCAGGCTGACTACACAACTCAATGAGTCTCGTTAATTCACCCTTAATAATAGACATTTCCAACTGGAGCTTCTGAAATTCATCCTTTCTAATGGGTGAAAGAATCAAAGGGAGCTCTTCCAGTGAATTCACAGAAAAAAACAACTAATACACAGTACAAACGAACTCGAATCCACCAATAACAAAACTACTAATATACGAGTT